>NC_066581.1:54845323-55165635 GCF_024323335.1 Lathyrus oleraceus | reverse complement strand
GCTGCTATCTTCTTTTCGGGTCTCCAGTTGATTGAATAGGGGCAGCTGTAATACCTAAAAATTTTCCCCCTCATGCATGCATTCATTTTTAGGTCATTTAACGTTTCATATTGCATTTCATCATGTCAATCGGAATTAGATCCAAGAAACTTGAATATCATCCAAGACACTTTGTGGGTCCTATCTGGGTGATCAGTCAACACAAGGGAATGGCTTGAGATACTTCCAACATGTTCAAATGGGGTCTATTCATCAGTCAAAACGTTAATCTTGAAGGAGCAAAAGTTTGTTCATGAACTGTCATGCTCGCTAGGCGAAGTCCACACGTTTCGAAAAAAAAAACGAAAAATAAATAAATAAATAAAATAAATAAATAAAATATAACAGAAAAATCTTGGACTTGGACCTCTCTCTTTTGAGCCCACAAAGTCACAAAAATCAGGTTATAAATTCTAGACTTCCATCTCCCAACAAACCCTGGGAAAAAGATAGTGAGAGAAGAGCTAACATAGTTCAGAGCAACCTCCAGAGACTGAAAGGAACTCATCTGCAAAGAGCCAATTCCATCTCATATAAACCCTCAGATTGCTTTGCAAACCCAACCGGGCAATTCAATTTCATTCGATCTCTCCAATCAGGTTTGCCCTATTTCCATTACTCTATGTTTTTAATTTGAATGCTCTGAATGTATGAGGTATTATCGTTAGGTTTTGCATGTGGGCACATATTTTAGTATGTATGTCATGTCTTGATGTGTGGATCCTTGCCCCTGACTTTGAATTTTGATACCCTTTTGATGCATGTGTTTAACAAGAGGTTTAGGCCTCCTACACTTGGTTGCTTTTTGTGAGCTCTTTTTGTGAATTTTAATGGCATGATTCATATGGTTACATTTTGATTTGGGGTGACTCTTGATTGCGCCCCATCTTGTCACTCTAACCTGTTTGTTGAGTTTTTTGTGAGGGCTCACATGACTCCTGAAAGGATATCTTGCTTGGCATTCCACTTTATTTGTGGGATACCACCTAGAGGTTTATTCTGATTACCTGTGTTGACTTGCTTTCTTTGGTGGTGCCAGCTTGAGAGATCTCTGGGTTTCTTGTGTCGTTAGTTGCTATTACTTCAGATCTTTATCCGTGTGGTACTTTTATATCTTTCCCGCATTTTACCGCTTTCTTAGCTGGAAGACCTCAATAGGAGGCAATGTTTTCTTTTGTTTGTTACTTTTGTGCCCAAAGACCTCCATGCAAAGGCAATTGACGGATAAAAGGGATTAGTAATCAATCCCCCGTTATTCAGTGTGTCGTTCTTTATGCTCGCACTACGTGTTGATGCTTCAGAACAAAAGCCCAAGATCTTTTGTCCGGTCAGTCAGTGGAGAGGGTTCCACCTTTCTGAATCCCCACTTTTTGTCATGAGCTCACCCGGTCTAGGGTTAAGAGCTATGAGGTCTTATCCTCATTACCCTTTTGATATGCTCACCCTGACGTTCAATGTCAGTGGTTAAGAGCCCATTTGATTACCTATTCCATGGCTTGTTTGTCGAGGTTGATATGACCCCTCTTGACTAAAGCCCTACCCATGTATGTTTAAGCCCCCTTGTTGGCATTTTACTTTATGCATGTTTGTTTTGTATGGTGTGATCATCTCCCCATAGGATTGCTAGGCTTCGTACAGTCTCTCGTTTGCATGTCAATTAGGTAGCACTGTTCCTTCGTCTAGGACTTCCTTTTTGCATGAGCATCCCTGAAACACAAACAAACTCATTGATTTTTCTTCTCCTAAGAACACGTTAACTCCTTCTACTACAGGCGAGTAAGTCTCCAAAGGTCGAGCATCTGGTAGATTGCGTAGTAACGTCGTTCACCCAAAAACACAACCCTTAACCCGTAGTTAGCCGAACTACGGCTTGCTCTGATTCTCATTCCAGATGAGATACGTAGGCATAAGACGCGATGTCTTAGCGAGCACACTCCTCTTTACCCCATAGGTAGCCGAGCTACGAAGACTCTGATTCTCATATTCAGATGAGATACGTATACAGTGGATGCGACATCTGTGCGAGTCATTTTCTTTTGACCCCCCTTTTAGTAAATAGTACCTTAGATAAACCTACACCCTTTAGACAAGAACAACAAAAGTGGATCCCGTAGAGTACTACGGATGCGTAGGGGTGCTAATACCTTCCCTTTGCATAATCGGCTCCCGAACCCAAGATTTGGTTGCGAGACCTTGTCTTTTCCTTTCCTCTTTTCAAGTTTACTTCGAGCGTTTCCTTTCCCTCCTTTGGGATAAATAACGCACGGTGGCGACTCTTCTGTCATTTCTTTTTTCGCCGGTTGTTTTTTCGCATTCTTTTTTCAGGTTGCGACAGATACATTCTCAACACTCTCCCTCAAGTGTGAATCCACAACGCTCCCCCTCAAGTGGAAGCTCTTCTTACTTCCATAAACTATTGTACCGTACGAAACATTTCTTATTCACCATCATGGTGTCGTTGACACTCTTCAACGAAACGTTTCTTACTTACCACCCTTGTTGCGCTGTTGACTTTCGATACAAGTAAGTCGGTCCCTTTCTCGAACCAAAGACTCATGCTACCATTTGTTGGGGAATTTTTCACCGGGGAACATTGAACATTGTGAGGTTTCTTCTTTTTGAGCAACATCTTTGTGAGACACACACCACATATTCACCTAAAACCTTAAAGTTATAAGTGGATGGATTCTCCCACTTATAAATTCTCAAGTCTCCATATTTCTAATCAATGTGAGACTATTACCCACACTACTCGCACTTGATACATTCTCAATACTCTCCTATCAATGTAGTGTCATCCGCAAATTGTAAGAATTCAACATGAGTAGTATCATTCAAGTGAGAAGGCTCAAACTCCCCTAAGAAAATCAATTTGTACAATAAATCAAAAAAACCTTCTGCCACCAAAAGAAAAAGAAAGTGAAAAAGATGATCTCCTTGTCTTAAACCTCTAGTAGCTTCAATATCCCCCGTAGGACTCTCATTAATAAGAACGAACGTCAAACTATTAAACACCAACGTTTTCATCCGCCCGCACCACTTATCTCCAAACCTCATTCTTCTCAACATGCGTCTAAAAAAATCTCAAAAGACAGAATCATGAATTTTTCAAAATCTACTTTTACTAACGTACACTTTCCTTATGTCTTCATAACAAAATCCACAACTTCATTCAAAACTAGAACTTATAAAATATCTAAATACATTATGACAAATATATAATTTTTATCATAACTCACTTTAAATTGTTTTCATAAATAGTTGTCACTGTAAACAATTAAACTCTATACTTATTTTTAAAGTATATTAAAGAGCTATTAAAGAGAAACTCATCTCATAGATTATTTTGAAGTCAAAATATTCTTATATTTTTACTATTAGTGTAGTATGCTCCCGTTGTATGTAAAGGTAAACATGGTATGTGATAAGATGTTTAGGTTGGCAATAATCTTCCTTTGACCACATAGTAATAAATCGAAGACCTTCATGGAAAGACATTTCAACCAAATCATATAGATAGATCAATATACTGCTCAAGATAAGATAGTTCACAATTCTTAGACGCAAATTAAATCGAATTATGTCCATTTCGGTGTGTCACTTCAATTTGAACAAAACAAGCTATATCTATATGTTTTCACCTACCATATTTTGTAACCACTTTTCCTATACATTGGATTAGGTCATGCAGGCACTATTGAACAAACAAGTACTTAACAGGTCTCGTCATTGGTCGTTTCGCACAGAAATAATGTGTTTGTCTTCATGTATTATATTGGATTCTTATTGTTAGGGAAAACTATACATATCAATAATTAAATAAAAATGTCGATCTGTATCTCTTAATGGAGACTCGTTTAAAAATCTTCTTATATAAATAAAGTTTTTTAATAGATATTTCGAGGATGGAAACGACAAACATATATTTCGTCATATTTAAAATATTATAATATGTTAATTAATATTTAATTTTAAATTCATAATGTTAGTAAAATAAAAATATTTAAATAATTATTTTAGATTTTTTAAATTTGAAAATTTAGTGGTTATTCTCATGATCATATATTAAATGTTAAAATAATAATTTTATTGTATATGATTAATTTTTTAATTTTTTGTAATTAATTTTTAAAGTTTTCACTATTAATATACTTTAGTTAAAAATAATTAAAAAAAATATGATTATAGATCAAGGCATATAAGCCTATGAAAACATGAAATGCTCAATTTTTTTAAGAGAATCTGCAAACAGAAATGCTGATGTCTAAATCTAAAACTATCAATTAATTTTAAAAAAAATGAAAATCATAAACTATCGAATAATATTTTATATGAATGTCTTTTTATTAAAAATTGCAGAATAAATTTAGAATTCAGATTATTTTTTAAAATCAAATCGAACCAACCATTTTCCTATATTTTAATGAATTTTTTCTTTTGTAGAAAAACATCTAATGACTCAAAGAGGAAACAATAAAAAAATCAACTAAAAAGAAATTCTAACAAGCCTAAAAAAGACACTAAAAAGTCAACAAATAATACTAAAAAAATTCATTTTGCATAAGCCAATAATGAAGATTGCTAGCCAATTTGCAGAAGAGTTTTTCTCATGCTAAGAATGGCTTAAATTTACATTTCCATCCTTTTTCACAAACTCTCAACAGACCAAAGTAGGCAAACTGTGATTTTATGAGTCATTGTGTCAATTAACACTTTAAAATCATTCTCCAACACAAGTCTTAAGACTATGTCAGCTAAGTCATCCTTATTACATTTTAGGAGTAACAACATCATCGATAACAGGTAAAAATATTGTTATTAAGGTTTGTTTTTTTAAAGATAAGTTGCTATAATTACTTTAATTTATGATTTTCTAATATTTTAGTTTTTATAAAGAAAACAAATAGGAATCATAAATATTTGGGTAAAAGACCAAAAAGAAAAAGAAAAAGGAAATATGAGGTCAAACTACTGAATATTTAGAGTTAAACGGGGCAAGAAAAGTCAAAAATTTGAAAATTACAACAGAAGATACATTTGGGTAGTGTTGGTTGTTGTTTGAAAACGTGTGGTGTCACATGCAAATATACATGCATGTTTTAAGTAGCACGTGATACAGTATTACGGATGCCGAACCCACAGGGAGTGGAAAGTAATTTAGAATGATATTGTAAAAAATTATCTTTTGTAAATAAGCATGAGCGAGAATATAACAGTTTATGGTTTTCACATGTTCAGTTTAGTAGTAAACAAGAGTGAAACGATGTTGATATAGTAAGTGAGTTCAATAATAGAGAACATGTTGGACAATGATCCATTAATATAATGTTGTTTCTCATGAGTGCATGATATGTTGGGTCGTGTCAGAAAAGGTCAGAAAGTGATCTAAGGGTGCATCTCTACATCATCAAAAACATATACTTTTAGGGTAAGAGGACGAATATCTAAGCCTCACTTGTAACCCTAAAGCATGTTTGGTTTTAATCTGAATGTCATTTATGATTGTATCCACTTATCTCTAAGAAGTTGATCTAGTGAATATCTTTATCCTATTATTTTCAACCATCTTTTATCATGAAGTCCGCTCGCTGTTGGATCTCTCACAACATTTATTGGTGCTTCCAACCTTCTTCTTTCCTCTGGGTACCAGTTGATGTCCCAGGAAGTCATGTCTGACCTCATTAGAACAAATATTTCAAAAGCAACAAATACATAAAAATTACAAAAGAGAATACTTATTGTGTCCTTTCCAAACTACTATAAAAACAATAAAATACAATGAAATTAACTTCTGAGTGGTAAAACAAATATCCAAGTATTAGAACTTGTAATAACTCATAAAAAGTGGGTTATCACACCCACAAACTTGAAGCATTACATGTACTCAGGTGATGCAACAGGTAATAACAGAAAAAATTCAGTCTCATTCATCTCTTATTCTAACAGCTTAACTCATTATCAACTCAAAAGTTATCTCAAGGGTGTGCGTGTGTGTGTGTGTGTGTGTGCGTGCGCGCGTGCACATGTGCATGTATGTGTGCGCGCGCGTGTGTGCGCACTCGCATGTGTGTGTGTGTATTTGTGCTCTTCTTGATGACACTTGTCATGCAAGTACTCTTCAATTAAGATAATCATCCTAAATTCTAGTTTGGTTATCTCATCCTTTGATCTAACAATTCATTTCTTTCTGTTTTAGAAGGGGAAATTGACTGTTTGCTTTGGACTTTTTGTTCATTTTGAACTTGAGGCTTACACATGCACTTTTATTATAGAAGTTTTATTAGATGTTTCACACTTTCACCTGACAGGATCTCACTTGTAATGAGTCTAACTTGTTACTAATGGTGAAGACATTCATTGTTCCTTCAGTTTCGAGCGCATGAACTTATTTTTAACGCTCATTGGTATTTTTCATTCTTTTTACACACTTTGAGTGCTTATTTATACATGTAGTGTATAACTTGTTCTAGCTTTAAACAACAGTCATATCCTACTCTATACTAAATCCTACCATTAGTCCTCATTCCATATTTTAAAACAATTCAAACTTATTAAGAGACTAACTATTTTCCTTACTACTAGAGGCGCGACAAGAGTTATCAAAAATCACAAGAAGGTGCATTGATTAGCTATCAAGACCTTATTCAAATATTGTCACAGTCCAATCAGATTTGTTCTAAGTCTTTAGAGTTTATGTTATTTTGGGGATGAAGTCAGTTATTGCTCCTCTGTTTTTTATTATTATTATTATTATTATTATTATTATTATTATTATTTATTAACATAAAAAACTACTTAAAAAATTGAAAATACAAAACATTATTCATTCATTGCTTGGGAATTGAAATGACAGAAATCTTAAATTTGCAAAATTAAATCCTAAACTAGCAGGTGATTATGGCAGATTGGGTTTCAGTAGACGAATGTCATGACAGGAGCTTCCACATCCCCAAATATAGAGTAAGGGCATGGTCCTCGCTGTCATTTAGTGAGCATGACATGCCACGACTCATCAACCTGCAGAGATAAAATGAAATACCACCTAGGCTCGGAGCTTGATCTTTTTCTTTATGGATTCGTCCTCCTTCTTTTTCTTACGCTCCTTCTTTTTGTTTCCAGCTTCTCCCCGGGATTTTGCTTTTGTTGGCTTAGGAACTTTACTGATAGCTTATGTCCTAACAACTATAGTCGGCTCTTTTTCTTTCGCATGGATTTTTTGTTTGTTGAGAATATACAGCAGCACTAAAACAAAGAAGGTGTTGATGAATATTTTCTTTAAAACTTCAAAGCGTGTGAATTTCACACTTACTTTTAGGATCAATTCGCCCCCAACAATTATATTATATTGGATGCAATTGAGATTAACAGTGAATTTTCTTCAGGATACTTTGAATTTCTTAATGTGAATTGCACACACACACTAAGCGTATCTTTTGATAATAGATTACAGAATGATGTTTCTCAAACTTCACTCATGCATTAATGAAGTGAAAAATGCTTTAGAATAATTGAAATGGTGAGAAAATGTTGTATGTATTTCTATTTTCGTGTCTATTCTGCTTCTCAAATGTCTCTATTTATAGAAAAGTTCAAGTCATTTAATGAAGAGAAACACCATTTAAAATGATTTCTGCACCTGTATAATTAACTTGTATATTGTTTGGCATACGGATTTATTACCAAGAAACTTGCTGGTTCAGTTGGTAAAGTTGCACCCTTTCAGCTAGGGGTTGTATGTTCGAACCACTTGTTCGTTAGTTTTGAAATACATTTTATTCCTGTTATAAAACAGTTTTAACTCAAAATTGACATAACAAAGGTTGAAACTGCTGGGGAGTGCATTATGTCACACCTTACCACTGAACCATATATCTCCATTAAATATAATAACAATTCATATACATGTTATAAAATTACAGCTTGCATGATATTTTGGAAATCATCTACATTTTTTTCACATGTGTCTTAGCTTTTGCTGGACTTTTCTTCTTGGTAGGTGTTTTCTTTGGGACATGGCTTTTGGGTTTCTTAGGTGTCATTTCTTTTTTCGGGCTGATGAATGGTGGCGCGTTAGAGCTCTTCCCCTTACCTTTACCAGTTTTAGCTTTAGGCTCAGACTCCTATGAGTCTTTAGCAGAGTCTTTCTCCTCAGTTTAAACAGCAAAATCTTCCTTGTCATCGGTTTCATCCTCTTCCACCATTTTGTTTTGGTCGTCTTGTACATTCTCAACTTCCTCCTCACAATCATTTTGTTCATAATCTTCCTCATTCACTTGCTCATCTTCATTAATTTGATTTCCCTCTTCAGCATCCTTCCCTTCCACAACTGCTCTTTTCTTCAACTCAACATTGTCTTTGTTGACCTTTTTTATTAGGCAATTTCATATTCATCTAAATCCTCTTCTTCAGATGGTTGATTCATTTCAAACTCCCTAGTTGGGCTATCTGGTACTAACTTAGCAGTGGTTCTCACTTTCTCTGGCTTCTTATCCTTTCTAGGCCTTTTCTTAGGTTTTTCAGCATTGTCTTCTTTTGGCACGTCGGAATTGGACTCTAGATGTGATCCAAATGAGACATTTTCTTCCTTTTCTTCTTGTCATTCTTCTTCCTCTGCAACTCCTTGTCTTCTCCTTCAGATTTTTCTTCCTTATCACGCTGGTCTTCTTCATAAACTAATCCTCCAGAATATGATCCAGGAAAATAGGTGGATTTTCTTAATGCTTCTCCAATGCTAAGGGAAAACTTCTTATTTTCCCATGCTTTTTGATCTCTTGTAAACTTATAAAACTCCCTTTGGTCCTTCTGCATTTGAAGTATGACTCCTCACAAAAATCAACCACTTTTGAAGGAGGTTTCTCCACCTGGCGCCTCATGACTTGCCTCTGGTTTCCTTTTTTCCCCTTTTGGCTTCATAAGTATTTGAATTACACATCTGTCAAATGCAGCTTGGGGATGGAAAACCTCATCATTTGGGCGATCAGGGACACCCTGTCTTCTACACATGGTTGTGATCAAACAAGGGAAATAGATAATTTCCTCCTTATTTTTGGAACAAGTATGAATTTTTTGAAAGATAATCTTGGCAACATTCACTGTACTAAATGAAGTAATGCAATGAAGACGCACCAATCTGGCCTTGTTCACGGTCTCATTGTGGGAAATAGGATGGATAGAATGCTTCATGACTAATACCATACTTTTGAGTCATGGTGGAGATCCATCCTTTTGGCTATCTTTTTTGAGACAAAATCAATTCATCTTGTGCTTGGGTTACATAAGGAATCCTTAAAAACATCATAATAACTTTCATCAGAGGTCTCCAACAAATGTTGGTAAGTGTCACCAGCATTGCTCAAGCCCAGCATCATGTTAATGGTCGCCTCATAATAGACCACCTTTTTGCCTCTGACTACCAATTCCATTCTCCTATTTGTTGTGTCAACAAGGTTAGCATAAAACTTTTTCACCATTTGGATGTTGTATGAGCTGGGGTGTTTGCAAAATCTTGTCCACTTCATAGTCTTGATGATTCTTCCAATGTCACCAGGAAAACCCAAGTTTTCTTCCTCTATTTTGTAGATAAAACCTAGCAAAATAGTCAGTGAACCGCTGATGAGCGTCGCTGTTGATAAAGTTTCGACATTAGAAAATCATCTGAGTCGAAATAGTCGATCACTGGTGTGGCATTCTTTCTTGTGCACATCTTGAATTACTTTCCTGAGATCCTTGGTTCCATTAGGGTGTTAGGGTTTAATATGTGAGGTGAAGGGATGATGAAATAAATTTGTGGGAAGTTAAGTGAGAGCAAGGGGTTTATAAGAGATAGAGGTTTAAGATTTTGTGAAAAATATAAGGGGTGATGAGAAGTTGGTAGGGGTTACATGTTTAATATAGGGAAGAGGAAAAGAAAATTAAAAAATAAAACTACTCAGGGAGAGAAGTAACCATTTAGGGTTACTGTAGTTAATTGTTGGATTTGGCAAAATCATGAGGCGTGGAAGACAAACAATTAAACGATTTTGTCCAAAAAGTGATGTCATGCACAAGGCTCAAGGGTTATCTGCATGCGCTGAAAGTGAGAAAAACACAATATGGGGGGTTGAATTGTGTTGACTTTTTCTTTCTTTTTAAAGATCTTATCAGATTCTAAACAAAAATTGTAGAATATAAATAAGAGGTAAGATATATATATATAGCAGATAAATAATGAAAGAAATAAGAGAGACACATAGAGTTATCCTAGTCCCTCTCACAACTCGAGAGTAATACAATCCCCTTGTACTTACAAGAGATTTCAATATAATCATACAAGATTACAATTTGCTAAGGCACACAAGAAAGATACTTCCAACACACAAACACAAAGTAAGATACTTTTATTCTCAATCGCACAAGCAAGAGACTTCATATGCTGAAGCACACAAGCAAGAGACTTATATGCTCAAGCACACAAGCAAGAGATTTCAAATGCTCCAACACTAAGTGAGATACTTCTAACAATCTACCGAACAGATAAAATATTGTTGGGGTAATACACTTGATATACAATCACATATGTAGAAAAATGCAACTCAAGAAGAACTCTTTAAGACTTTGGGATTTCTACAATATATAAAGGTAAGAAATTATAAGTTAAACTTGTGCTTGTGTTTTGACATAGTAACAACTCTTTCAATGTCAATAGTTTGTTATTAATTCTTCAAGTCTTCAGCTCCTTAAATAGATAAGGAAAAGAGTTGTTGAAGATCCAGCATAAGCGAGTTCATGAGAAGTCTGAATAGAGATGTTGAGATTTTCATTCAAATGGTTAATGTAGTTGAAAGCTTGTTTAAAATTCCTTTGCTACAAGAGGAATTATCAGTTGCATCTCAGTTGACTCTGTAAAGAAAAAACTCTTAGGTATTCACGTGACAAAGTAGGCTCAGAGGTTGGTAGTGAACTATTAGAGTCATCTTGGTCCTTGCACTTTGAGTAGTCTTCAATTTCTAATCAGCAGAGCAGACTTCTTTAGAGTCTGATCATCAGATGATGTCTCCTTCAAACTCTGACCTTCAGATGTTGACTTCTTCAAAAGTTGAGTTCTTCATAGTCTGATCTTCAACTTCTGATCCATTAGATTCTGGTCGTGAAGCTTCTCTTTTGATGTTTATAGTCATAACCAATACTTGGATTATTCCTGGAATTTTAGTTCATGGTCATGCGCACTTGAACAAATATTAGTATATCCAATTATTCTTTAAATACTTTGCTATCATAAAAACCTAAGGGATATGGGACAAATCAATTTTGTTACAATAATCTCTCCCTTTTTTATGATGACAAACACGAGTATTTAAGAATAATGGTTGTTAATTTAATTAACAAGTTGACTTCAGGGTCTGAGGATTGTAAGCTCCCCCTGGGTCTAATAGTCCAGAGGGTGAAGTTTATAAGCTCTCCCTAAGCTCTATCCAGGTTAATTAAATTTAAATAGTAAAGCACAATTAAAAGATCTTTAGAATTTAAGCAAGATAATAACTGTCAAATTCAGGTGCTTAAATACTTCTATATATACTCCCCCGTTTGTCATCAACAAAAATAAATGAAATAGAAAAGATACTGAAGAAAAATATTTCATTCAACCAAAGAAGAAGAGATATAAGCACATATAGCTTAGAAACTAATCCACAGATATCAATGTGTGGCATTAAAAAGATGTTTATTTCACACCCTTTAAAAAAATAGAAATCATAATAAAAGATTTTAGAAAAGTGGTTGTAGTTTGGCAAAAGGTTGTCAACAACTATTCAAATATTGAGATGGTCAAGGTTGGTTCTAACAATTGAGCTTTTGAGAGAACCAATGCAACCAAAGCTGGGGAGATGTGTTTTGGAGGACCAAGGTCAAATCTTTCTCTTATGTCCATTGGAACACATTAATCATCGTTGAGTTTGCTTTATTCCAAACTGTCTATATAAGTTGTATCTCATTACCAGCAAAGCCACGTCCCATTCCATCCATCTCTTTAAATAACTAATAAAATGAGAAAAGATTCTAAGAACACTAAGGGGGGATCTTTCCAAGAGATTAGTAAGGCTATTAAGAAGCCCAAAGATTTTGAAGGAAAGAAGCCCGAGAATAATAGTCTCAAGAATTCTGAATGTTCAAAGCTACAATCTGGTTCATATGTTGGAGCTTCTATGGTAGGAAGAACTTCAGTCTCAAAGAGAAAGGCCCTCAAGAATAAAAAGGATCCAGTTGATGACCTTGATTCATACGCTAATGAGGAATGGATGACCTTCCTCGGAATGAGAGGTTTTAATCCTGATACAATATGAGAATTGTAGTTCTTGTAGAGCATTTGTTTGCTTTTAAGAATGACTTGGATTTGTAATAATTTCTTGATTAAGAATAATATATCCTTTTCCCATTGCATTTATTTTAGATTCTCTTGCCACAAACATCCTTTGAGTGTGCCATCAATAGAGATGTTATAGAGAAGCTTTTTAACCATTTCAGCCATGTTGTGTGTGAATACAGTGAGTTTTTAAAAAAGTTTTAATCACACAAAAATTTAAGGAACAAAAAATAAGACTTAGGGGGCGTCAAAACATGATTTTATTTTACCCAAAATAATAACTTCCAAAGGTAACTCGAGCTTTGGACATCAGTAAGAATATGTCTGACAGTTGCCACACTTCTTTGCCTTACCAAATGAACACTTGGTTATACCCATAAATATATCTCAGAGACTAGAGGATAGAAAATTCCTAGAGGAATTATGACCTAGGACCTTCTGAACCAGAGAGCCTTCTTATAGAGTACTAATTGATTTAGAGTCAAATAACCCAGAATCATATAAAAAGTAAACGGATAATATTCAATAGTTAAAAACCACATGACATATGACCTTTCAGATTTGTGACATATAATTGAACATATGTTAACAAAAAAATTCCACTTATATGATATTAGAGGCAACTATCCATATTCTGATCCTCAGAGGCTGGGTTGCATCAGAGGCTACTATTCATCAAAAGTTAGTTCAGAGCTTTTGATCATATTAGCTTTTGATCATCATCAGACTCTGATCCTCCATTCAGAAGCAAGCACTAATCTTTTATAAAATGCACGTGCAGTTTCTTTTTAATGAAATAAAATATTCAATAGTAAGAGGCTTGGTAAATATATTAGCCCATTTATGATTATTAGCCCATTTATGAACATAATCTCTAATAAAGTCATGTTTTATTTCTATGTGCTTGGTTCTTGAATGTTGAATAGGATTCTTTGTCAAACAAATAGTGTAAGACCCTAATTTTGACCCTAAGATCCCTCATGCTATCTCATGATATGCATTGGCATTGGGATCACATCTTGGCATCCTTCTTACCCCTCATTCATTGGGTTTGCATTGGGAGAGATCACCAAGCATATTTCATTGTATCATACTTTATATTTTATCATCTTTACTAACCAAAATACCAAAAATATGTCTTTGTATAAACTAACTCTTTTGTAGGTAGAGCATGTGCTCACCTTTGATCTATCAAGCTCAAATATATGGTTTAAGACCCTAAATGCAAGGAGTTCAATCAAGAATTGGTTTACTATGGCTCTAAGCATCATATATGGATCCCCATGGTCTTCACATGTTATTTTGATCAAGAAATCATCAAGAGTTTGGAGTTGGTTTGCCTTGGAAACCCTAATTCATCAGGGTATCTTGTGTAACTTCTTCAACAAGCTTCTTCACCAATTGATCAAATATTTCAAGTGATACTTCAAATTCCATCATCTTATGCATATATGATTCTCCATGAGTACCAAAAGTTAAGAGAATGGCAAGCTAGCAAGTTGGTTCATGGTGGTTGACCAGAGGAATTCATCTCCTATAATTTTTGTCATATGAAAATGATTCCAAGATAAAAGTTACTCTAAATGACATTACAAACAAATTTCATGTTGAGGTCTAGACCTAGTTTTGCTTGGAAAGTAATTTGTTATGATGAAAGATTATAGGTATTTTGTCTAAACCCTAATTTGGAGGTCAACTTCCCAAAGCCATAACTTGCTCAATTTTTATGAGATGAAAGATTTCCAAGTTGAACAATCAAATTCAAGATCTCTAATTTAACTTTTATGTTTGAAGGATGAGAAAATTCAACTTTTATATGCATGTGATATGAGGATACATTATAGGTCATTTTGGACCAATGCCATTGAACAAGTGATTTTCCTCAACTTCAAAAATGCATAACTCCTTCATATTAAATCCAAATGAGGTCAAATTTGTGACAATTTTGAAGGACTTTGAGAGATATACAACTTTTATAAAGGAACTTTTCTCATTTTAATCTCACATAAAAGGTTAGCCAAGGTGGAATAAGTGAACATATGGCTTGACACTTAGAATTTTTTTTGACATGTTTGATTTTCTCAACTTCCACCTCAAAATTCATCATGATCCAAGCTTCAAATGAAAAAATGTTCAACAAGAAAGTTGTTCCTCTTAATCTAACCTTTCCAAAAAGTCCAATTTAATCCCATTTGGACAAAGTATTAGTGACTTGCGCATGGCTTGAACTTGGATGATCATTGGGCATAAGTGAACTTCAAACTTTCATACACAATTGCATGGCTTACCAATGTGACTTCAGCAATGTTTGCACTTGGTTTTGGACATGAAGAGATGATTACATGGGCCTATCACACGCCCATGCACCCATGCAATGTACATTGCGATTTTTGGAGCTTTAATTTTAAGTGTGCATTTAGGAATCATATGGCTATAAATAGAGACCCTTGTGATCAGAATTGAGGACCCTGTGCACCAGCTTTGAATCCTAATCTCCAAAACCCTCTCATTAAAAGGATAACCTTGATAGTTTCCTTTGGAAATTGAGTTTGAATCTCACTGTTTTGAGATTCAAATCTCCAAGAGTCCTGTACCTTTTGCTGATTCATTTCCATTCCTTCAAGTGTCATGAGCAAGTGGAAGCAAGATCGAGTCTATACAGACCTGCATTGAAAGTATTTTCCAGAATTTTTCATCTTTTTTATTCTCACTCAATTCTCCATAATTCTTCTTGATCTTTGGTTGTTTGAAGTCCTACCAATGTAGGCAACAAGATTGAGTTGCTTTATGGTCAAATCGAAGCAACTCGGATTATGATCCTCAAAATTCAACTCCCTGTATCTTTCAATATACTTGGAGTTAGACAAAATTGAGGCCAGATTCGAGCTCCTGAGCATTTTCACTTTAAATTCATGTCCTTCTTTTTAATTTTGGTGATGGTTGTGAGTGAACCAGTCCGGTGAAGCTCACCGGAGAAAGAGACCAGAGCTTTGGCTCTGGTGGTGTGCTGGCGCTTATCTGAACCACATGATCCATTTGAAATGTTTTAATCTCGTGCATTGGTTTTGCATATCATCCCTGCAGCGCTTTGACTCGTGTCCATGATGGAACGCGCGCTGAGGACCACTTGGTCTGCCACCTCAATTAATGAGGGAGATCAAGTGGTCCACGTTTTTTACTATGGTATGATTTTTATTTTATTTGGTTTATTTTCATTAATTCATATTAATTTTAATATTGATCCAAAAAATATGAGAGTTTCACCCAAAAAATTTAAATAAATTCCTTTTTCATTTTCTGAATTAAAATTATTTTGTGGATCATTATTAATAGTTTTCATGTTTTTTTTGTGTGAATATTTTTAATTGTTTAAAAATAGTTTTAAGTTTCCAAAATTAATGAAAATTTCTCTCCAAGGTCCTTTGACCTTGTTTGACCTATGATAAATCTCATGGCTATTTATTTGGTGTTTTGATAAGGTTTTAGGATTTTGACAAACCATAATTTAATTTAATGCATTATTTAATTGATTTTAATTTGTTTAAATGTAAAATAAATTGTGTTGAGCTTTTTGATATTGACTTGTTGAGTTTGACTTGTGTTGTTGGGCCTTGGTCAAGGTTGATTTGACTTTGTTGAGCTAAAATCATTAGATTTAGGGGATTGAGGAAATATACATTTCATCTCCCAAAATGAATGAATGATTTTAATTTGATAAAAGTCCTCCTTTGACCAATTTGTGTTGATTCCATTTCCCCTCCCTCTTCATCTCAATCCCATTCTCTTCTTATTCATTTCATGGACTTATAATGTCTCTATATCCTAAGGCTAGTTGATTGCAAAATCAACATAAGTGTGTATGAGATTAGGTTCACCCCTTTTGCATATTCTTTTAAGTGTGGTATATTTTAGGAGTATGGTTCATAATACCATAGCTCCGCATAAGTCATTGGAATAGGATCAAAAGTGACCCTCTTCCTATCATAGTTAGTGCTGGTATTGTTGTTGTTTCGAGGCTGGTAGGCCTGCTGTTGCGGACAATGCTGTTGTTGTTGATATTGTTGATGTTGCTGTTGCTGGTTTTGATGCTGATAATGTTGATTTTCCCTGAAGGCAGGTGCTATATGAGCCACCTGGTGCTGGTTACTGGCAGGGCGCACAGTCTTCCTCTTCACAGAGGGTCTTCGTTGTTTAATATGGGAAGACACGACATGTGCTTCTCCATCTTTCTTCTTAGCAAACGCCCCATAACGTTTGGCAGAAGAGCCTTCTTCTTTAGTCAGGTGTCCTTCCCTGACTTCTTCCTCTAATCGCATCCCCATGTTCACCATCTCGGTGAAATCAGAGGGAGCGCTAGAGATCATCCTCTCATAGTAAAATGAGCTCAAGATCTTCATAAAGATCTTGGTCATTTCCTTCTCTTCAAGTGGAGGCACAATCTGTGCAGCTAATTCACGCCACCTCTGGGCGTACTCCTTAAATGTTTCCTTCTCCTTCTGGGACATAGCCCTCAGTTGGTCCCTATCGGGAGCCATATCAACGTTGTACTTGTACTGCTTGACGAAGGCTTCGCCAAGGTCGTTGAAGGAGCGAATATTCACACTATCCAAGCCCATATACCATATCAATGCGGCACCGGACATGCTGTCCTAGAAATAGTGGATTAGGAGTTGATCGTTGTCAATTTGAGTTGACATTTTACGTGCGTACATCACAAGATGGCTGAGCGGGCAAGTGTTTCCTTTGTACTTTTCAAAGTCAGGCACTTTGAATTTGATAGGAATCTTGACGTTTGGCACGAGGCACAACTCAGCAGTAGACTTACCGAAGAGGTCCTTTTCTCTTAGAGTTTTAAGTTCCTTGCGCAGCTCAAGGAATTGATCATTCATAACATCCATTTTCTCATACACATCTGGGCCCTCAGATGGCTCAGAGTGATAAATGGTGTCATCAACTCTCGGTAAAGTGTGCGCAACTGGAGGTGGCACAACGAGGACCGGGTTAGATGCCGGCAGAAAAGGCAAGGTAGGGGCGAGACCCTCTGGAACAAAATTCGTGGGCATCTCCCAGGGAAACCCGACTGGCATAGCAGACAAAGAAAAATAAGCACTGGTAGCAGGCACGGTAGAGGAAGCAACCTCTGATATGACCGTCCTCTGGGGAGGAGTTGAAGGTGTTGGAGAAGATTGGCTTTGGGCGGTCAAGAATGACTCCATCGGGGCAGTCAATCTTGCCACTTCCTTCTTGAGTTCCCTGTTTTGTTGCTCGAGATGATCCATTAGCTTTGAAGAGTTGGCTCTGGTGTAGTACCGGTGCATCAGCTTGTCTTCAAAATAAATGAAGAACACAGAGTTAGACCACTGATCAAGAAGCCTGAAACAAAACCTGCTTATGCACATGATGCATGCAATGCTTGTGCATATGATTTTATTTTTATTCAGAGGAACTTTTAGAGATCTATTTGCAAGTATTTGAAAATATTAATCTTTTAGACATATAATTGAATATTCATATTAATAATATCTGGGAAATGTTTTACACAAAAGAAGTACAGTCTTGGTAACCAAATACAATACAAGAGAGAAGGAAAATGGACATCTTATGGAACCCTAGAAACAATCGTCCAAAGCTCTCGAGACCTGAAGATAAGCTGCACGAAGCCTCTTCACCTCTCTCACATAGGCTGCCTCCATATCTGCCTTCTCCTTGGTAAGCCGATCATACTTCCTTTTCCAAAACTTGGATGACTGAGGAAGAAGAGAAGTCACTACATCCTCTGGCTTATCAATAATCTGATGCTCCAGAAATTCTATCACAGCATCTTTATCTCTGAGTTGCTAAAGTAGCTCCTCTCGCTCACGGACCCAAGCACGCGAACGATCTTCATCTCTCAACTCCTCTACTCCTTGGTTAGGGAGGGTTGAAGGCCCAACCATAACCATAGGGGTAGGTCTCGGGTAATCATAGGGCATGCGGTACTCAAAAGGTCTCTTCCTCACCCATGAGGTGTAGGGTTCCAAAGCAATACAATTCTTTGGACCAAGCTCTTTCCTTCCCTTCCTATGAATCTTGCGCCAAGCGCGGACCATCCTGCCCTTCAAGTTTTGGGGATCTTTACCCTTTTGAAAGAACACACCTTCTAACAGAATGTTATTAGGTTTAGCCTTTAAAGGGAAACCCAAGCTGACGGCGTGCCAAAATAGGGTTGTAGTTAATCCCACCATATGTACCAAGAAGAGGCACATTGGAGAATTCACCACAAGAGTCAATAATCTGCACACCATCATACACACGATTATACCAAAAGATATCATCATTAGTGAGAGAAATGAGTCTCGTGGACCACCGTAGACATCCTTTGTTCTCCTTGAAGGCGAGCGTCTGTGGCAAGTGCGAAATAAACCACTTGTACAACAGAGGCAAACAACACACAATGGTACCACCACCCTTTGCATTCCTCATATGCAAAGAGAAATAAGTGTCACCCAACAGAGTAGGAACGAGATTAAGAGTAGAGAAAATCCTAATAGCGTCACATCCACAAAGTTGTCGATGTTGGGGAATAACACTAGCCCATAAATGAGAAGTACAAATATGGCCTCAAAGGCGTCCTCACTCATGGCCTTCCCAAACATAGTAGCTTGAGCAATGAGGAAATCAGACGGGAGACCTTGAATTCCACATTTGGTAGTGTTATGAGGACCAATAATATATTCATCTATATGGAATAGATCAACAAGCTCTTGGGAAGAAGGAACTCTCTCCAAGCCACTAAATGGTAACTGATCTAAGATAGGTATACCCACAAGATAGGCATACTCCTCAAGCGTAGGCAAAAGATGGAAATCCGGAAAAGTGAAACAACGGTACAAGGGATCATAGAACTGCACCAACACACTCATTAGACCTTCATCCACCTGAGTAACAAGAATAGACAAAAGCTTCCCATGACGAGCTTTGAACTCCAAGGGATCTAATACATAGGATGTCAAACTCCTTAACTCTTTCAAGTCGGGTTGTCTAAAACTGTACTTCTTCGTATTCCTTCTTTGCTTATCCATGTCTGAAAATTTGCAAATAGACCTCTTAAGTTTCCTTGAAAATTTTCTCATTGTTGATGATATGGATGTGTATGAATGCATGAATGCATGGATGCAACAATCACACTCAAGGATCAAGCAATTCACACCACACAAAGGTCACGGGATGGATCAAGTCATCCTTAATATCAATCATCCATTTTGGTGGATTATGGTTTACACCTTATCAACACCCAAGTTCCATTGATATTAAGGATATACAAGAACAGATCAACCGCGAATCAAAGCTTTGTTGCAAGTCACGAGCATGGAGTCTCGGTTAAGAACCACCCAAAGGGAGTGTACTATGGTTAAACCTGACAATCATGTTCTACAAGAGGTTCCCATAGTCATCATCCCATCTTTCGGATATTATCGGATAAACGACTACTTGTATTCCAAAAATATCCTTAAGAGAGACTCTTATGAGTGTAGTATCGCGTAACAATCGTATCAAATCTTACTCTTCTTTGCACTACGTCCTAAAAAGTAGGCCAAGATGGGCTAGGTAATCTAAGGTCCTTGGCTTCTAAGGTTTATATTGGAAAGAGTAATGCCTAACCATGACTACTCGTGTGACATTATTGATCCCAACATAACCTCCACCAAGTGAATGGGCTTGCAAGTCAACTTGCTAAGGAATAACTCCACACAAGTCAACAAGACTATGCCATTCTCCTATCATAAGTGCACTCGAGTTCGGGTATAGAACTCATCTCACAAGAGACCACCAAGCACACAAGCAATTGATATATCAAGCAATTCATGCATTACAAGCAATACAGTCATCCAAATTTGCATAAAAATATATCACAAATATAAACATACAATACAACAAAGGTAAAAAGTAGGCTAAACCCACTAGGTAGTTGTGACCAAAATCCCCAGCAGAGCCGCCACTTTTCTGTAGCGGGGTATTCGTTAGCTTTAGATTTATTGACTAAGTCAAAAGTAAATCATAAAATTCGAGTCGCCACCGCACTTCTATTTATCCAAAGGAAAGGTTAGAAAGCGAACAAAAACCGAGAAGTTTTATCAAATCAAAAACTAATAAAAATGTCAGAGATCTGGGTAAGGGGGTTGATTATGCAATGGGAAGGTTTTAAGCACCCAAAACATCCTTAGTACTATAAGGGAGCCCTTTTTGCAAAGTGTATTGTAGGTTGGTATTTGTGAAAAAATATTTGTGCAAACATGATTGGGGAGATGAGAAAAGAATATACAATATTTACAATTTTGTTGTTTGAATGGATAAACCCATTGCCTACGTACCATCACAAAGGTAGGATCAAAACCTCTGATCAGTTCTTCCCCAGATAAGTTGAGGGCGTATTTCCTTGGTGAAATCGCTTTTCCTGCATGATTCGAGTATTTCAATTTTATTCTAATCTACCTGTTTCCCCTGCAGACGTCTTTTGTTTCTCCGACTGAGTCTTTCCATTTTCATGGAATTCCTCTAGTCTCCCAGCAGTTTTTAAGTCGTAGCCTGGCCTACGCACAACCTTTTTTATCCCCTCAGAGTCTCTGTCTCCCCAGTGAGTTTTTCCTAATGGAATGCATCATGCTCCTGCGGACCTTCGGTCTCTCTGACTTCTTTTCCTCTGTGGCAATATTTCCCCATAAAGATTTGCTTTTACATCCATATCATATGCATCATGAGGTCTCTTAGGGACCAAAATTTGTTTCTATATGTTTTTATTTAAGCCCATTCTACTGAGTCGATATGAAGATTTTAACCTTCACCTCCTCAGTTAGAATGCCCTTAAATAGGGGCAGCTGTAAGACCCCAATTTTGACCCTAAGATCCCTCATTCAATCTCATCATATGCATTAGCATTGGGATCATACACTTGGCATCCTCCTTACCCCTCTTTCATTGGGTTTGTTTTGGGAGATATCACCAAGCATCATGCGATTGTATCATACTGGTATTTTATCATTTCACTAACCAAAATACCAAAAATATGTCTTTGTATTTGCCTAACTCTTTTGTAGGTAGGGCATGATCACTATTGATATATCAAGTTCAGATCTAGGGTTTAAGACCCTCATTGCTAAGAGCACAACCAGGGAATGATCCATAATGGCTCTAGGCATTATATATGAGTCTCCATGATCTCTATATGTTATTTTGATCAATATTTCTTCAAGAGTTTGGAGTTGGTTTACCTTGGAAACCCTAGTTCATCTGGGTGTCTTGAGTAACTTCTTCAACAAGCTTCTTCACCAATTGATCAAATTTCTCAAGGGAAACTTCAAATTTCATCATCCTATGCATATATGATCTACCATGAGCCTAAAAAGTCAAGAGAATTGCAAGTTAGCAAGTTGGTTGATGGTGGTTGGCCAGATGAATTCATCTTATCAAAACGGGGCCCCCCTAGACCCTATCTCATACAATTTTTATCATATGAAAATTATTCTAAGAGAAATGTTACTCGAAATTACATTCCAAACAACTTTCATGTTGAAGTCTAGAGCTAAGTTTGCTTGGAAAGTCATTTTCTATGTTGAAACAGTATAGGTCATTTTGTCTAAACCCTAATTTGAAAGTCAACTTCCCAAGACCATAACTTGCTCAATTTTTATGAGATGAAAGATTTAAAAGTTTCACAATCAAATTCAAGGTGTCTTATACAACGTTTATGTTTGGATTAAGAACTAATTCAACTTTTATGAGCATGTGATATGAGGATATATTATAGGTCATTTTGGACCAATACCATTGAACAAGTGATTTTCCTCAACTTTAAAAATGCATAACTCACTCATCCCAAATCTAAATGATGTCAAATTTGTGACCATTTTGAATTTTTTTGAAAGAGGTACAACTTTGATGAAGACACTTTTCTCATTTGAAGCTCACATAAAACGTTAGGCAAGGTGAAATAATTGAACATGTGGCTTGACACTTAGAAAATATTTTGACATGTTGAAATTTCCAAACTTCCACCTCAAAATTCACCATGATACAAGTTCCAAATGGAAAAGTGTTCAACATAAGAGTTGTTCCTCTTGATCTAAGCTTTCCAAAGAGTCCTAATTCATTCATTTTGGACAAAGTTTGAGGGGTATGCGTATGGCTTAAACAGGGTTGTATCAGTTAGCAAGAATCATGCTTCAAACATTCAAATATATTTGCCTTGAAATCCAAGCTTTATTCAGACCTCACTTAAGTTGATTGTGGACCTAGTAGAGTTGCTTCATGGGCCTGCACACGCCCATGCAAGCATGTACATTGCATTTCCAATTTTGGAAGTATTTTCAAGTGTGCAAATAACACTCATCTTTTGCTATAAATAGAGGTCCAATGCTTAAGTTTGAAGGACCTTGCACGCCAGCTTTGCCTCTAACCATTAAAACCCTCCCAATTCAAAGGAAAACCTGATAAATTTCAATTGAAATTTGAGTTTGAATCTCACTGTTTGGAGATTCAAAAGTTCCATGATCCAAAGCTTTGCATCACTCTTAATCCACTTCTACAAGCTCCATAAGCAAGATCAAGCAAGAATTGAAGCAAGAGAGATCCATTTCTACACAACATTGAAGGTATTTTTCCAGATTTTTCTTCTCTTCGATTCTCTCTCAATTCTCATCAATTCTCATCAATTCTCTTGGATCCTTGGATGTCTTAAGTCCTACCAATGTAGGCAAGAAGATTGAGTTGCTTTGAGGTCAAATCGAAGTAACTCAGTTGACACACCTCAAAATTCATCTCCATGTATCTCTCTATATATTTGGAGTTAGGTTAAATTGAGGTGATATTCGTGATCTACGTCATTTTTTCTTTAAGATCATGTCCTCTTTTTTCATTTATGATATGGTGATGAATGAACCAGTCCGGCCAGGGTCATCGGAGAAGATGACCGACCTTTGACTCCGGCGAATAGCTGGAAGTGTTCAGAGCCATTGATTTGATTTAAAACGTTTTAATATGAAGCGCTCATTGTGATTACCAAACGTGTGGAATATTGACTAGCGCACACCATGGAACGCGCATTCTCCACCACTTGTTCTGCCACCTCAATTAATGAGGGAGATTAAGTGGTCCACATTTTTTTGATTATCTGATTTTTATTTTTATTCCTTTGTTTTTCGTTAATTTATATTAATTTTAATATTGATCCAAAAAATATGAGAGTTTCACCAAAAAATTTTAAATAAAATCCTCTTTCATTTTCTGAATTAAAATTATTTTTTGGATCATTATTAATATTTTTCATGATTGAATTGATTTTGTGAATATTTTTAATTGTTTAAAAATACTTTTAGGTTTCCAAAAATTCTGAAAAAATTTCTCCAAGGTCCTTTGACCTTGTTTGTCCTATGATAAATCTCATGGCCATTTCTATGGTGTTTTGATGAGGTTTTAGGAAATTGACCAACCATATTTAATTTAATGCATTATTTTAAATATTTTTAATTAATTAATTGTGTAGAGCAATTTTAATTGACTTTGTGAGTTTAACTTGTGTTGTTGGGGCTTGGTCAAGGTTGATTTGACTTTGTTAGGTTAAGATCATTGGATTTAGGGGATTGATCGAATGTACATTCCATCTCCAAAATGAATGAATGATCTTAACTTGGTAAAAGTCCTCCTTTGTCCAATTTGTGTTTGATTCATTCCCCCTCCCTCTTCATCTCATTCCCCTTCTTTATGCATTCATGTCATGGACCTATGATATCTTAATATCCTAAGGCTAGTTGATTGCAAAATCAACATAAGTATGGATGAGATTAGGCCCCCCAATTTGCATATTCTTTTTGTGTGTGGTATGTTTCATGAGCATAGTTCATCATACTATGTCTCTAACATGCATTAACACCAAAATTCTATTGTCCGACCTCAAATAGTTGTGACTTCTACATAATTCCAATTACAATTGTTTAACATAGCGCTAAATTTTGACACAAAAGGCGTAGCATTCTAGTTAGTGAGATTGTAAGTCTCTCCTCTTTCATGGTATTGTGTGGAAACTTGGCATTTTTTCCTTCCTTTGGAAGATGTCTTGGTTCAAGGATCCATGCTTGTGATAAGTGGGTTGAGTGTTCTCCAAAGAATGACTTAAACCAAAAAAGCAAATCAAAAGCAATAGTAACTTCTAACTCATTAACAACTAACATTTAATTTCAAGTCATTTATTTTTAATGCAATTTAATTTTCGAGCTTTATTCATTTGCCATTATTCATACCATTCAAATTGTTTATGTTAATGTCATTTTCACTTTGTCCACTTGGACCATATTTTGTGATATATTTTGTTTGTGTATATTGTGTTTGTTTGTGTGGTCTTTGACCATTAATGTACATAATAAGAACAAAAACCCTAAAAAATATCTTGTGTGGACTGTTGGTTTGATCTGAGACAATTGGACTTAGAATTTAGGCAACACTCCCTATGCAAAGGACTTGGCCAATGCCAACTTTCGTGTAACCAAGTTCTTGAAATTTGAAACTCCGTCTAATATATCATTGAAGATCCATCTGAGTTCATCTGCAACATGATCATGGTGAAGCTGTTATATTGAACCTGTGATTTGTGCCATCTTGAAATTCATCTGCTACATGGGCAAATTTGAAGAAGATCATGGAGTTGCTAAGCTTGGATGTGGCTATCTTTATTTGATGCCTGTCTCTTCGAGTTGATATTTTGTGCATTGTTTGTTGCTTGATTCTAAAGTCTGAGGGAAATTTGGGTTTCTATATGACATTTTTGTCTATTGGATTGCAACCCATTGGTCAGATCTTTTCAACTATCAACTTTTAAAATTGTGCTTAGGATTAGTCTCTTCATCTCCTTCCTACTTCTTTAATTTCAAAATCTCTCCCTCCTTTTAAAATCTTATTTGCTTGTGTTTGTTGATTTCTAAACTTTGACCATTTTTGCAAACTAGAAACTTTGGCCTTATGCCATTGCATTTTCAAACTCATTTTCTTAATCAAAGTTGTAAATAAACTTAACTCTACTTGACTTAAAATTTCAAAAGCCAAAAAAGAATTAACACTCATTCAAACCATTTTTAGGCCTTTGTGCCTTTCAAACTTAAAATTTTGTTAAAAGCAATGCACTCACCTTGAAATCGATACCACAAACTACAAGGTTTTGATCCCTCATTTTTATGTTGGTATGTAGGCACAAGTCCGAAGTTCTTGTCAAACAGAAAAATATAATTAATGAATTCTTTTCTCACCCCTCCATTCTATTTTTTTGCAAACATCATTTGTACAAAAACACATATGCACACAAAAAAGGGCTCCCTAGGATTACCTAAGACACTTTGGGTGCTAACACCTTCCCTCTGTGTAACCAACCCCCTACCTATAATCTCTGGTATTTTATTAGTTTTGATTTGAAAACTTCTTATTCTTGGGTTTTGTTCGTACTTTTCCCTTTTCCCTTGGAAACAATAAAAGCGCGGTGACGACTCTTGTTTAATTGATGTCTAGCTTATCCATAGCTTAATGATCATGAATTTACCGCTACAACAGTCGAGAAATACTTCGCCTGAAAAGAAAATAATAGCTCGCTAAGTTGAAAACCTGAAAGGACGACTTATGAAAAAATGAGCGTCTCGGTGGATTGAAACCCGAAAGGACGATCCAGGCAAAAATTAGAGACATAAAAACAGAAAAAATTATCCCGATAAATTGAGTATCCCACCTTGGGGAAATTTATGCAAAAAATTAGGGATTATGGAAAGTAACTGCATCCTGCTGATCTTCAGTTTTGAAGACATTCTTGAGCAAATCGGTCAATTCTAATTCACCATCCCCGATGAAGTCGCCAAGAGCACAGTGGACATCAAAAGTTGGTAGAAGGATTAGTGATCATTGTATTTAATGTATCCCTTTTCCATGTAAATTACCATTTTTCAACTTTTGTAAAGATCTATGGAGTCTTGTCATTTACAGACTACCATTCCATTAAATAAAGTTGGGCTTTTTATCCAATTGTTTCTACTCTTGTTTAATTCAGCCAAATAGATTTAAATTTTATTATGATCATTTTTAAAATTAAAATTTTAATTAAAATCATATTTTCTTAAATATATAAAAGCAATTATTTTAAGAAATCGATATCATTTAGAGGAATATCAACAACAGTTTGAAAAGCGGTAAGCCCTAAATATGGAGCATTATCGGTTCTCCCCAAGCAGTGGGAGTAATTCCTGTTTCATCCCCGACAGTATTTCCCCAGCCGAGTTTTTGTTGGTTTCCCCAGCCGAGTTTGTTGGCCTCCCTTGAGTTGTAGCCATGCTATTTCGGCAGTTAGCACGACTTCGGCAGAATTTTGTTTCTCCGTAAATCGTCAGAATTACTCCTGATTTTGAGCAGCTATTGTGTTAGTCCCCTGCAGGGTTGCCTCCTATTTGATATGGTGTTGACCTAAAATTCCCCACAGAGTTTGTGCCAGTTTCCTCAGCAGATCCTCTCTTTGTGCTTTACCCAGCCAGGATTGAGCTTTCAAGATGTCTGTTTCTCTTCAACAGTTGTTTCCCTCCCGTGAGGATTGGCTAGGGATTGTATTGATGATTCAAATCAGTGACATTTGTATCCTTTTGTGATCGTTTTGTCAGCATAATCATCATATATGCATATACATATACATATACATATACATATACATATACATATACATATACATATACATATACATATACATATACATATACATATACATATACATATACATATACACTCATATAATTTCATTTATTGCACTTTGTGATCCATCGTTCACTTTGATCCTCTGCTATGGTGGTTTACTTTTTCCCTATGCAGATTTGGTTTGTCTATCCTCTTTCAATTGTAGAGTGTCAGCCAATTAAGTAGAAAGACTCTAACCTTTATCCTTTCCCCACTGAGTTGTTTCCTCGTGGATGATCATTATTTTAGTTTCCTCCCTAGTTGATTATCTAGATGGAGCCACTCCCCTTGAGTTACATCCTCATTGGGTTGAGTCTTTAATTGATTTTTCTTTCTAGTTTTTTTCCTAGATAGATGCTTTTGGTCCCCTGAGAGCCTATTACCCAGTAACTGGTAATATTCTTCTCATGTTTGTCACTTTTGTCCAATACCCGACAAAGGTAACCTTATTTCCCCAGCAGGATTCGTTTCTACGTATCCCAGGAAGTATATCCTTGATATGTTCATCCTAACCGATGACAAATATTTTCTTCCCTTGTTTGATTCTATCCTTGATATGTTCATCCTAACCGGTGACAGATATTCTCTCTTTGGTATTCTATCCAGTATCCGATAGTTGTAATCCCTATTTTGTTCCCCAAAGAGTTGATCTTTGATATGTTCATCCTAACCGATGACATATATTCTCTTTTTGGTATTCTATCCAGTAATTGATAGATGTAATTCCTATTTTCCCCTCTGAGTCTATCCTTGATATGTTCATCCTAATTGATGACGGATATTCTCTTCTTTTTGGTATTCTATCCAACATTCGATAGATGTAATTCATACTTTTTCAGGAAGTTTATCCTTGATATGTTCAGTCTAACTGGTGACAGATATCCTTCCTAGAAACCCCAGGCAAGTCTATCCTTGATATGTTCAACCTAACTAATGACAGATTATCTTTCCTTTGAGTCTATCCTTGATATTTTTCACTTTAACCGATGACGGATATTCTCTCTCTTTGGTCTTCTGCCCAGTAACCGGTAGTTGTAAATCCTATTTTGGCTTTTCCCAACTGTTTATTCTTATCCAGTAACCGGTAATGAGTACACCTCCTGGTTGCCTTCAGCGAGTCATCCTTGATACGTTTACCCTAACCGGTAACGGATGTCCTCCCTGTTAGATTTTTGTTATCCCTTTATCCAGTAACCGGTAATAGATAATAGATTTCTGCTCCTCCTGTATTGAAGATCTTTTCTTCCCCAGTCGAGTTTGAGTGCGCATTTCCTTTATGAAATCAATGTTTCCTGCTTGGTTCGAGTATTTCAGCTTTGTTCTGATTTACCCGTTTCCCCTGCGGGTGTTCCTTTTGTTCCCCGACCGAGTCTTTTCATCGATTCATTTTTTATGGAATCCCTCGAGTCCCCCAGTTTTTCTTAAGTCGTAGCCTGGCTTAAGCACAACCCTTTTTCCCCAGAGTTTCTGCCTCCCTAGTGAGTTTTCCTTACAGAATGCATTGTACTCCTATGGACTTTCAGTCTCTCTGAATTCTTTTCCTTTGTGGCAATATTTCCCCACAAAGATTATTTTAACATTCATTTCATATGCATCATGAGGTCTCTTAGGGACCAAAATTTGTTTCTATATATTTTTATTTAAGCCCATTCTACTGAGTCAATGCGAAGATTTTAACCTTCATCTCCTCAGTTAGAACGTCCTTAAATAGGGGCAGATGTAAGACCCCAATTTTGACCCTAAGATCCCTCATGATATCTCATGATATGCATTGACATTGGGATCACATCTTGGCATCATCCTTACCTCTCATTCATTGGGTTTGCATTGGGAGAGATCACCAAGCACATTTGATTGTATCATACTTTGTATTTTATCATCTTTACTAACCAAAATACCAAAAATATGTCTTTGTATAAACTAACTCTTTTGTAGGTAGAGCATGTGCTCACCTTTGATCTATCAAGCTCACATCTATGGTTTAAGACCCTCAATACAATGAGTTCAACCAAGAATTGGTTTACTATGGCTCTAAGCATCATATATGGATCCCCATGGTTTTCATATGTTATTTTGATCAAGAAATCATCAAGAGTTTGGAGTTGGTTTGCCTTGGAAACCCTAATTCATCTAGGTATCTTGTGTAACTTCTTCAACAAGCTTCTTTACAAATTGATCAAATATTTCAAGGGATACTTCAAATTCCATCATCTTATGCATATATGATCCTCCATGAGTCCCAAAAGTCAAGAGAATGGCAAGCTAGCAAGTTGGTTCATGGTGGTTGACCAGAGGAATTCATCTGATAAAAACTGGGGTTCCCTAGACCCTATCTCCTACTATTTTTGTCATATGAAAATGATTCCAAGATCAAAGTTACTATAAATGACATTACAAACAACTTTCATGTTGAGGTATAGATCTATTTTTGCTTGGAAAGTCATTTTTTATGATGAAAGATTAGAGGTCATTTTGTCTAAACCCTAATTTGGAGGTCAACTTCCCAAGGCCATAACTTGCTCAATTTTTATGATATGAAAAATATCCAAGTTGAAAAATCAAATTCAAGATGTCTACTTCAACTTTGATGTTTTAAGGATGAGCAAATTCAACGTTCATATGCATGTGATATGAGGATACATTATAGGTCATTTTGGACCAATGCCATTGAACAAGTGATTTTTCTCAACTTCAGAAATGCATAACTCCTTCATATTAAATCCAAATGAGGTTAAATTTATGACCATTTTGAAGTACTTTGAGATATCTACAACTTTGATGAAGGAACTTTTCTCATTTGAAGCTCACATACAAAGTTAGCCAAGGTGGAATAAGTGAACATATGGCTTGACACTTAGAAATGTTTTTGACATGTTTGATTTTCCCAACTTCCACCTTAAAATTCATCATGATCCAACATTCAAATGAAAAATTGTTCAACATGAAATTTGTTCCTCTTGACCTAACCTTTCCAAAAATTCCAATTTCATCCCATTTGGACAAAGTATGAGTAACCTGCACATGGCTTGAACTTGGATGATCATTTGGCATAAGTGAACTTGAAACTTTCATACACAATTGCATGGCTTACCAATGTGACTTCATCCATGTTTGTACTTGTTTTTGGACCTGAAGATATGATTACATGGGCTTATCACACGCCCATGCACCCATGCAATGTACATTGCTATTTTTGGAGCTTTGATTTCAAGTGTGCATTTAGCAAGCATATGGCTATAAATAAAGATCCTTGTGATCAAAATTGAGGACCCTGCGCGCCAGCTTTGAATCCCAATCTCCAAAACCCTCTCATTCAAAGGATAACCTTGATAATTTCCTTTGGGAATTGAGTTTGAATCTCACTGTTTTGAGATTCAAATCTCCAAGAGTCTTGTACCTTTTGCTGATTCACTTCCATTCCTTCAAGTGTCCTAAGCAAGATCAAGAGAAAGTGGAAGCAATATCGAGTCTATACAGGCCTGCATTGAAGGTATTTTCTAGAAATTTTCATCTCTTCGATTCTCACTCAATTCTCCATAATTCTTTTTGATATTTGACTGTCTGAAGCCCTACCAATGTAGGCAACAAGATTGAGTTGCTTTGAGGTCAAATCGAAGCAACTCAGATCATGATCCTCAAAACTCAACTCCCTTTATCTTTCAATATACTTAGAGTTAGACAAAATTAAGGCCAGATTCGAGCTCCTGGGAATTTTTACTTTAAATCCATGTCCTTCTTTTTAATTTTGGTGATGGTTGTGAGTGAACCAATCCGGTGAAGCTCACCGGAGAAGAAGACCGGAGCTTTGGCTCCGGTGGTGTGCTGGCGCTCATTTGAACCACATGATCCATTTAAAATGTTTTAATCTCGTGCATTGGTTTTGCATACCATCCCTGCAGTGCTTTGACTCGTGTCCATGATGGAACGCGCGCTGAGGACCACTTGATCTGCCACCTCAATTAATGAGGGAGATCAAGTGGTCCATGTTTTTTTGCTATTTTCTGATTTTTATTTTATTTGGTTTATTTTCATTAATTCATATTAATTTTAATATTTATCCAAGAAAATATGAGAGTTTCACCAAAAAGATTTAAATAAATTCCTCTTTCATTTTCTGAATTAAAATTATTTTTTGGATCATTATTAATATTTTTCATGATTTAATTATTTTTGTGAATATTTTTAGTTGTTTAAAAATAGTTTTAAGTTTCCAAAATTAATGAATTTTTTTATCCAAGGTCCTTTGACCTTGTTTGACCTATGATAAATCTCATGGCCATTTATTTGGTGTTTTGATAAGGTTTTAGGATTTTGACCAACCATAATTTAATTTAATGCATTATTTAATTGATTTTAATTGTTTAAATGTAAAATAAATTGTGTTGAGCTTTTTGATATTGACTTGTTGAGTTTGACTCATGTTGTTGGGCCTTGGTCAAGGTTGATTTGACTTTGTTGAGTTAAAATCATTAGATTTAGGGGATTGATGAAATATATATTTCATCTCCCAAAATGAATGAATGATTTTAATTTGATAAAAGCCCTCCTTTGACCAATTTGTGTTGATTCCATTTCCCCTCCCTCTTCATCTCAATCCCGTTCTCTTCTCATTCATTTCATGGACTTATGATGTCTCTATATCCTAAGGCTAGTTGATTGCAAAATCAACATAAGTGTGGATGAGATTAGGTCCACCCCTTTTGCATATTCTTTTAAGGGTGGTATATTTTAGGAGTATGGTTCATAATACCATATCTCTAACATGCATTAACACTAAAATTTATATTGCCCGACCTCAAACAGTTGTGACTTTTACATAAGTCCAATTACGATTGCTTAACATAGCGCTAAATTTGTTGACACAAAAGGCATAGCATTCTAGTAAGTGAGATTGTAAGTCTCCCTTCTTTCATGGTATTATGTGGAAACTTGACATTTTTTCCTTCCTTTGGAAGATGTCTTGGTCCAAGGATCCATGCTTGTGAATAGTGGGTTGAGTGTTCTCCAAAGAATGACTTAAAAGCAAAAGCAATACTAACTTCTAATTAACTAATAACTAACATTTAATTTTAAGCCATTTACTTCTATGCACTTTAACTTTAAGTCTTTATTCATTTGTCATTATTCATACCATTTAACTTATTTACTTTAATGCCATTTTCACTTTGCTCATTTGAGCCCTATCTTGTGATTATATTGTGATTGTATATACTTGTATGTGTTTGTGGTCTTTTGACCTTAATGTACATAATAACAACAAAAAACCTAAAAGACATTTTGTATGGACTGTTGGATTGCTCTGAGACATTAGACTTAGAATTAGGCAACACTCCCTATGCAAAAGGACTTGGCCAATGCAAACTTTCATAAAACCAAGTGCTTGTGAATTGAAACTTCATCTGAAGCAGATATTGAGATCCCATTTGAGTTCATCTGCTACATGGTCTTATTGAAGTTGTTACTTTGAACCTATGTCTAGTGCCTATCTTTGAGTTCATCTGATGCATGAGAGATTATGAAGAAGATCATGAAGTTGCTAAGCTTGGATGTGGCTATCTTTATTTAATACCTTTCTATTCATCTTACTATTTGTGTATTGATATTGCTTGATTCTAAAGTCCAAGGGAAATTTGGGTTTCTATATGACATTCTTGTCTGTTGGATTGCAGCCAATTGGTCAGATCTTTTCAACTCTTAAATTTTAAAGTTTTGCTTAGGATTAGTCTCTTCATCTCTTTCCCACTTCTTTAATTTCAAATCCCTCCCTACTTTTAAAATCTTCTTTGCTTGTGTTTTCTAAACTTAGACCATATTGAAAATTAGAAACTTTGGCCTTATGCCATTGCATTTTTTTAAACTTTTTTATTAATCAAATTTGTAAATGAACTTAACTATACTTGGCTTAAAATTTCAAAAGACAAAAATAACTAATACTCATTTAAAACTCTTTAGGCCCTTTTGTGCCTTTGTGAAACTTAAATTTTTGTTAAAAGCAATGCATCCACTTTGAAATTGTTACCACGAACTATGAGGTTTTGATCCCTCATTTTATGTTTGTACGTAGGCACAAGTCCGAAGGTCTTGTCAAACACAAAAATATAATTAATGAATTCTTTTCTCATCCCTCCACTCTATTTATTGCAAACATCATTTTATACCAAAACACATATGCACACAAGAAAGGGCTCCCTAAGAGTACCTAGGACACTTTGGGTGCTAACACTTTCCCTCTGTGTAACCAACCCTCTTACCTGTAATCTATGGAATTTTATTAGTTTTGATTTGAAAACTTCTTATTTTTTGGGTTTTGTTCGTACTTTTACCTTTTCCCTTGGAAACAATAAAAGCGCGGTGGCGGCTCTGGTTTAATTGACGTCTAGCTTATCCATAGCTTGATGGTCATGAATTTACCGCTACAGATAGCAATAATATTATCACATAAAATATAAATACTACTTCCACTAATCTGATAATCTTCCAACTGATATTTCATCCAGAGTAGTTGTGTGCAACAACTTGCAACAGATATGTATTTTCCTTCTGTTGTAGATAAAGAAATAGTTGCTTACCTTTTACTCGCCCAGGATATTAGGTTTTTACCTATGAATTGATAGTTTCTACTAGTAGATTTTCTCTCAATTCTATCCCCCACATAGTCAGCATCACAAAATCCAACTAGCTTATAATCTATGTATTTTTATAAAGCACCCCTAGATTGGTTATTCCCTTCATATACCTAAAGATCCTCTTAACAACTGTTAAGTGGGTCTCCCTAGGATCTGACTAAAATCTTACACACATACATACATAGATAAAATATCTCGCTTAAAAGTTGTTAAATAAATTAAAGAGACAATCATACATTTATAAAGCTTCTAACATACCTTTGTGTAACTTTCCTCTTTTCTCAGATTGCAGGTTGGATGCATAGGAGTTGTCATGATCTTATAATTATCTAGCTTAAATTTATTTAGAAGATCCTTTGTATATTTTGTCTGATGAACATAAACTCCATCCTAGAATTGATTGACTTGAAAACCACGGAAGAACCTTAGATCTTCCATCACACTCATCTCAAACTCAGCATTCATTGTCTTTGAAAATTATTGGCAACGGAAAGCATTATTAGAACCAAAGATAATATAATCCACATACACTTGGACAATTAAGATATCATTTTAAGTGTATTTCTGAAGAGTGTGGTGTCTACTTTCCCTTTTTGAAAACCATTTTCTAAGAGAAAATTACTCAGTCTCTCATACCAAGCTCTTGGAGCTTGTTTGAACCTAAAGAGTGGCTTTGTTAGACGATAGGCCTAAATCTAGAAGGAAGGGGGTGAAAAGATCCCGAGTTAAAAACTTGACAAAAAAATTGTTTGAAAATTTTATGACGCGGAAGCAAGTTACAAATATCCCAGATCAAAAACCGTCTAACCGAACCCGCTATCAAAAAGCTCGGATATGTGTATTAACAACAATGGTATGATAATGATTCACAAATTTATCAACAACAACTAATCATAACTATTTCAATGCAATGTAATAGAGAAAGTCTATCTCCAATAAAAAATTCACACAAAAATACAAGTGAAGCAATTTGTCGGACACTTAGTGTATGATCAATAATGTTTGGAGTTCTATGTGGTATTATTGTTTTAAAAATCCAATCACAACCAAATAGTTTGTGATCTACACAACAACACCAAATTCAAAATGTGTTCAAAATTATGATGCAAACAAAATTGATCAAATGATCAATGCAATCGATAATTTGCGAATTAAAAATAAAAGAGAGATAGAGACAAAGATAAAGAGGGAGGGAGAGAGAGAGAGAGAGAGAGAGTATACATAAGGATTTGTTTAGGCAAATCTCCAATTGACCTCGATATGGGTACGTCTGCCCTCAATTCAAATTTGAATTGAGATAGTATATTATATCTTACTTTGCAAATGTATGCGTATACAAGAGATGTAAAAACCTAACCCTACAAACCCTAAGCTTGATGTTGATTATACCACCTCCAAAACCCTTGATCAAAGATTGATCAAGTAACCAATAATGCCGCTTCAATTCACCGTCTCACACTACTTCTTTGAATGAAACCCCTTGTTCTTCAAAGCTTTCACTTGGCCGAATTAATTCCAAGCGCACACTTGTTGAAACCCAAGATTTACCAACGCGATCAACCGTCCCGCGCCACTCATTTGTAAAGAACCTTTCGTTCTTCAAAGACTTCACTCAGTCGGATCCAGATTGCATAATCTTGTCCAAAACCTTCAAACCCTAAAGATCTTGAAGGAAAACCCACCTTGGTTTCCTGATTTTGAAATCCTCAAAGTTCTCAACCCAGTATCACGATACAATAAACCTAATTGGATGTTATCAACCCTAATCTAGATGGAACCCAATCAAAAAATGATTATGAGTAGTTTGATTGTGTGTATGCATAGAAGAGAGGTTGAATATGATGAAAATGCTTTGAAATCCCGATTTCGTATAGGTTTTACTCACTAGAAACCTTGCTAGTAAATGATGCATGTATGAAGTATATATATATGCATTCATTTTTGGAGGCAAAAGGAATGTAAAATATTTGAAAAAATTGTATCGACCTATGAATGTCATGCGATGCCTATGTGTCGACCTGAAGAGGCGAAACATGGAATAGAAACTACATGATTTAATATTGTAGCATGGGTGCAAACCTATGAAATAGATGTGTCTACCTATAAATGAGAACAAATTTCTATAGGTCGACCTGTAGACGTATGTGTCGACCTATGATGCAATTTTTCACATAAAAAATATTTTTCATGCATTTTTGATGCATAAGACCTTTTCCAAGTTGTTTCCAAATGCTTTTATGCTTCCTAATACTAAGATGCACATATAAAATTAGAGGATATCGTCCAATATACATTAACGTTAAAGTATCATAGTTTTCACATCATGCAAAATACATCTAACGGAAGTTACACTCATATACTCCCCCTTTTTTTATGATGGCAAAACTTGAGACAATGCGTTTTGTGTTTTTAGTGAAGGCTCCCCCTGAATATATGCATCCCAACTTCATCTTTCTTCACCCTTTTTGACAATATAAAAAAGAAACGAATCAATCCATGTGAAGTATCTTAAATCACACATAAACCAATATAACATACATAGGCGGTTTGCAAAGATAAGAGCATCAATACGATAACACTCACATAGAATGGTTTTCATATTGAAAAAGAATGGATAAATATAAATACAAGCATATAAAGCAACAATAGAACATGGTCTCCATAACTTATGCCAAATAACATAACACAAACATGAAAGATGAAGGATACAATGTAATAAAAAAACTCTTGAATTACTACAAAAGCGATACGATTACGTGACATATGCCTTTGGTGCTCCCGAAATATTTCACGCGCATGTGCTCTAGCAAGGCGATATATAGATTTACCACCACACAAACCAAAAATAGAGATGTTATCATAACAATGACACACAACAAGAATTTTGCTAGCATTATAACATGTTCAACCATATTTCATGCAAGAATGGATAAAAAGCCAATGCACCAAGAGCATATTTCAAGCCTATAGAAAGAATAGCACAAAGTCACTATAAGCGTATAAGTTGACATACATCAATAGAAATTTTTGGATGTTAACATTCATGAACTATTTCATACATCAAGAATATCAGTCATTTGGAACACAAGCAACATGCAAAAGTAAAAGCTTACTTACAAAAGGGAGAAAAAAATGGAACAATAATACCTCTCTTATGAATCGGTCGCAAGATGTTTTGTAAAAATATTCGCAAGTTGATTTTTACTATCAACATGCTCAAATATGACGTCTCCTTTCTCAACATGGTCACGTAGGAAGTCATGACGGATCTCAATATGCTCAGTGCAATAGTGTAGCATCGGTTTTTGGTTAGATTAATAGTACTAGTATCGTCACACATAATGGTAACGTGTTGTAGTTTAATATCAAAATCAATTAGTTATTGCTTTAGCCACAAAACTTGAGGATAACAACTACGACCGTTATGTATTCCACCTCGGTAGTTGACAAAGCAACGAAACTGTGTTACTTGTTATTCCAACTTACTAAAGAATTTTAAAATATGTGGCAAGTTCCACTAGTACTCTTCCTATCCGATTTGCAACCGGAAAAATTGGAATCAGTATAACCAACCAAGTTACAAACGCTTCCCTTAGAATACCAAAGCCCATACTTAGAAGTATCATGAAGTTACCTAATAATTCGTTTTACCACTTTTAAATGAGATTCCTTAGGAGACGATTGATAACGAGAGCACATACACACTCTAAACATAATATTCGGCCTAGATGTAGTGAGATATAGAATAGAACCAACCATACCTCTATACTCCTAAACATCAACATCCTTACCATTCTTATTCCTTTCTAAGTTTCCATTTGTAGGCATCGGAATGTCAATCGACTTTACACCTTCCATACCAAATCTCTTTAGTAATTTGTTGCAATATTTGGTTTGACACATAAATGTCCCTTCACTAAGTTGCTTGATTTGAAGACCAAGGAAGTAATTTAACTCCCCCATGAGACTCATCTCAAACTCACCCTGCATAAGCTTAGAAAACTCCTTGACAAGTTACATATTAGTGGATCCAAAAATAATATCATTGACATAAACTTTAACTAGAAGAGTATGCTTTCCTTGATACTTAATGAAAAGTGTATTATCTATCTTTCCCCTAGAGTACCCTTGATCAATAAAAAACTTACTAAGTCACTCATACCAAGTCCTAGGTGCTTGTTTGAGACCATACAAAGCTCGCTTTAGTTTGTAAACATGATTGGGATACTCGTGATTTTCAAAACTGGGAGGTTGAGCTACATACAATTCCTCATTAATATAGACATTAAGGAACTTGCTTTTCACGTCCATTTGAAATAACTTGAAAACTTTGGAGCAAGCATAAAATAGAAACGTTATAGTATACATATGAAGGTATTTAGATAAGGACACTACAATCATTTTAAATGAAGCATACATTGGCTATGACTTAAAATTTTAGAAGTGAGCACTCATAATATATATCATACACAAAGTAACTCATATACCTTTGAAAAAATAAACAGGTAAAAGAAAGAACTTCCATACAAAGTAAAAGATGAAAAGATATTACCTCATGTACGAATGACAAAGGATGCACATGCATTCCACAAGGAACTTTCAAATTAAAGTTGGAATAAATGTAAAACATGCCACAAACTATTTAGACAACAACAATCTTAGCACTTTTCTTTGTGTCAAAGTACTTGAAAGTGTGATTAATAATGTATCTAAGAAGATTGTTGATTTGATGATCATTGGATATTTTCCAAGTCAAAGATTAATCGTCCACTAAAGTTGCAATTTCAACCTTCTCCTTTTCATAATCGTTATCTTCTTCTTTCTCATGTTCCACCCGCTTTAGGCTAATCAATTCCTTTTTCTGTTTTATTGAGAATGTCTTGTGAAGATATACCTATATCATGAAAAGAAACACCTATTCTGACATTTCTCAGATATAACATTAATAGTAATCAACACACTTTTACCAATTAAAGAACACTAGATGTTGATTTCTTTTGGCCATACAACCCTTCTTCCTTGCCACAAAGTCAATAAAATAGAGAGATATAAATCGTCACGGGTCTTGAGCATCCACAAACAAGATCTCATACTCTCTTCATAGATCTAAGATATTTATCCTGTAAAATCAATAACAAGTGCTAGGTATCCAATCTTCATTGGGTCCTTGAGGGCGAGTGAAAACAAGGTTGCATTTGGGAAATCATTGAAAAGCTCCTTTAGGAACACTTTTTTCCCTAAACTTGCATTTTTCAATAATATGACCTTTTTTGCAACAATAGTGACAAGATAAGTTTTGAAGAGATGTGCTTTTTATATTTGATTCCTTTTTGACAAATGTATGCTTTTTATATGAATGGTACAAATACCTTTTTATACTTTGATCGATCAATAAAATGCAATCTTTGGTTGTAAGGATTTGTCCAATTTGACTTGAGTAGCATTTATCTCTTTTTGCCAATCTTGATAAGATTCACAAGCAAACCTTGAAGATTTTTCATCCTCTTTCTTGTCATTTTGAAAGTCTATCATAGACGTCTTAATAGCTTACAACTTCCTTTCGAATTCTAACACTTTAGCTTCTAAGTGTAAAAAGACTTTTTCATGTGAAACTAATATGTTAAAAGAATTTAAGGCCTCTCTATGAAGATCTTCAAAAGCTTTTTGTAATTGAAGATAAGATAAGTCATTAATAATTTCAATCTTAGAAAGACTTATATTTTTCTTCTTCTTTCTATTTGCCATGAGGCAAATCCAGACCGATTCTACACTTGAAGTAGAGCTTTCATCACTTGTGCTTAGAAACATATGCTCTTCTAGACTTGATAGATCTCTTGTGATGGCCTTTGTCTTTGTCTTTCTTAATCTTAGGACATTCCGGTCTATAGTGACCAAATTCTCCATAATTATAGCAAGAAATTCTAAGTTTACCTTTCTTGTTCTCATCTTTCCTTGAGGATTTTGCAACCCTTCTAAACTTTGTTAAGTTCTTGTGTAAGTGATTGGCTTTATTATTCCTTATATACCTATGGTATCTTTTGACAAACAATCCCATGTCCTCGTCATTGAAGTTCTTGTCATCCCTTGTTTCACAATCATTTTTCTTAATATATGAGGGTTTTAAGCTAGAAGTCTTTAAAGCAATAGACTTCTTCTCTTCAACCTTGTCTTTTCCTTTCTCCTTCTTTACCATCTTCTCATGCTATTTTTTGTGTTTTTCCAAGCAAGTGAGTTCTTGCTCATGTTCTTCCAATTTGCTAAACAAAGTAGTGAGATCAAGTACCTTAAGATTATTCACCTCTTTGATAGTGATGACCTTGGGTTGCCATTCCTTATTAAGACAACTCAAAACCGTATTAGTAGCAATTTCATTGGAAATAGGCTTACCTAAAGCATTCAACCGGTTAATGAGATGTGTGAACCTCTTTTGCATTTTAGGAATGGTTTCACCATGCTTCATATGAAAGAGTTCAAACTCTTTATTCAATATGTTGATCCTAGATTATTTGACCTTGTTAGTTCTCTCATGGGCAACTAGTAACATGTCCCACATAGCCTTGGCGGTTTCATAATGGGAAACACGGTAAAATTCATCAACACTGAGTGCAGATATGAAAAGGTTTTATACTTTCCAATCGTAAGACCATAATTTCTTATCATTATCATTCCATTTATTTTCTGGTTTTGGTGCGATGACGCCTTCACCATTGGTCATAGTAATTTCATGAGGACCATTGATGATGACGCCCCATACTTCTTTATCAACCAAGTTGATATGGATACGCATACAAGCTTTCCAATAGCCATAATTTTCACGGGTGAAAATTGGTGCTATATTGTACGCCCTTTTAGGTTTGGTAGCCATTATCTAATACGAAAATCTTAAGCACAGAAGAAATCGGACCTCGTGATACCACTTGTTAGACGATAGGCCTAGATCTATAGGGGGGTGAATAGATCCCAAGTTAAAAACTTGACAAAAAATAATAGTTTGAAAAAATTATGGTGCGGAAGCAAGTTACAAATATCCTAGATCAAAAATCATCTAACCGAGACACTATCAAAAATCTCGGATATGCGTATTAATGTCAAGTGTATGATAATGATTTACAAGTCGATCTACAACAACTAATCACAACTAGTTGAATGCAATATAATAGCGAAAGTCTATCTCCAATGAAAAATTCACACAAAAATACAAGTGAAGCAATTGTCAAACACTTAGTGTGCGATCAATAATGTTTGGAGTTCTATGTGGTATTATTTTTCTAAAAAAACCAATCACAAACAAATGGTTTATGATCTACATAACAACACTAATTTCAAGATGTGTTCAAAGTTATGATCCAAATAGAATTGATCAAACAATCAATGCAATCGACAATTTGCAAATTAAAAATACAAGAGAGAGAGAGAGAGAGAGAGAGAGAGAGAGAGAGAGCATACAAGGATTTGTTTAGGCAATTCCCCAATCGACCTCGATATGGGTACGTATGCCCTTAATTCAAATTCAAATTGAGATAGTATATTATATCTTACTTTGCAAATGTATGTGTATAAAAGAGATATAGAAATCTAACCCTACAAAACTTAGGGTTGATGCTGATTCTACCACCTCCAAAACCCTTTATCAAAGATTGATCAAGTAACCAACAACGTCGCTTCAATTTACCGTGCCACGTTACTTATTTGAACGAAACCCCTTGTTCTTCAAAGCTTTCACTTGACCAAATTAATTCCAAGTGCATACTTGTTGAAACCCAAGATTTACAAGTGTGATCCACCATCCCACGCCACTCATTTTCAAAGAACCTCTCGTTATTCAAAGACTTCACTCGGTCGGATACAAATTAAATAATCTTGTCTAAAACCTTCAAACCCTAAAGATCTTGAAGGAAACCCCCACATTGGTTTTCTTATTTAAAATTCTCGAAGTTCTCAACCCAATATCATAGTACAATTAACCTAATTGGATGTTATCAACCCTAATCTAGATGGATCCCAATCAAAAAATTATTATGTGTTATTTGATTGTGTGTATGCATAGAATAAAGGTAGAATATGATGAGAATGCTTTGAAATCCTGATTTCATATATGTTTTACTCACTAGAAACCTTGCTAGTATATGATGCATGTATGACGTATTTATATGCATGCATGACGTATTTATATGCATGCATGTTTGGAGGCAAACGGAATGCAAAATAAAATTTTTATAAAAATTTTGTTGCATAGGTCGACATTGAAAGTCATGTGCCAACCTTTTCGACGCATATGTCGTCTTGTATAAGGTCATACGTCGACCTGTGAATGTTATGCAATGCATATGCGTTGACCTGAAGAGGTGGCACATGAAAGAAAAGAGAAATGCTTTAATATTTTAGCATGGGTGTCGACCTATGGAACGGATGTGTTGACCTATAGATGAGAAAAAATTTCTATAGGTCAACCTGTAGACGTATGTGTCGATCTATGATGCAATTTTTCATAAAAATATTATTTTTCATGCATTTTTGATGCATGAGACCTTTTCTAAGTTGTTTCCAAATGTTTTTATGCTTCCTAATGATAATATGCACATATAGAATGAGAGGATATCATCCAATATATATTAACACTAAAGTATCCTAGTTTTGACATCATGCAAAATATATCTAACAGAAGTTGCACTCACATATTTTTTAAGTTTGAAAAAATGATCTGGGTGGACTTGTAAGACCCCAATTTTGTCCCTAAGATCCCTCATGGCATCATATCATACCATTCATTTGCCTCAAGGATCATTGTGCACCTTTGCTTCCCTCCTAGTGGGTGGGTACCTTGTGAGTGTGGTTCTTGATCACCAAGCATGTATTGCATTTGTATATCATTGCTTTTCATATGTTTACTAACCAAAAGTACAAAAATATTGTCATCTAACATTGTTACTTGCAGATGAAGCCAACTAGGTCAAACCAGTTAAAATCAGCCATTGGGCAATGGGTGGTGACCATTCTTGAAGAATTTGGACACCATAATCATTCATCATAAGTTCATATGAGTTGTGATATCATTTTGGATCAAGATCTCATGTGGTAGAGGCTTGGAATTCATCAGAACATGGCCTAGTCAACCAAAACCCTAGAAAAGTCAACTATGGTCAACTGTGCATTTAATCAGGAATTGGAAGGTGTGAGATGGTTGGAAAGACCTCATTCATGTCCATATGAGCCTCATTTGGCATTTCAAAGATCAAGGTTGAAGGATTTGAAGTCAAACAAAAAGCTTCCAAAAATAGAAATGACCTGTAATTTTCTCCTCAAAATTACATGTCCAATAATGCTTCAAATGAAATTTTGTCCAACATGAAAGTTGAAGATCTTGCTCTCACCTTTCCAAAAAGTCCAAGAACACTCATTTCTCATGTGTGGTTGGCAAGTTATGATCAAATCATTTTCAGAAAATGCCTAAATTCAAAGTGGCATAACTTTTGAATGGAATGGCCAAATTGGGTGATCTTTCTTTGAGCAAACCACATTTGATGTGCACTATCCAAATCCATCATCACATTTCACCAAAAACCTTCACATAAAAAGGTCATTTTTCAAGTGGACCATTTAAAAATTGGTGGGAAAAAAGGCCAAATTTCAAAATGCATGGAATTTTCACATGAAACCAATTGGAATAGCTTTTAAGTGTGATTTATGACTTGCTTCAAAAGAAAAAACACTGTTCCATTGGTTCAAGCTATCAAAGGGCAAATTGGCCAAATTGCATAATAAGCTCAATTCACTAATCATTCCAATTTGGTTAAACATGATTAAGGCATGGATTAACATGAGGTATAAAGGTCTAATCATAACAGAATTGAAGGGATCAACAATCATTTTTCAGATCAAACTCCAAAATCTCACAAATTCTCTCAATTTCTCACAATTTGCACACACACTTTTTTCACTCATTCATCAAATTTCTTCACTCTTTGTGCTGTATCTTGCTTCAATCTTCATCTGCAGGTGATTTAGAAGATCTGTTTGAAGCAAGAATTGGAAGAACTATGCAAATTCGCAGCTGTTGAAGATCTTGAGCTTCCATGGCAGTTGGCAAATCTCATTGATCCAAGCATTGTTGAGCTGAGCATTCATCACCATTCATCTCCTACATCAATATACGCGATCTGTTTTCACGATTCAAGGCCAAACACACGCGGATTCAACAGCTGCATAATCACAAGGTAAAAATTCAAAGTCTCTGATTCTTGCAATCAACATGTGGTTTAGGTAGAGCACTGAACATAGAGTAGAATGACGTTTGAATCGTGCGATTTCATCAAGTAATCATGGAGAAATCTTGAATTAAAGTTTGTATGTCAAAACTATTTTCGATTAGATCTTTTTGTGTGTTGATTTCTGGATGATTTCCTTGCCATATTCGTGATCTACGTTGAACACCGGTTCCAACCATATATAGCATGATGATTTTCGTGCAAAATTTGGTCATGTGGATTCTCTGGAAATGATGAACGCGAAGAACACACAAATTCCTTTCCAGTTCGCGCATTTGATCTGTTTCCCTCGCCTTCACATTCAAAAACCTGTTTCCCGCGTGGCTGAGCCAATCACATGGCGCCACTGAATAAATGCCAACGCTGCGTTTTGGTCCTGGCCAGGCGTAATTACAAAATTGCCATCAGTTCATTTTATTTCATTTTAGGTGTTAAATGTTTATTTCATTTCATGACCTAACTTCTAAAAATCATAACTAAATCATTTTTTGTCCAAATTGGATGGGGATTTTTGTGTTAATCTCCAAATTTTCTCTAGTTTTTTTTAGGTATGATAATGAAAGTTGTGCCTGGTGTATTTTTTAATTTGCCTAAAGACTTTGGACATGTATGCATTATACATATGTTTTGCCATATTGATCATGAAATCTTGATGCATTATCCAAAATGAATGAAATTTTATATGCATGTTCTTGAATCTTTCCTGGTGATTTTGGTATATAGTTTGCTATTTTTGAGTCCCTGGTTAGAGAGATATGATGTGATCTTCATGAGTGTGACAATGTGTGTCACACTATGTTATGACATGTTCCTGATTTTATTTTCCATACCTATGCTATGCCTATGGCTCTGATTTTTTGCATGTGATACCATATGTATGTCTAGTTTCACCATGATTTTTTGTGGATTTGATTGATCCATTTCCTATTTGATTGGGATTTCTGTTGGCTGTTTAGTCATTTTAGGGTTTTTCTTGAGTAGTTCACTTACATATCTTGTGAAATCCTCATCCCTTATCATATGAAGATGAAATTTGGTGGAGTGTTTCTTGACATGTTTAGCTTAACTTTGGCTTTGGTCCCATTCATTTCTCATTTGTTTTCACTATTTTACACTTGCTTGAATTTGGTGTACACTTTGTGACCTTGTTTGGGTTGATTTTTGCTTGCCATGACTTGTTGATTTAATTCCCCTACTTCCTCTTGTCCAAATAGCATGAAATTTGACATGATGCTAGCTCAATGTGTTCTATTTAAAAATGGAATTTTTGTGGAATTTATTGAGCTGTTTTGGTATTTGTTTGATTGTAATCATTCTGTTTGCTCATATATGGTTCACACTTGCTTACTTTGACCTAAATTGTGCATGAAATGGAATTGGTGCATTGTTTTGGTATGAGACCAATTGGACTCTCTTCTTAATTGAATTATCTTGGTTTTGATCATGTTTCACTTGCTGTTTTAAGATTTTTCCCTCCTTTTGAACCTAGGCTTGTCCTAGTGGTCTTACTTCTCATGTTTGAGTTTGACTTTGACATTTCAGGTTAAGAAGCAAAGTGCTTTAAAGGAATTAATGCAAGTTGATTGAGTTGTTTCACTTGATGTTATAAACTAACTTGGTTTATTTTGTAGGGTGCTTGGTTCACTTGAGATTTGTGCTTTGCACATTGCATTGTTTGATTGTACATTATCTGTTGGTTCATTACCTTGTTTGTTTTGACTTTTGTGATTGGTGCTGATTATATTTGATTGATTTCAGGTACCATAGTTGCTTATAGTTCTTTGAGAACTTGCATTGCTTTGCTTGTATAGCATTTGCATTGAGGTATAGCACCTTCTTCTTCATGTAGTCTGGAAGACCTGGCTTGTTATTTAGCCAAGCACCTGTCTGAAGTCCTCCTTAAGAGGCAATGTCTTTGTGTGTTTAATTTTGTCCCCAAGCAGGTGAAGTCCTTTTAATAAGGCAATTGGTAGATATAAGAGATATGTAGCCTATCTCCTACTATTCTGTGAGTCTCTCACCTTGCTCACACTACTTGTGTTGATGCATAGTGAGTAAAAGCCCAAGATCTATCGAGTCTAATTTGTGGAGAGAGTTCCCCCTTTCTGAACTCCCACACCTTCTGATATTCAATGCTCTCCCTGACCAGGGATAAGAGTGATGAGGCACACCCCTCATATCCTTTCATCTGCTTCACCTTGGCTCTCAATGTCAAGGTTAAGAGCACCATTTACCCATTCCAGTTGACTTTAAAGTCAAACCCTTTGCTTGAGCCTAATTGCTTGGTTATAGTGTGTGATAAATGACCTTGTTTGATTATTTGCTTGATTCATATGTACATGTTTGCTTGCATGCTTTTGTGCATTTTCATCATTGATTGTTCATTAGTGCATAACCATTATTGCATATCTTTGTGACACATTTGTGTTTGCCCATTGAGGATAATTGTAAGACCATATTCTTTGGCCATTGTTCCTATGATTTGGAAGGGATAGAGTGTAAAACCAATTCATTGGTCACTCATATCCTCTTTGCCTAGTGCATTGTATGTTTGTTGTATGTGAGGATGTAATTATAAGTCCATGTTGTTGGCATTTGTATTCCTATGATCATCTTGGGGAGGTTGGAATAAGCCCAGATAGATTGGCATCTGACATCCCTATTTTGTTTTGCTTTGTGAGATTGGAGTAAGACCATTTAGTGGCATCCGGTATCATTGTCTTGTTTTAGGAGATTGGTGTAAATCCATTTATTGGTATCCGGTATCCGCTTTTGTGTGAGATTGGAGTAAGACCATTGATGGCATCCGGTATCACCTTGTCTTTTATTTTGCTAACTTGCTTTGTTCCTCATTCCAAAGGACACACTTGAATCATCTTCTATATGATTTCAAGAGGTGAACTTCTAGGAGGTTTTACACTCCATCATCCATACCCTTTTGTTTCGAAAATCCTTCTCACTTGTTGACTTTTCAAACTTGTATATACATGTTGTGCAAACATTCTCACCTCTTTCAAATTAGAAACCTGGACCTTAAGTCCTTGATTTTTCAAACTTCACTTTTTGTTAATACTTCTCTTTGAATCAATCTTAATCATACCTTGACCATACTTTGTGAATACTTCTAATCAATTAACTTCACCCATTCAATTGTTTTGTGGCTTTGTCCATTGTTAATATGTTTTCATACATTAGCCATAGGTTTCAATTCTCATAGTGGTTGATGTAAATCTCACCGCATCCTTAGTGAGTTGATTGTAAGTCTTCCATACTTATTGTAGGGTTAACCCCTCACTAGTATGTTGAAGCTATTCTTGCATGGTGGATTGTTGATATTGGTTGAGTTTTCTCCCGTTGAGAATGAAAAGCCTTATTGCTCTTGTTTTAAAATTGAACCCACTGACAATTTGGAAATCTTTTAGCCGAACTACGGCGTTTTGATCCTTACCTTTAATGGAAGGTACGTAGGCAACGGGTTCATCCGTTCGAACACAAAAATAATTAACTTGTACATTCTTTTCTCATCATCCCATTCATGTTTGCACAATATGTCAAAACAAATAAACATTTTTATACAACAAGTGTGAAAAGGGTTCCCTAGGAGTACCTAGGACGTGATGGGTGCCTAACACCTTCCCATTGCGTAATTTACCCCTCACCCCGATCTCTGATCTTTTCATTGGTTTTCTACGTGTAAAACTTCTTAGGCTTTTGTTCGCTTTTTAGCCAGTCCTTTGGATAAATAAAAGTGCGGTGGCGACTCTATTTACTTGTATACTTTGCTTATGATTTAATCAATAAATCATATAGCGACGAATACACCGCTACAGAAAAGTGGCGACTCTGTTGGGGATGAATTGCTTCCTTGGTGGTATTGCCTACTTTTCACCCTTGTTGTATGATATTGTTATTTGTTATTTGACATATTTTTGTACAATTTGGGATAACTGTATTGATTGTAATGTTTGAATTGCTTGATATACAATTGCTATTTGCTTTGGTGATCTCTGTGAGATGAGTTCTATACCCAAACTCGAGTGCACTCTAGGATAGGAGAATGGCATAGTCTTGTCGACTGGTGTGGAGTATTCCTTAGCCAGTTGACTTGCGAGTCCATTCACTTGGTGGAGGTCATGTTGGATTAATAATGTCACACAAGTTATTTGTGGTTAGGCATTATTCTTTCAAGCATGTGCCTTAGAAGCCAAGGACCTTAGTTTACCAAACCCATCTTGGCCTATTTTTAGGACGTAGTGCGGAGGTCGTTCAGATGTAAGATCTGATGCGATTGTTACGCGATACTACACTCATAAGAGTCTCTCTTGAGAATATTTTCGGAATACGAGTATTCGTTCCTCCGATAATATCCAAGAGATGGGACGATGATTATGGGAACCTCTGGTAGAACATGTCTGGCAGGTTTAAACCCTAGTACACTCCCTTTGGGTGGTTCTTAACCGAGACTCCATGCTCGTGACTCTCAGCAAACCCGTGATTCATGGTTGAGTCGTTCAGACAACCTTAATATCAATGGAACTTGGGCGTTGATAAGGTGCAAACCATAATCCGCCAAAATGGATGATTGATATTAAGGATGTCAGAGCCGGTTCATGTACCGTTAATATCAATGGAACTTGGGTGTCGATAAGGTGAAAACCTAAATCCACCAAAATGGATGATTGATATTAGGGATACAATGAGCTTTCCCATGACCTTTGTTTGGTGTGCTTTGCTTGATCCTTGAGTGTGATTGTTGCATTCATACATTCATGCATTCATCTGCATTTCATGTCATCAAAAAAAAAAAGAGAAAATTTTCAAGGAACTTAAAGGGTTTATTTGCAAAATTTTCAGACATGGAAAGACCAAAAAGGCATACGAAGAAGTACAGTTTCCGACAGCCTGATGTAAAAGAGTTAAGGAATCTGACATCTTATGTACTAGATCCCTTGGGTTTCAAAGCTCGATATGGGAAGTTCTGCCTCTGCTCACTACTCAGATTGATGAGGGTCTGATGAATACTCTAGCTCAGTTCTATGATCCGCTGTATCACTGATTCTCTTTTCCGGACTTCCAGTTACTGCCTACCTTGGAGGAGTATTCCCACCTCATTAGGATTCCGATTCTGGATCAAGTGCCGTTCAGTGGCCTAGAGAGTATTCCATCTGCTCGAGAGATTGCTAGTTAGTTGCACATAGATGAAGATCTGATTAAAGCTAATCTGACCACCAAAGGCGGAATTCAGGGTTTTCCTTCCGAGTTCCTCATCACTCAAGCTACTTTCTATGGGAAGGCCAGGAGTGAGGATGCCTTTGAGGCTTTGTCTGTATTGCTCATCTATGGTTTAGTGCTGTTTCCTAACTTCGACAAGTTTGTGGACATGAATGCTATTAGGATCTTCTCAGTTCTTAATCCAGTTCCGACTTTGTTGGGTGATGCCTATGTCTCTTTGCACTCCAGGAATGCGAAGGGTGGTGGAGTTATTGTCTGCTGTCTACCTCTACTGTACAAGTGGTTTATTTTGCACTTGCCGCAGACCGTTGCTTTCAAGGAGAACAAGGGATGTCTACGGTGGTCTCAGAGGCTCATGTCTCTCACTAATGATGATATCTCTTGGTATGATCGCGTGTATGATACCGTTCAGATCATTGATTATTGTGGTGAATTCCCTAATGTGCCTCTTCTTGGTACGTGTGGTGGGATAAGCTACAATCCTATTCTTGCACGTCGTCAGCTTGGGTTCCCCCTAAAGGATAAACCTAATAACATTCTGTTAGAAGGTGTGTTCTTTCTGGAGGGTAAAGATCCCCAAGGCCTGAAAGCCAGATTCGTCCGTGCTTGGCGCAGTATTCGCAAGAAGAGTAGGAATGAGTTAGGTCCAAAAATTGCATTGCTTTGGAGCCTTATACCTCTTGGGTCAGACAGAGAGCTGCCGTGTATCTGATGCCATACGATCATCCGAGACCTACACCTTTGGATGCGGCTGGGCCTTCAACCCTCCCTATCCAACGTGTAGAGGAGTTGAGAGAGGAAGATCTTTCGCGTGCTTGGATCCGCGAAAGAGAGGAATTGCTGCAGCAGCTTAAGGAGAAAGACGCTCTGATTGAGTTTCTCGAGCATCGAGTGATTGATGATCCGAACGACACTTGGACTTCTCTGCTTCCTCAGTCTTCTAAGTTCTGGAAGAGGAAGTATGATCAGCTTGCTAAGGAGAAAGCGGACATGGAAGCAGCCTATGAGCGAGAGATCAAGAAGTTGTGTACTTCTCGTCTTCCAGCATCCCGAGCTAATAGGGATCCATAGGATGTTGTTTTTCTTTTCCCTTTGTACTGATCAAAATGCTGTACTCCTTTGCAAAATATATTGAATGAGATGTTTTCCATATGAAATTAAAAATGCTCTAAATATTCAAATATTGCAAATAATACCCTAAGGGTTCCTTGAAAAAAAAACAAAGCATCTGCGCAAGCATTTCATGCATCATTTTGCATAAGCAGGTACCCTTGTTTCTGGTCTTCTTGTCCTAACTCTGTGTTCTTCATTTATTTTGAAGACAAGCTGAGTCACCGGTATTATACTCGAGCCAATTCTGCAAGAGTAATGGATCAGCTAGAACAAGAGAACAGAGAACTGAAAGAAGAGGTCGCCAGACTTGGCGCTTTGATGGAGCAACTTCTTGCTGCTCAGAACCAACCCGCTCAACCGCCTGCAACTCCTGTCCAGAGGACTGTGATCTCAGAGGTCGTTGCTTCCACTGTGCCTGCCGCCAGTGCTCCTTATATGCCCAATGCTATGCCAGCCGGGTTCCCTTGGGGTATGCCTCCAGGTTTCATGCCTGATATCCCCGCTCCAACTTTTGCTCACATGTCGGCATCTAGCCCGGTCCCTGTTGCTGCTCCTCCTGTCGTGCATACCACGCCCAGGGTAGACGACACCATCTATCATTCCGAGCCGTCTGAGGGCCCGGACGTTAATGAAAAGATGGATGCCATGAACGACCAATTCCTTGAGCTGAGGAAGGAATTGAAGACCCTCAGAGGTAAAGACCTATTCGGCAAGTCTGCTGCCGAGTTGTGCTTGGTTCCCGGTGTGAAAATACCAATCAAATTCAAAGTGCCAGACTTTGAAAAATACAAAGGGAACACCTGTCCACTTGCTCACCTGGTCATGTACGCTAGGAAGATGTCTACCCAAACTGATAATGATCAGCTGTTGATCCATTATTTTCAAGACAGTTTATCGGGTGCTGTGCTCAGATGGTATATGAGCTTGGATAGTGCCAATATCAGATCTTTCAACGACCTTGGCGAAGCTTTCGTCAAACAATACAAGTATAACGTCGATATGGCACCTGACCGAGATCAACTCACGTCCATGTCGCAGAAAGATAAAGAAACCTTCAAGGAGTACGCCCAGAGGTGGCGAGAGCTTGCAGCTCAGATTACTCCTCCGCTAGAGGAGAAAGAGATGACTAAGATCTTCTTGAAGACTCTTAGTTCTTTTTATTACGAGCGGATGGTCGCTAGTGCCCCCTCTGATTTCACCGAGATGGTGAATATGGGGATGAGACTTGAAGAAGGTGTCCGCGAAGGACGTTTGGCGAAGGACGAAGGCTCTTCTAGCAAGCGATATGGGGCATTTGCTAAGAAGAAGGATGAGGAAGCACATGCTGTGCAATCCCATGGCAAATCAAGGAAACCTCCTGTTCAGAGGAAACCCGCACGCCGTGCCGGTCATCAGCACCAGGTGGCTCATATAGCACCTGTATTCAGAGACAATCAACAGGCTCAGCATCAGCAATATCAGCAGCCTCAGTATCAGCAACAGCAACATCCACAGCAACAGGCTTATCAGCCTCGTGGAAGTACAACCAATCAAGCCAACCTGAGTTATGATAGGAAGAAGATCAGCTTCGATCCGATTCCGATGACATACGCAGAGCTTTGTCCTTCCTTATTGGAAAGGAAATTGGTTTCTCCCAGGGATCCCCCTGCTATTCCTGCAAATCCACAGTGGTGGTATAAACCGGATCAGCACTGTGTTTATCATTCCGGAGCTCCGGGCCATAATGTAGAAAATTGCTATCGACTCAAGACTAAGGTTCAGGACCTTATGAGATGTGGGATCTTGAGTTTCGAAGATTCGGGCCCAAATGTCACTAAGAACCCATTGCCCGCGCATGGGAAATCTGTAAACATGGTCCAGGGATGCCCTGGGAAATATAAAGTCAAATATGTAAGTCATTGTCGCATTACGCGAAAAACCGACGGGAAAACAAGAACAACAGAGCCGCCACCGTGCGTTATTTATCCCAAAAGAGGGAAAGGAAACGCTCGAAGTAAACCTGGGAAAAGCATGGTCTCGCGACCAAAGAGAATGGGATCGGGAGTCGGTTATGCGAAGGGAAGGTATTAGCACCCCTACGCATCCGTCGTACTCGACGGGATCCACGCACAAAAGGAAGGAAAATGGTTGCTAAAACACTGCTCAGACACACACACACTGGCTGAAAGAGACACAAGAAAATAAACAAGACTGACTCGGCAGGATATCGCATCCTGGGCCTACTTAGTCTACCAAGCATAGACATCAGAGTCTAAGTAGTTCGGACTGGGGAAACGACACATGCTCGCTAGGATATCGCGTCCTATGCATACGTATCTCCTTTGGACGAAGGAGAATCAGAGCATTCGTAGCTCGGCTAACACGCACACAAACAAACACAGGCAAAGGCAAACATGGAGCCTGAATGCCAATTACTGGACTTACATCAGCATCCGAACCAAAACGCACACAAGAACCTGAATGCCACTCAATGGACTTACATCAGCTTCCAAGCACACAACAACACAAAACAAAGACACAGGCGCCCGGAGAGATCTGCTCATCTCCTGCCTACGTACCTCATCTGGTATGAGGATCATGGCGACGTAGTTCCCCTACGAAGGGACACAGGACTAGCCTAACCAGATAACAGAGGGAGACACAACTAGGGAGACTAACTCGAGCCTAGATGCTATCATGCAAAATCATCCCTAAGTCAAGGTTTCTAGCTAACTTGCACAGGAAGCAAGCCTATCTTAAAGCACAAGCAATAGCAAACAGTCACAAACAGCACACACTATATGCACACAAGTGAGGCTCAAACAAGGGTGGGGCTGCAAGAGCAAGCCATCTGTACAGGGTGAGTTTTGCTCTTAACCTTGACATTGAGAGCCAAGGTGAAGCCAGATGAAAGGTGAGTGAAGATTAGACTTCACAGCTCTTATCCCTGGTCAGGGAGAGCTAGAGACAAAGAAGTGTGGGTCCAGAAAGTGGGAACCCTTCTACACTTAAGACACTGACACTGTACATTGTACAAGATCTTGGGTTTGTATCCCAATGCATCAACACAGTGGTGTGAGCAGAGGGATGACTCAACAGAATAGCAGGGGATGGATTGCACATCCCTTGGGTTCTGCCAATCGCCTTATCAGAAGGTCTTTACCTGCTTGGGAACAAAAATAAACAAGCACAAACATTGCCTCTTAAGGAGGACTTCAGACAGGCGCCTGGCCAAGTAACAAGCCAGGTCTTCCAGACTACATGGAGACAAGAATGTTATACCTCAATGCAAATTTCTTATCAAGCAAAGCAAAGCAATATTAGCAACTAATGTACCTGAAATCAATCAAATACAATCAGTATACCAATCACAGAATTAAACAGCAAATGGTTCACAATCAACTATATACAGACAAACACAAGCCAATGCACCAAAGTGCAAGTCAACTCAAAGGAGCCAAGCATCCTACAACATAAACCAAGTTAGTTTACAATATCAAATGAGACAACTCAATCAAATGTGAATTCACCTCCTTAAGGTATTTTGCTTCTTAACCTGAAAATCACATTCAAACATGAGATACAAGACCACTAGGACAAGCCTAGGGTCAAAAGGAAGTGAAAAAGTCAAAACAGCAAGTGAAACATGATCAAAACCAAGATTAATCAATTAAAAAGAGAATCCAATTGGCCTCCTGTTCATATCATTCATCATTATCATTTCATGAACAAAATAGCACAAGACATGCAAATTGGAACCTCAAAGGACCAAACAAAATGAGTACAATCAAATTCACATCAAAACAGCTCAACAAATTCTCAAAAAAATCAATATCAAACAGCATCCATAACATGTTAAGCATACCAAATTTCAGCTTATTTGGAAAAAGGGAAGTAGGTCAATGAAAATCATGAAGTCAACAGAAATCCAAGCAAGCTCATACATGGTAGCAAAATAAGCATCATCTTCAAGCAAATGTAAAACAGTGCCAAAACATGAGAAATGAATGGGACCAAAACCAAAATGACATTGGACATGTTAGGAATCACTCCATCAAATTTCATATTCATATGATAAGGTATGAGCATTTCACATAGCATGTAGGCAATCACTCAAGCAAAACCCTAAAATGTCTAAACAGCAAGCAAAAATCCCAATCAAATAGGAAATGGCTCAACAATTCCTACAAAAAATCATGGCAAAACTAGGCATATACAAGATATCACATGAAAAATTTGAGAGCAATTGGCAAAGCATAGGCATGGCAACAAAATTCAAGAACATAGCACAACATAGTGTGACACAAATTGTCACACTCAACTTCAACACATCATATCTCTCAAACCATAAGCTAAAAAACAGCAAACTATACATCAAAATCACCAGAAAAGAGTCAAGAACAAGCCTATAAAATTTCATGCATTTTGGCTAAGGCATCAAGATTTCATGATTAAAATGGTGAAACATACAATTGAAACACACATATCAAAGGCATTAGGCAAAGTCAAAAAATTCACCAGGCACAACTTTGACTATCATACCTAAAAAAAACTAGACAAAATTTGGAGATCAACACAAAAATTCCCATTCAATTTGGATGAAAATTGGATTTATTATGATTTTTTTGAAGTTTTGTGAAATAATGAAATATTTATTTAAGCATTTAAAATGAAAATGGCGCTGAATGGCAATTTGGTAAATAATGGCAAGCGCGGTCAAAACGCGTCGTTTAAATAAAAGGCGTGGCACGCAGCAATTGGCCAGTTCCGGCGGTAAACACATTTTCGAAATTGGAAGCGAGGAAACAAGATCAAACAGTATCTGGTGAATGTTCTTGAGTGTTCTTCACCATTCAATCTCCAGAAATCACACATGAACGAAATTCAACCAAAATTGACAAATGATACATGGATAGAATCGTCTAAGCACGTACATTAACAATATACACATGAAATCATCCATCTCCTACTGTACAGAACGGATCGATCCAAAATAGGTTTTACATCAAAACTTCAATTCACAATTTCTCTCTCAAATCTTAATGGATTTTGATTCTACGACTTGCACTACGCTCTATGATCAAAGCTCTATACGAATCACATCACAATTTCAGCAATGGCGAGAATCGATTCCTAACCTTATTGAAGTGCAGCTGTGGAATTTGGTGGATTTGAGCTCTCTAATGCCAAAACAGAAACAGTATGATGATGTAGGAGTGGATTGGAACCGATGCTTTAGCTCAGAACCTCCTGGATCAGCTTGAATCTTCGAATGCCATGTGAGAACTCAAAATGCAACAGCCACGATTTTCCAGTTTTTTCCAAGTTTTGGCTTCAACAGATCTTCTATTCTACCTGCAAGTGATGATTAGTACGAAGGAAAGCAAAAAGAATGGTGAATTCTTGATGAAATGATGAAAAATAGTGTATGTGAAAGTGGAGAAAAGTGAGAGAATTTTGAGATTTTTTGTTTTTGGATCTGAAAAAATGAATGTGATTATGAGAAACAGTTATAATTATCTCTTTATACCTCACACTAATCCAAAATTAATCAAGATTAAGCAAATGGAAGTGATTAGCACAAAATGCATTTTCATGCTTTGGCCAAAATACCCTCTCTCTTGTGCAGCCAATGTATCAGTCCCAATTTGGTTCAAGCAAGTCTAAAATGCTATTTGTGAAGTGTTGCAACTGGTCCCATGTGCATAGGCCATGTATTTCTCAAAATCACTATGTCATGCCAAAAATATAAATGAATTCACTTGAAAAATGCCATTTTGCTATGATGATTTTTGATGAAATGTAATTATGCATCATGAAAGCTCATATGAAATGTGGTTTGCTCAAAGAAAAATCAACCAATTTGGCCTTTCCATGTGAAAGTTATGGCTCTTTGAATTTGGGCATTTTCTGAAAATGAATGGACCATATATTGCCAACCACACATGGGAATTTCAAGTTCTTGGACTTTTTGGAATGGTGAGATCAAGATCTTCAACTTTCATGTTGGAAAAAATTCCATTTGAAGCTTGTATGATGAAGTAATTTTGAGGAGAAAAACTTTCCATTTTGGGCAGTTGAAATTACAGGTCACCTGCTATTTTTGGAAACTTTTGATCTGACCTCCAAATCTTCAACCTTGGTATTTGATATGTCAAATGAGACTTGTATGGACATGAATGAGGCCTTTCAAACCATCTCACACCTTCCAATCCATAAAATCAGGCACAGTTGACCACAATTGACTTTCTAGGGTTTCTGAAGAAATTCAGCTTGACTGATGACTTCTGAGCATCCAATCTTTGGCCAAACCACTTCACAATGATCCTTAGACCATATGAACTTGATACATCAACCCTAGGGCTTTGTCTCAATGAAAATGGCACATGCTTGCTTGTTTGACCTGATCTCCTGACCAGTTTGACCTAATTTGTCAGCTGGACTTGCACTTGGGCAAAGGACAATGCAATGCTATGCAATGAACCATGTTATGTTAATGACCTAATATGAAATGAATGTACAAAAGGTAGGGTGCAAATTTGAGGTGCTACAGCTGCCCCTATTCAATCAACTGGGAACCCGAATGGATGAGAGCAACGGCTGTCAGACTTTCAGGGTAAACAGGGATTGATTACCAAGAACCATAGAATTTGCACACTGCTGGGAATTATTTTCTTTCTTCAATGGATAAAGCCACATCCAGACATCACAACGACGAATGGGATCAGAAATCCAATCAACTAGATGCCAACGGACAACTAGGAAAAACTCAACGTTTACCAAGACCAACGGAGAGGTGACCAGACATCAACGGACGACGGATGAACTGGAAGGGATACAACCATATGTCAGCGGACATAGTGGGAAAAACTCAACGTTTACCAAAACCAACGGAGAGGTAACTCTACTGGGGACGACCAGGAAAAACTCGACGTTTACCAAAACCAACGGAGAGGTGGATCAACTGGGGACGACCAGGAAAAACTCGACGTTTACCAAAACCAACGGAGAGGTGACCAGACATCAACGGACGACGGATGAACTGGAAAGACTCGACCAGACGTCATAGGACGAAAGGGAGAAGCTCGACGTTTATCGACACCGACGGAGAAGGAGAAGACTCGACCAGACGCCATAGGACGAAAGGGAGAAGCTCGACGTTTATCGACACCAACGGAGAAGGAGAAGACTCGACCAGACGCCAACAGACGAAAGGGACACTCAACGTTTATCGACACCAACGGAGAAGGAGAAAGCCACTTCACGAGGGAAAGGCACCACAATCAGAAACCGAATAGGACGTCTACTGGGGATTCTGGCTGGGAATCAATCAGACATTAATGAATGACTGGGAATAGGGTATACAATCAGACGTCAACGGACGAAATGAGAAAAACTCGACGTTTATCGACACCAACGGAGAAGGAGAACTCTGAGGGGAATCATCTAGATATTAACGGATAACTAGGAAAAACTCGACGTTTATCGACACCAACGGAGAGGAGGATTCTTCTGGGGACGACCCTGCGGGGGATAAGCAACTATACGTCAACGGACGCATAGGAAAAACTCGACGTTTATCGAAACCAACGGAGAGGTAACCAGACATTAACGGACGACAGATGAACTGGAAAGGAGATACAACTAGTTATCAACGGATAACTAGGAAAAACTCGACGTTTATCGATACCAACGGAGAGGAGGATTCTTCACTGGGGAAGGAGGACGACGTTACGAACATCGAAAAATGATGTTTACCGACATTTAAAGAAGACCAAACACTTACGCATGACTGGGAAAGCACCGAAAGATGGTGTTTACCGACACCAAAGAAAACCAGACACTTACGCATGACTGGGATAACACCGAAAGAAGGTGTTTACCGACATCAAAGAAATAACACACGCGGGTGCTAACAGGATACTGACATCTACATGTCTGGGCAAGGCTACACACTTGCAGGGGTCTCACTGGGGAGAAACTGGCTTTCCTTTCACCAACGGATGAGGAAATAAACCTCTGTGGGGATTGATCCTGAATACCATCAGGAGCAACTATAGCAAACGTGCTGTACCGGTTGAACAAAAATCCGCCTCTGCCGGGGATACAGTCTGATGGGGTTTCGAACACATGAATGCATATGTTTGAATTTTTCTATGGCGTAATGCTCCATATTGAATGGAAATGCTACGCGATTTTTGAAGATGCAATGATCACTATATGCGAGATGCAAAATGAGCTCTGGCTGGAGGGCCAAACTTGTCATATACTCCGACTCTGCGGGGAGACTCTGCTTGGAGAATACTCTGCGGGGAGAGCCTTAATGGGGAATGCCTTGCGGAGAAAGCACCGACTTCTCACTCATGCTGGAGAAACAACCAATGCTGGGGAAAGAAAAGACTCCGCTGGGGAACATCCTTCTCAAAACCCAATCCACTTGGGGATTCCGCTCGGGGAACGCAACCTTGCAACTCTGCTGAGGAACACCAGGCGACTGCACTGGTGAAGGTTAACCAAAGCGACTGCGCTGGGGAAATCACCCAAAGTAACTCTCTGGGGAGTAATAGAGCTTTGCCAGGGATAACCTAGGCGACATCACTGAGGAAACCGACCACAGGTAAGATACTCTGCTTCGGGGAATAACTGCTACTCCGTTGGGGACGACCCACTCCAAACCCACACGTAGGATAAACTCAGCTGGGGATACAAACGACATTCCGCTCCGGAGTACTTCTTAATCCACAGGTAGGATAACTGCTGGAGATATACTTCATTGAAACCCGCTCCACTCGGGGAACCTGCTGAGGAACATCTGTCAACACCAATCTCTGTTCGAGAGATCTGTTAGGGAAAGCCACCCTGCCGGGGATAACCCACCTCTCTGCTGAGGAAGAGTACAACTCTGTTGGGGAACAACATTCCACTGATAAATCCCATGGGGAGACTCTCCTGGGGAAAACATTCGCCGAAAAATACACCCACTGGGAAATCTGCAAACACCCGCCTGCTGGGGCTAGGCAATCCTTAGATCTGCTGGGAAAGAAAGTATCATCCACAGACACCTCTGCGGGGGAACACCGCTCTGAAAACTTCCAAACTTGTTTAGAGAAACATCTGCTGGGGGAAACGCTTACAGATGACAACCTGCAAAACAGCACAACAACATGCCCCAGGGGTACACGGGCAAGATACGCTCAAGTGTCCTCAACATTCAAAATGATTTTCAAATGTTCTTATCTTTCTGCAAGTTATTGTTAAGACTTCATGTTTTTATATGCAATGTTTATCAAAAAAATCGGACGTTTTTGCAAACAAAACAGTAAAATAAAAACAAGAGAGCTATTTATCCGAATAACGACTTTTATTGATTGAAAATGCGCCTGAAAAGGCAAATACATCGAGAAGCAATTCCTAGAAAGAGGTAATTGCGCACAAAAGGAAAAATCTATCCTAATGGCAATGTGAACACGGCATCCACTATTTCCCAATCCTGTTATAACTCACAGATCATCAGTTTTCCTCCCAACTTCCTTGTTTTCTGAGAAGAATGACTGGACCGATCACGTCTTTCGAGATGGCAGACGACGAAGCGCGATGAAGTACAGATAACTCAGACTGTAGTCTTCGCTTTAATCCCTCTTTTGGCTGGATCGGCCTTTCGGGTTTTCAATCCACCGGGATACCCATTTTTGCCTAAGCCGCCCTTGCGGGTTTTCGACTTACCGGGTGTACAAATTCTTTTCATTTTTATCCCTAATTTTTGCCCGAACCTTTTTTTTCTGTTTTTTTGTTCGCCGGGATGCCCTTTTTTTCCTGGACTCTTTTATTCTTTTTGTCCAGCGGGTCAATTTATGCGAAGTATTTTTTGACTACATCTGAGTTAACAGGGGACGGAAAATCTTCACCATCCATAGTTGTAAGCAACAAGGCTCCACCGGAGAAAACCTTCTTCACAACATATGGACCTTCGTAATTAGGAGTCCACTTGCCCCTGTTATCTGTACCGGGAGGAAGGATCCTCTTCAGAACTAGATCACCAGTCTGAAAAGTCCGAGGACGCACTTTTTGATCAAAAGCTCGCTTCATCCTTTTCTGATATAACTGCCCATGGCACACAGCTGCTAACCGTCTCTCTTCGATAAGGCTCAACTCGTTAAACCTTGTTTGAATCCACTCGGCTTCGTCCAGCTTGACATCCAATAATACCCTCAGAGAAGGGATCTCCACTTCAACTGGTAGGACTGCTTCCATACCATACACAAGGGAGTACGGGGTTGCCCCGGTCGAGGTACGTACTGAGGTACGATACCCATGCAAAGCGAAAGGCAGCATCTCATGCCAATCCTTGTACGTAACGACCATCTTTTGCACAATCTTCTTGATATTCTTATTTGCCGCCTCTACAGCACCATTCATCTTTGGTCTGTAAGGAGAAGAATTGTGATGTTCAATCTTGAAATCTCTGCAAAGCTCTTTCATCATCTTGTTATTGAGATTCGAACCATTGTCAGTGATGATTCTCTCAGGAACTCCATAACGACAGACGATTTCTTTCTTGATGAACCGGGCAACCACTTGTTTGGTAACATTAGCATAGGAAGCTGCTTCCACCCACTTGGTGAAGTAATCAATCGCAACCAAGATGAAGCGATGTCCATTCGAAGCAGTAGGCTCGATCTTCCCAATCATGTCAATGCCCCACATGGCGAACGGCCAAGGCGAGTTCATGACATTCAACGGGCTTGGTGGTACATGCACCTTATCAGCATAAATTTGGCACTTATGGCACTTCCGAGCATACTTGAAACAATCGGATTCCATAGTCATCCAGTAATAACCGGCTCTCAACAGTTTCTTGGACATTGCATGACCACCAGCATGGGTACCAAACGAACCTTCATGCACTTCTTGCATCAACATGTCTGCTTCGTGTCTATCCACGCATCTGAGCAAGACCATGTCAAAGTTCCTCTTGTACAACACATCATCCTGATTCAAGTAAAAGCTTCCAGCTAGCCTTCTCAGGGTTTTCTTGTCATTCTTTGATGCACCTTCAGGATACTCCTGAGTCTTGAGGAAGTTCTTGATGTCATAGTACCACGGTTTCTCGTCAATCATAACAGACTCGGCTGCAAACACATACGCAGGCCTCTCGAGTCGATTCACCGCAACATGTGGCACATGATTCCACCAGTGAACTTTGATCATAGAAGACAAAGTAGCCAAGGCATCAGCCATTTGATTCTCATCCCGCGGGACATGATACAACTTCACCTTCTTGAAGAACGTCAGTATTCTTCTGGTGTAATATCTATACGGAATCAAATGTGGCTGGTTTGTATTCCAATCTCCATTGACCTGATTAATCACTAGAGCGGAATCTCCAAATATGTCAAGAGTTTTGATTCTCAAATCAATGGCTTCTTCTATTCCCATGATACAAGCCTCATACTCAGCTTCATTGCTGGTGACATCAAAAGTCAATCTGGCAGAAAAGGGTATATGAGCACCTTTAGGATTGATCAACACTGCACCAACACCGTTACCATTCACATTCACAGCCCCATCAAACATCAATGTCCACTTGTCATCTGGATCCGGTCCTTCCTCGACAAGAGGCTCTTCGTAATCTTTCATCTTAAGATACATGATGTCTTTATCAGGGAATTCAAACATCATAGGCTGATAGTCATCTATCGGTTGCTCGGCGAGATAGTCTGACAAAACACTACCTTTGATAGCCTTCTGTGACGTGTACTGGATATCATATTCTGTTAAAATCATCTGCCAACGGGCAACACGTCCAGTGAGAGCCGGCTTCTCAAAGATGTATTTCACTGGATCCATCTTAGAAATCAACAAGGTGGTATGGTTCAACATATACTGCCTTAGTCGGCGAGCAGCCCAGGCTAAAGCACAACAAGTTTTCTCAAGCTGTGAATATTTGATTTCACAGTCGGTAAACTTTTTGCTAAGGTAGTATATGGCATGCTCTTTTCGACCAGACTCGTCATGCTGTCCCAATACACACCCCATCGAAGTCTCGGTGACTGACAGGTACATTATCAGTGGTCTCCCTGGAACTGGAGGGATTAGGATTGGAGGTTTCTGTAAATACTCTTTTATCTTGTCGAAAGCTTTCTGACAGTCATCATTCCACCTGATTGCCTGATTCTTTCTCAACAATTTGAATATTGGTTCACACGTGGCAGTTAGGTGAGATACAAACCTTGCGATGTAGTTCAACCTCCCTAAAAACCCACGGACTTGCTTTTCCGTTTTTGGTTCAGGCATCTCTTGAATAGCTTTGACCTTCGCTGGATCAACCTCAATCCCTTTCTCACTGACAATGAAGCCCAACAGCTTCCCTGATCTCACACCAAATGTACACTTGTTTGGGTTCAGCCTCAATTTGAATTTGACCAATCTGTCAAACAACTTCTGCAAATTAACCCGATGCTCCTCTTCCGTCTGCGACTTCGCAATCATGTCATCCACGTACACCTCAATCTCTTTGTGCATCATGTCATGAAAGAGAGTCGTCATTGCCCTCTGATAGGTAGCACCAGCATTCTTCAGCCCAAATGGCATTACTTTATAGCAGAATGTGCCCCAAGGTGTAATGAATGTCGTCTTTTCCATGTCCTCTGGCGCCATCTTGATCTGATTATAGCCCGAGAAACCGTCCATGAAAGAGAATACCGAGGACTGAGCCGTATTATCCACCAATACATCGATGTGAGGTAATGGGAAATCATCTTTCGGACTCGCTCTGTTCAAATCCCGGTAATCGACACACATTCTGACTTTGCCATCCTTCTTCGGCACGGGAACAATGTTGGCTACCCACTGTGGGTAAGTTGTCACTGACAAGAAACCCGCATCGAACTGCTTCTGAACCTCTTCCTTGATTTTCACTGCCATATCAGGACTCGTTCTACGAAGCTTCTGCTTGACCGAAGGACAATCATCTCTGAGAGGTAGTCTATGAACCACAATATCAGTATTCAGCCCAGGCATATCTTGATAAGACCAGGCGAATATCTCCATGTACTCTCTCAGCATTTCAATCAACCTGCTCTTGACCTCAGGTTTCAAAGCAGCCCCGATCTTAATATCTCTTCTGGCGTCCTCAGTACCAAGATTCACAATCTCCAACTCCTCCTGATGAGGTTGGATGACCCTTTCCTCTTGCTTCAACAATCTGGCCAATTCTTTCGGGAGTTCACTGTCTTCATCACTCTCCTCTTTAGCTTGGTAGATGGGATTGTCGAAATCATACTGAGCCATAACAGATTTGTTCATAGTTGATGCCATAAGGTCACTTCTGCATGTTTAATGCTTTATTTTAGAAAAAGAGTTCAAGAAAGTCACAAAAAACAAAAACATTGCCATTTTTTTTTTTTTTTGAAAAATTGAAAAAACAAAAATAGAAAGACAGGGATCACAAAATTGTTTGCAAAACGTCCTTTATTAATGATAAAAATTGAAACATGCGGCCCTACAATGAACCACTACGCCTTGGGCAGAACGTAGGATTTTGTGCAGAATGAAAAAAACAAAAGAAAATTACTCTGTCAGAAGAGTAACTTGGACTATATCCTTTGCAGTCCAGTTATTGATCACTTCCCCTGGTGCACTCGGGCGAACCCAGCAGTCGAGATCAATATCACTGTCACTGTCTTCAACATCAGCTGCGAAGACGTCACCATGGTTCATCAGCCCAGCGCTGGTAAAGGTACTTGGACCTGCTGCACCCTGTTCTGCTCGTAGAGGCTCATAACCAATGCCAAATTTGTCCTCCTTGACAGGCAAGTCCACCATCTTGCCCCAGCCTTCAGCCCTACCAGAGTCAACCACCTCCTTAGCCTGCTTGTAAGAAGTAATTGAAGCACCTGGCTTCCCCTGTTCAGCACACGCCACCTTCTCAAGAGCCACCGTCTCGAACGCCTGGCACAAAGTTTCGTGGATCTCGCCATCCACCTCGACATATTTGAACGAGGACAGATGACTCACCAGAATGTCCTCTTCACCGCACACGGTCACAATCTGACCGTTCCAGACGTATTTGAGCTTCTGATGGAGAGTCGACGAGACTGCCCCTGCTGCATGTATCCATGGACGTCCCAGAAGACAACTGTAAGCAGGCTGGATGTCCATGACATAGAAGACGATGTCAAACTCCTCAGGACCTATCTTCATGGGCAAAGTGACTTCCCCAAACACAGAACGTTTGGATCCGTCAAAGGCACGAACTATAAGATCACTAGGCGTCAGCACAACCCCTTCAATAGGTATCTTCTTCAATATTTGCTTCGGCAGCACATTCAACGAAGAACCCGTGTCCACCAGCACATGTGACAACACAGCCTCCTTGCACTCCATGGTGATGTGCAAGGCCTTGTTATGATTCCGACCCTCGGGTGTCAGATCAAGATCAGTGAACCCCACACCGAGTCGGGTGCTTACATTAGCAATTACACCCTCAAGCTGATTGATAGAAATCTCCTGAGGCACATACGCCATATTCAGCATCTTCAACAAGGCGTCTCTATGTGCCTCAGAGCACAACAGCAGGGAAAGAATAGAGATTTTGGAGGGAGTTTGGTTGAGTTGATCTACGATCTTATAGTCACTCTTCTTAATTATGCGCATAAACTCCTCCACATCCTTTTCAAACGAGCCACCAGGCACGTTCGTTTGAGCAGGCGCTTCGTCAACCACGGCCTGTTTGCCCTTAGCTCTAGCAGATGCCTCAGCACTGGCATCCCTCAACGGTTGAGGCGCGAACAGCCGACCACTACGAGTAAAGCCTCCTGGTCCACCCACATTGTCCACAGCTGGACTCACAACCGCAGGAGCTTTATTGACAGGCACACCAATTGTCACGGGCGCTTGATTCGAAGGCTTGACCCTGTTCTCAGCCCTTCTGTTGCTTCGGTAGGCATTGTCATACCTCCAAGGCACAGCTTTACTGTCCACGACCCTTCTTACCGGAGCAACAATTGTTGTTGGAGTGTTGGTAGCAACTGGTGCAGATATGGTAACTGGATTACCACTCGTTGTAGGCGCACGTCCCTCGGACGGTTTGAAAAATATTGTGACAGTAGACACTGCCTCACGATCTCTATTGTCAGCCCGGCCAAATTGCACACAGCCCTCATCAATCAAACGTTGAATACCAGCCCGCAACGATTCACAACCATTATCAGACTCTGCACAGCCCAAGCAGTCTTCATCACATCCCGGATGAACACCACCACTCAACAGACGGTCTTTAACCACCAGTAAGGAAGTCTGAATTTCACCGATACTGACCACCAGATCTTCCGATTCGACCCCTTCAATACAGTTCACCCTATGAGCACCATGCGCAGGCATAGGATTGTTCACAACATTAGGCACAGGGGCGAAGTTGATCGTCTTGGCATCGATCAGATCCTGGACTTTATGCTGGAAAGCCCGACACTTCTCAATGTTATGCCCTGGTGCACCAGAGTGGAAATCGCACCGGACATTTGCATCATACCCTGGAGGCAAAACAGTTGGCGGAGCCATCGTTCTCAATTCCACAAAACCTAATCTGAGCAACTCAGGCAGTAGCTCAGCGTAGGTCATGGGCAATGGATCAAATCGTCGCTCAGGCATCCGTTGCCTAGGCTGATAAGGACGTTGCTGCTGTTGTTGTTGTTGTCTCGGTTGTTGCGGAGGTTGGCGCTGTTGTGGTGCAGGAATGGTCACTGCAGCAACCTGTCTGTACTGATTTTGATTTCTGTTCGGACCTCGACGGTGTTGAACAACATTAGTTTCACCTTCTCTACGGCGAGGTGCCCCAGAGAAAGGTTTCTTGGATGAAGAGGAACCCACATCATTGATCTTCCCAGCCTTGATCAAACTCTCAGTTCTTTCACCACAGATTACCACATCAGAAAAGCTTCCAAATGGGCAACTCCCCATTCGGTCCATGAACACTCCCTGAAGTGTGCCAATGAACATATCTGTCAACTCCCTTTCCAGTATAGGGGGTTGAACTCTAGCAGCAAGTTCGCGCCACCTCTGGGCGTATTCCTTGAAGCTTTCATTATTTTTCTGGCACAGACTCTGCAGCTGAGTCCGGCTAGGTGCCATATCCATGTTGTGTTTGTATTGTCTGAGAAAAGCTTCTCCCAGATCTCTCCAACATCGGATAGAATCTCGCTTGAGCTCCATGTACCAATCCAAAGATGCCCCAGATAGGCAATCTTGGAAAAAATACATCCACATCTTCTCGTCATCTGTATATGCCGAGATCTTCCGATAGTAGGCCTGCACGTGAGTGCGAGGGCAAGAAGTACCGTTGTACTTGTCAAAGGTGGGCACTTTGAATTTATGGGGAATTCTCAGACCTTCCACCAACCCCAAATTTGTGACATCGAACCCAAGAGAGTTCTGGCATTCCATTGCTCTTATTTTCTCAGCCAGGGCATCAACCTTACGATCCCTATCCTCTATTCTGACAACATCACCATCATCTTCACTCAGCATTGTGAACATGTCCTCTTGTCTGTCGACAATAGGAGCTGGATGACGCACCGGAGTCCGGGTGGCCGTAACATTGACAATCTCTGCAGCAAGAGGCTGTCCATTGATTCTGATACCTCGGAGTTCATCCCCCACGGCATAGTCATGAATGGGAGCAGCAGCAACATTGATATTCTCAGGCACGGGAATACCAGCAGGTGAACCACGGTTAGACGCCTGAATAACCGTTTCTTGCCTCTGAACCAAAGCACGGAGCTCCTCCTGACCCTGAGCAACCCCTTGCATCATCGTCATGAACTGGGCCATGTTCGCCCTCATCTCAGCCAATTCATTCTGAACCTGATCCATGCTTCTGCGCTGATTGAGTCTTGTAGAATACCGGTGTGGTCGCTGATCAGCTATCCTGTCTGACACAGGAACCAGAGTGAGAAGTCGGCACAAGAACACCTGTTATGCAAATGTTATGAATATGATGCTAATGCGTATGATGCATATGATAATGATCATTTCTCAAGCATTCAAGGAGCCTGATTCATCTCAAGAAATGACAACCTGCAACAACACAACACAAGAGATACAGAAACAGCATGCGAAAGAGCACTGAGTACAGAGTGAAGCAAAAATCTCATCTATAAATGAGCAACAGGATCATACAACAAAGATCCAAATATCCAACAAAGTACAACAAGTGAATCCCACCCAACAGGCTTGGGGGTGATTCTCAACATAACATCAGAAAATACAAGCTAAGACAAGCGGCTTCCAGGAATGAGCGTCTTCAAGTAGTGACACTGGTCTATCAACAATTCACACTCTGAACATTCTGGTAAGGGAGTGGTCTTCTCCTTCAACTGTCTTCTAAGCTCGACAACCTCTGACCCAAGTCGGTCTTCTGATGCAAGTCTCTGGTCGACTTCCTTCTTCAGCTGGATATCTTTGTCTCTGAGTTGCTTCTCCAAGTCTCTGATCTTCTTCAGATAACCGGCTTCAACTCTCTGCAATCTCAAGCACTCTCTGTGCTCTGCATCCAACAAGGTCTCCATCTCTGAATAAGATCTCTTCTTGCTCCTCATACCACCAACACCTGCACTCTGGGCATCTCTGAGTTGATGAGTCAGGTTCAGCCTATCAGCCTTGGCTTGATACAAATCCGTCTGGGCATCTTGCTCTTTCTCCTTCAGGCGACGATTCTCCATCAGGGCTTGTTTATACTGCTCGGCAGGCACAGTATCAGCAAAAATCAAGGGTGGTTGCACTTGCAACGGATTCATCCTATCATAGGGCAACAGTAAAGTTTCCACTCTCTTCTTCAGCCAATCGGTGTAATCGGGCATAGCAATGGCAAACTTCTTCCCTAAGACAGATCCATCTTTGACACCAATAGACTTCCAAGCTCTCCCAATCTGCTCCAATTTAACAGGGTCGCTTTGCTTCTCGAAATACACACTCTCGGCTATCTCAGCTTCAAGTGGCCTTCCACTCATTATGAACCCTAACTGGCGAAGAGAAAGAACCGGGTTGTAATTGATGCAACCCTTGGTCCCCACAAGTGGCACGTTCCAGAATTCTCCGCAACTCATAATAACATCCCGCACATCCATCCGGTAAGACTGCCATCTGATGTCATACGAAGTGAGAGACATCACCCTCTGAGTCCACCTATAAGTGCTCTGAGCGTCAACAAACGGCCCACTGACTGGTAAAAGAGCCATGAACCATCTGAGCAAAAGTGGGAGACAACATCTGATAGCTCCACCCTTACCATGCCTACTGTGAATAGCATACTAAGTGTCAGCTAACAGAGTAGGAACCGGATTCCTTCCCATGAAGATGCAAACTGCAGCATAGTCAACAAAGTTGGGCATACTCGGAAACAGGACGATCCCATAAATCATAACAGCAAGATGGGCATGAAAAGCTCCCCAATTCCCCTTATCTGCTTCTTCTCTAGCAACTCTCAGCAGAAACTTCAAAGGTAAACCAACGGCATCCCCACTGGTCTTCCAACTATCACTGATCTCTCTGATGCTCAGATGCAAAGCCTTAGCAATAACCCTGAAATCAGCTTCCTTTGGTACGTCCAAGAAAGGAATCTGATGCCGAATCGGGACACTCAACAGAATGGAGTACTCCTCGAGAGTAGGCGCCAACTGATAGTCCTGGAAAGTGAAACATCTCAACTCCGGGTCGTAGAACTGAAGAAGAGTCTGCAACGGCACTGGGTCAACTACCATCTTCAATAAAGTCAACAGATCCCCATACTGGTCAACGAACCCCTTCAGATGATCACTGGTCACAAAACTGCTCAACTCAATCAGAGACGTCAGAGGCTCACGATGAAAGCTATAAGAACAGGTCTTCCGCTTCGGCTTTGGGACTGTTGCCATCTCTATCAGTGAACCAAGCTCTGGAATGTACCTGAGAAATGATATGCATGCAGGGATTAGTCTTTTCTTTTTTCTCTTTTTTTTCAATTTTTTTTTTATTGCATTTCTTTTGAAAAATAAACATGATATGATGCACATGATGCAGACACGACTGGCAAGCTGTGCATCTCTGAACACAGGATCGAAGCTTCGGCCCGAACTCTGATTACAAACATCTGAAACCCAAAGTCAACTGGTCAACTGTCATCTGAACCCAATCTGAGAAACTAAGTCACCAACAGGAACATACTGAGTCACCATCAAGTCACCAACAGTCACCATCTGTACCTGTTAAAATGATCATTCCCTCCCCACTCACGGGTGTCATCTAGGCCAGGGTAAGGTCGAAAGAAACGCAGCATAAATAACCTTTCGCAGAATACCATCATATACACACCTGAAGCATGTAACGATGGTACCCTACCAGGGTCTGAACTGCTCGTGATATCAATGTTCATCTAAGTGGCGCATACCACCCGCTTCCCATGAATCACTCTATTCCTAGGTTTCCTAGATTGCACTCATAGCCTGGGTATTGGGCCTTTTACCTCATAGAACTCCCACCCCAAACAGAGAAACACAGCCAGCACAGCAGATGAATATGAATGAATGCAAACATTAATGCAAACAATAAATGCAAACAATAAACAATGAATGCAATAAATAACAGCAAAAGCAACCAAAGCCCTAACCTAGAGAGCGCTAGGAGAGACTCGCTTAGGGAAGATGGACCAGCACAGGTCAACCAATAAAAATCCCCAGCAAAGTCGCCAGCTGTCGCATTACGCGAAAAACCGGCGGGAAAACAAGAACAACAGAGCCGCCACCGTGCGTTATTTATCTCAAAAGAGGGAAAGGAAACGCTCGAAGTAAACCTGGGAAAAGCATGGTCTCGCGACCAAAGAGAATGGGATCGGGAGTCGGTTATGCGAAGGGAAGGTATTAGCACCCCTACGCATCCGTCGTACTCGACGGGATCCACGCACAAAAGGAAGGAAAATGGTTGCTAAAACACTGCTCAAACACACACACACTGGCTGAAAGAGACACAAGAAAACAAACAAGACTGACTCGGAAGGATATCGCATCCTGGGCCTACTTAGTCTACCAAGCATAGACATCAGAGTCTAAGTAGTTCGGATTGGGGAAACGACACATGCTCGCTAGGATATCGCGTCCTATGCATACGTATCTCCTTTGGACGAAGGAGAATCAGAGCATTCGTAGCTCGGCTAACACGCACACAAACAAACACAGGCAAAGGCAAACATGGAGCCTGAATGCCAATTACTGGACTTACATCAGCATCCGAACCAAAACGCACACAAGAACCCGAATGCCACTCAATGGACTTACATCAGCTTCCAAGCACACAACAACACAAAACAAAGACACAGGCGCCCAGAGAGATCTGCTCATCTCCTGCCTACGTACCTCATCTGGTATGAGGATCAGGGCGACGTAGTTCCCCTACGAAGGGACACAGAACTAGCCTAACCAGATAACAGAGGGAGACACAACTAGGGAGACTAACTCGAGCCTAGATGTTATCATGCAAAATCATCCCTAAGTCAAGGTTTCTAGCTAACTTGCACAGGAAGCAAGCCTATCTTAAAGCACAAGCAATAGCAAACAGTCACAAACAGCACACACTATATGCACACAAGTGAGGCTCAAACAAGGGTGGGGCTGCAAGAGCAAGCCATCTGTACAGGGTGAGTTTTGCTCTTAACCTTGACATTGAGAGCCAAGGTGAAGCCAGATGAAAGGTGAGTGAAGATTAGACTTCACAGCTCTTATCCCTGGTCAGGGAGAGCTAGAGACAAAGAAGTGTGGGTCCAGAAAGTGGGAACCCTTCTACACTTAAGACACTGACACTGTACATTGTACAAGATCTTGGGTTTGTATCCCAATGCATCAACACAGTGGTGTGAGCAGAGGGATGACTCAACAGAATAGCAGGGGATGGATTGCACATCCCTTGGGTTCTGCCAATCGCCTTATCAGAAGGTCTTTACCTGCTTGGGAACAAAAATAAACAAGCACAAACATTGCCTCTTAAGGAGGACTTCAGACAGGCGCCTGGCCAAGTAACAGGCCAGGTCTTCCAGACTACATGGAGACAAGAATGTTATACCTCAATGCAAATTGCTTATCAAGCAAAGCAAAGCAATATTAGCAACTAATGTACCTGAAATCAATCAAATACAATCAGTATACCAATCACAGAATTAAACAGCAAATGGTTCACAATCAACTATATACAGACAAACACAAGCCAATGCACCAAAGTGCAAGTCAACTCAAAGGAGCCAAGCATCCTACAACATAAACCAAGTTAGTTTACAATATCAAATGAGACAACTCAATCAAATGTGAATTCACCTCCTTAAGGTATTTTGCTTCTTAACCTGAAAATCACATTCAAACATGAGATACAAGACCACTAGGACAAGCCTAGGGTCAAAAGGAAGTGAAAAAGTCAAAACAGCAAGTGAAACATGATCAAAACCAAGATTAATCAATTAAAAAGAGAATCCAATTGGCCTCCTGTTCATATCATTCATCATTATCATTTCATGAACAAAATAGCACAAGACATGCAAATTGGAACCTCAAAGGACCAAACAAAATGAGTACAATCAAATTCACATCAAAACAGCTCAACAAATTCTCAAAAAAATCAATATCAAACAGCATCCATAACATGTTAAGCATACCAAATTTCAGCTTATTTGGAAAAGGGAAGTAGGTCAATGAAAATCATGAAGTCAACAGAAATCCAAGCAAGCTCATACATGGTAGCAAAATAAGCATCATCTTCAAGCAAATGTAAAACAGTGCCAAAACATGAGAAATGAATGGGACCAAAACCAAAAGGACATTGGACATGTTAGGAATCACTCCATCAAATTTCATATTCATATGATAAGGTATGAGCATTTCACATAGCATGTAAGGCAATCACTCAAGCAAAACCCTAAAATGTCTAAACAGCAAGCAAAAATCCCAATCAAATAGGAAATGGCTCAACAATTCCTACAAAAAATCATGGCAAAACTAGGCCTATACAAGATATCACATGAAAAATTTGAGAGCAATTGGCAAAGCATAGGCATGGCAACAAAATTCAAGAACATAGCACAACATAGTGTGACACAAATTGTCACACTCAACTTCAACACATCATATCTCTCAAACCATAAGCTCAAAAACAGCAAACTATACATCAAAATCACCAGAAAAGAGTCAAGAACAAGCCTATAAAATTTCATGCATTTTGGCTAAGGCATCAAGATTTCATGATTAAAATGGTGAAACATACAATTGAAACACACATATCAAAAGGCATTAGGCAAAGTCAAAAAATTCACCAAGCACAACTTTGACTATCATACCTAAAAAAAACTAGACAAAATTTGGAGATCAACACAAAAATTCCCATTCAATTTGGATGAAAATTGGATTTATTATGATTTTTTTGAAGTTTTGTGAAATAATGAAATATTTATTTAAGCATTTAAAATGAAAATGGCGCTGAATGGCAATTTGGTAAATAATGGCAAGCGCGGTCAAAACGCGTCGTTTAAATAAAAGGCGTGGCACGCAGCAATTGGCCAGTTCCGGCGGTAAACACATTTTCGAAATTGGAAGCGAGGAAACAAGATCAAACAGTATCTGGTGAATGTTCTTGAGTGTTCTTCACCCATTCAATCTCCAGAAATCACACATGAACGAAATTCAACCAAAATTGACAAATGATACATGGATAGAATCGTCTAAGCACGTACATTAACAATATACACATGAAATCATCCATCTCCTACTGTACAGAACGGATCGATCCAAATAAGTTTTACATCAAAACTTCAATTCACAATTTCTCTCTCAAATCTTAATGGATTTTGATTCTACGACTTGCACTACGCTCTATGATCAAAGCTCTATACGAATCACATCACAATTTCAGCAATGGCGAGAATCGATTCCTAACCTTATTGAAGTGCAGCTGTGGAATTTGGTGGATTTGAGCTCTCTAATGCCAAAACAGAAACAGTATGATGATGTAGGAGTGGATTGGAACCGATGCTTTAGCTCAAAACCTCCTGGATCAGCTTGAATCTTCGAATGCCATGTGAGAACTCAAAATGCAACAACCACGATTTTCCAGTTTTTTCCAAGTTTTGGCTTCAACAGATCTTCTATTCTACCTGCAAGTGATGATTAGTACGAAGGAAAGCAAAAAGAATGGTGAATTCTTGATGAAATGATGAAAAATAGTGTATGTGAAAGTGGAGAAAAGTGAGAGAATTTTGAGATTTTTTGTTTTTGGATCTGAAAAAATGAATGTGATTATGAGAAACAGTTATAATTATCTCTTTATACCTCACACTAATCCAAAATTAATCAAGATTAAGCAAATGGAAGTGATTAGCATAAAATGCATTTTCATGCTTTGGCCAAAATACCCTCTCTCTTGTGCAGCCAATGTATCAGTCCCAATTTGGTTCAAGCAAGTCTAAAATGCTATTTGTGAAGTGTTGCAACTGGTCCCATGTGCATAAGCCATGTATTTCTCAAAATCACTATGTCATGCCAAAAATATAAATGAATTCACTTGAAAAATGCCATTTTGCTATGATGATTTTTGATGAAATGTAATTATGCATCATGAAAGCTCATATGAAATGTGGTTTGCTCAAAGAAAAATCAACCAATTTGGCCTTTCCATGTGAAAGTTATGGCTCTTTGAATTTGGGCATTTTCTGAAAATGAATGGACCATATCTTGCCAACCACACATGGGAATTTCAAGTTCTTGGACTTTTTGGAATGGTGAGATCAAGATCTTCAACTTTCATGTTGGACAAAATTCCATTTGAAGCTTTTATGATGAAGTAATTTTGAGGAGAAAATCTTTCCATTTTGGGCAGTTGAAATTACAAGTCACCTGCTATTTTTGGAAACTTTTGATCTGACCTCCAAATCTTCAACCTTGGTCTTTGATATGTCAAATGAGACTTGTATGGACATGAATGAGGCCTTTCAAACCATCTCACACCTTCCAATCCATAAAATCAGGCACAGTTGACCACAGTTGACTTTCTAGGGTTTCTGAAGAAATTCAGCTTGACTGATGACTTCTGAGCATCCAATCTTTGGCCAAACCACTTCACAATGATCCTTAGACCATATGAACTTGATACATCAACCCTAGGGCTTAGTCTCAATGAAAATGGCACATGCTTGCTTGTTTGACCTGATCTCTTGACCAGTTTGACCTAATTTGTCAGCTGGACTTGCACTTGGGCAAAGGATAATGCAATGCTATGCAATGAACCATGTTATGTTAATGACCTAATATGAAATGAATGTACAAAAGGTAGGGTGCAAATTTGAGGTGCTACAGTCATATTCGACGATCGTTGGTGGAGCTACATCCTTTGCTGTGTCAATATAGCTATATGAAGCATGACCACGATAAGTGTCGTATCTGTTCAGTAAACTGCTTGGGGTGCAATCAGGTACGAAGGGAGCTTCAAGAGTTATTAGACGAAGGAACCATTGAGATTCTGCAGAATTGCAATGTTGATGAGGACGAACCTGAAGTGAATGTTATATCTCCAGTGTTCAAATTACCTGAGCCTGTTGTTATTCGCTATGATAGCAGCAAGCCGAAGGCTTCTCCCTCCTTGGTGATTAAACCTGCAGGCCCCGTGCCTTATTCTTCTGACCGAGCTGTGCCGTTCAGATATAACCCAGTTGCTGTGCAAGATGGGGTAGAAGTGCCTTTGCCTTCAACTGCTGTAACCAACATCGCTGATGTAAGCGGCTTGACCCGGAGTGGTCGTGTTTTCTCTGCACCTGCTAAGGCCCCTGTTGCTTCTGAATCCGCTGAGCGTCCTGTGGGGACCGCTGTTAATATTCAGAATCCGGCACTTGATGTTGCCAGACCCTTCTCCATACAAAAGACTCCTGCTTCTTCAGCTGGCCCGAGTGGCATTACGAACGAAGAATCTGATGAGATGCTGAAGCTTATCAAGAAGAGCGAGTACAACGTTGTAGACCAGCTTCTACAAACGCCATCCAAAATCTCCATATTATCCTTGCTGTTGCATTCAGAACCCCATAGGGAGGCTCTGCAGAAAGTATTGGACTTGGCGTATGTTGATCACGACGTCACCGTTGAACAGTTTGACGGTATAGTTGCAAACATCACTGCTTGCAACACTTTGAGTTTTAGTGACGCTGATCTCCCTGAGGAGGGAAAAGACCACAACATGGCTTTACACATATCTCTAAACTGCAAATCTGATGCTATGTCCACACTCTCCAGATTGTCATATCAAGGTCCTCCTATGAGGCAGAGTGGGGTTGTTGTGAAGGCATTTGATGGGTCGCGCAAGACCGTGATTGGGGAAGTTGATCTCCCTATCAAAATCGGACCAAGTGATTTCCAGGTTACCTTCCAGGTAATGGATATCCACCCATCATATAGTTGTCTCTTAGGCAGACCATGGATTCACGAGGCTGGCGCCGTGACACCCACCCTACACCAGAAGCTGAAATTTGTGAAGAACAAGAAACTGATTGTGGTAGGGGGAGAAAAGGCTCTCCTGGTTAGCCACTTGTCTTCTTTCTCATATATTGACGCAGAGGATGAAGTTGGGACTCCGTTCCAAGCTTTATCTATTGATGAACCAATTGAGAAAAAGTCTCCTTCATTCGCTTCCTACCGAGATGCAAAGCTGGCCATTGAATGTGGTGCAGTCGCTGGTTTAGGGAAGGTGATTGAGTTGGAAGACAATAGATCCCGGGCTGGCATTGGCTACTGTTCTGGGGCATTTAATGAGCAAGGTCTGTTCACGAGTGGAGGATTCATCCATGATGATCAGCCTGAAGAGGAAGCTGCTGCTATCTTGGAAGAGGATGCAGAGGATGTGAACAACTTCGTTATTCCTGGTGGTGTCTGCCACAATTGGGTCGCTGTAGATGTTCCTACGGTCATCCATAGATCAGAGTAATTGTTCACTTTGTTTAAAACCCTTCTCCCATGCCAAAAGGAGAAGTGATGACATTGTTGGCAGCATATATACAATGATGTTTTCATTCAATTAATGCATTGTCAAACATTTGTCTTTCCATTTGTTTTCACTTTTTGTTTTTTGCATGAAATCAGTGATCACAAAAAACCCATAAAAACAAGAATAAAAGCAACATTTTTTCATCTGCATAATGATTTGCTTGTTTAAATTCTAAAGTTTTTCATTAACCAAAATTATTATGCAGGTTGATCTTAAAACCCATTGAACATAATGATCCAACGCCATCTCCCAACTTTGAATCCCCTGTATTCGAGGCAGAGGAAGATGATGTTGAAGGAATTCCTAATGAGATTACCCGTCTCCTTGAGCACGAGGAGAAGATCATTCAGCCGCACCTTGAAGATCTGGAAACAGTCAACTTGGGGTCTGAGGATTGTGTTCGCATGGTGAAGATTGGGGCACTTCTTGAAGAGTCTGTCAAGAAAGATTTGATCAGTTTGCTACGAGAAAATATTCCGATATCTTTGCTTGGTCATATGAAGACATGCCGGGTTTAGATACAGATATTGTGCAACATTTCCTGCCTTTGAAGCCTGAGTATGTGCCTGTGAAGCAGAAGCTCAGAAGAACTCATCCAGATATGGCAGTAAAGATCAAAGAGGAAGTTCATAAGCAAATTGATGCGGGGTTTCTGGTGACTTCTGTATATCCTCAGTGGGTGGCCAATATTGTGCCTGTTCCTAAGAAGGACGGAAAAGTCCGTATGTGCGTTGATTACAGAGATTTGAATAAAGCTAGTCCGAAAGATGATTTTCCCCTACCACACATTGATATGTTGGTAGACAATACAGCTAAATTCAAAGTCTTTTCGTTTATGGACGGATTTTCCGGTTATAATTAAATCAAAATGGCACCCGAAGATATGGAGAAGACAACATTCATCACACCTTGGGGAACATTCTGTTATCGAGTGATGCCCTTCGGTCTGAAGAACGCCGGAGCCACGTATCAAAGAGCTATGACTATCTTGTTTCATGATATGATGCACAAGGAGATAGAGGTCTATGTTGATGATATGATTGCTAAGTCCCAAACGGAAGTTGAGCATGTTGAGCATTTATTGAAGCTTTTTCAGCATTTGAGGAAGTTTAGACTTCGCCTGAATCCGAACAAATGTACTTTTGGAGTCCGTTCCGGCAAGTTGTTGGGTTTTGTGGTCAGCGAGAGAGGTATTGAAGTTGATCCTGCCAAGGTCAAAGCAATACAAGAGATGCCTGCACCCAAAACTGAGAAGCAAGTCCGAGGTTTTCTTGGCCGCTTGAATTACATTTCCAGATTTATATCCCACATGACTGCCACATGTGCGCCAATATTCAAGCTCCTCCGGAAAGATCAGTCTCTTGATTGGACCGAGGATTGCCAGAAAGCTTTCGACAGTATCAAGGAGTATCTGTCTGAACCTCCGATCTTGTCTCCGCCTGTGGAAGGAAGGCCTCTGATCATGTATTTGACTGTTCTTGAAGACTCGATGGGTTGTGTACTCGGTCAGCAAGATGAATCAGGGAAGAAAGAATTCGCTATATACTACCTCAGTAAGAAATTTACTGATTGTGAGTCTCGGTACTCTATGCTTGAGAAGACGTGTTGTGCTTTGGCTTGGGCTGCTAAGCGTTTGCGCCAGTACATGATAAATCATACAACTTGGTTGATATCCAGAATGGATCCAATCAAGTATATTTTCGAAAAGCCTGCTTTAACTGGGAGGATTGCCCGTTGGCAGATGTTGTTATCTTAGTATGATATTGAGTATCGAGCTCAGAAAGCTATTAAAGGTAGTATCTTGGCTGACCATTTAGCGCACCAGCCGATTGAAGATCATCAGTCAGTTCAGTATGACTTCCCAGATGAGGAGATTCTGTATCTGAAGATGAAAGATTGTGATGAGCCTACACTTGATGAAGGTCCAGAACCCGGTTCCAGATGGACGATGGTGTTTGATGGCGCTGTTAATCAGTATGGAAATGGAATTGGGGCAGTGATTGTTACTCCTCATGGTACCCATATTCCTTTTACAACAAGGCTAACTTTTAAATGCACGAATAATATGGCGGAGTACGAAGCCTGTATTATGGGACTTGAAGAATGTATTGATTTGAGAATCAAACATCTTGATGTGTATGGTGATTCGGCCCTAGTTGTTAATCAGATTAAGGGTGAATGGGAGACGAATCAACCTGGTCTCATTCCGTACAGAGATCATGCAAGAAGGATTTCAACGTTCTTCACAAAAGTTGACTTTCATCATATTCCTCGAGAGGATAATCAGATGGCAGATGCTCTTGCTACGCTTGCTTCGATGATTATTGTGAAGTATTGGAATGAAGTTCCCAATATTGCTGTGATGCGCTTGGATAGGCCAGCTCACATATTTGCAGTTGAAGAAGTGAATGATGACAAGCCTTGGTATTTTGATATCAAGAATTTCCTCCAGAACCAGGTCTACCCGCCTGGAGCATCTGTGAAAGATAGGAAAACTTTGAGAAGGTTGTCAGGCAGTTTCTACCTCAGTGGTGAAGTGCTGTATAAGAGAAATTTCGACATGGTTTTGCTCAGATGCGTGGATAGACACAAAGCAAACCTGTTAATGACTGAGGTCCATGAGGGTTCATTTGGTACTCATTCCAATGGACATGCTATGGCTAAGAAGATGTTAAGAGCAGGCTACTATTGGCTGACAATGGAGTCTGACTGTTGCAAATATGTGAAGAAATGTCACAAGTGTCAGATTTATGCGGATAAGATTCATATTCCTCCAACACTTCTGAATGTGATTTCATCACCATGGCCTTTCTCTATGTGGGGAATCGACATGATCGGCATGATTGAGCCGAAAGCGTCCAATGGACACAGGTTTATTCTCGTAGCAATTGACTACTTCACCAAATGGGTTGAAGCCGCTTCGTATGCGAACGTGACTAGACAGGTGGTTGTGAAGTTTATCAAGAACCAGCTGATTTGCCGTTATGGTGTGCCAGAGAGGATCATTACTGATAATGGATCTAATCTGAATAATAAGATGATGGATGAATTGTGCGCTGAATTTAAGATTGCACACCATAATTCCTCTCCCTACAGACCCAAGATGAATGGGGTTGTTGAAGCTGCTAATAAAAATATCAAGAAGATTATCCAGAAGATGACAGTTACGTACAAAGATTGGGATGAGATGCTGCCATTTGCTTTGCATGGATACCGTACGTCTGTACGCACTTCAACAGGGGCAACCCCTTTTTCTCTTGTTTATGGCATGGAGGCTGTTCTCCCAGTAGAGGTGGAGATCCCGTCAATGCGAGTCTTGATGGAAGCCAAGTTGACTGATGCTGAATGGATTCAGAGTCGTTACGACCAGTTGAATTTGATTGAAGAGAAGCGATTGACTGCCATGTGTCATGGTCAGTTATATCAGCAGAGAATGAAGAAAGCATTCGATAAGAAGGTCAAGCCTCGTGTGTTCCGAGAAGGTGACCTCGTGCTCAAGAAAGTTTTGTCTTTCGTGCCCGATTCCAGGGGCAAGTGGACTCCAAACTACGAGGGTCCATATGTTGTTAAGAGAGCCTTTTCAAGCGGTGCTTTGATGCTTACAACAATGGATGGGGAGGATTTCACTCGTCCTGTGAATTCAGATGCAGTTAAGAAATACTTTGCCTAGAAAAAAAAAGTATATGTGAATGAAAAACAGAATAGCCCGCTAAGTTGAAAACCCGAAAGGGCGGCTTAGGCAAAAATGAGCGTCTCGGTGGAGAACCCGCAAGGGTAATCCAGGCAAAAGTTAGAGACTTGGAAAAAAAAGAGCATATTTGCATCCCGCTAGATTGAGTACCTCACCCTGGGGCAATCTAGGCAAAAATTAGGGATTTTGCAAGTAACTGCATCCTGACAAGACTTTCTGGTCACCAGCTGTCTTTTCGTCAGAGATTCTCGATTCGTCGTCGACCAAAGCTTCGAATACATCGAGATTCAAATTGGTAGAGAAAGGATCATTGTGTTCAATGTAGCCCTCTTCCAATATATATCACTGATTTCAAATTTGTACAGATCTATGGAGTCTTGCCATTTGCAGGCTACCATTCCATCAAATAAATTTGAGCTTTTTATCCTATTACTTGCATTCTTATTTGTTTCAATTCGACAAATGTTTTGCATGTTTTGATTGATAAAATATCATTGTTTTAAACAAATCGAATTTTTCAAAATTGTTGTTTTAAACAAAGTGAATATTCACAATGTTGAAAGGATACCTGAGGATGTCTCAGTGCTTTCCCAAGGGTGGTATGATTCCCGACAGGTAAGACGTTTGTTCATATTCCTGGTTTGGTTGTATCCCTTCCTCCAGATCTTTGTTGGGGTTGTTCCTCAAACAGAATTTATTGGTGGGGTTGTTCCCCAGCATAATCGCAAGCAGAGTGTTGTTGAAGACTCAGTTTTCTCCAGCAGCAGTTTCTCTCCAGCATGGATGTTATTTGTCTCCTCAGCACAGTCGCGAGTGGAGCAGTTATTGATATCCTCATCGTAGTCGCGAGCAGGATAGTTGTCACACTCCCCAGTGCAGTTGCCAGTAGAGTTGTTGCTTCTTCTCTATCAGAGTGTTGTTTCTCCTCAGCAGAGCAGGATTTATTTTCCTACTCGTTGGTTGAGTGGGTTGATATCCCAGTATTTTCATCCATCTCTCGCCAGCGTTGTCTGCAGAATGATTGTTGTGGCAAGTCTTGCCTGTTGAATCTCCTTCAATCCCCAACATGATTGGTTGATAGCTCCGTCATCCAGGGGTTGGATTGATTTCCTGATTACTTCTGATCCTTAGTAGGGTGGCTTTTATTGCAGAATCTGCTGATGTGATCTATCAAATATGCATGTTCTCCCCAAGTAGAGTGGTTTGTTGCAGAATCTACTTGTGTGGTGCTTTCTCCTTTAGTGGGTTGTTCCCCGAGAGAGTAGCTGACAGTTTTCCCCAGTAGAGTTGCTTGTGCAGTTATATTCTACTTGGATGATTTTGTTCTCCTGCAGTGGGTTGTTCCCCGGATTTGCTTGGAGTTGCAGTGAACTTTTGTTTCTCAGTTGATGCTGAGATCCCCTGCAGATATTTTCGAGAATCTTCTCTTGTTCCCAACAGATTCGTCTTGGTGGCAGTTTTTCCCGTTGTGACTTTCTGTGCCCTGTTTGGGTTTGTTTTGCTGATCCATTACTCAGAGATTTGGTGTGTTCCTGATATCTCTGCCTCCCTGCAGTGTCCGCAGATCCTTGCTTTGTAGCATGTGGATCTCCGCAGATCGGCTTTCCAGCTGGTTTTTCTCCTGGAAGTATAGTACCGGGCGTTTGATTCCTGGACCTGTTTGTGTTAGATATGTCTGTTTTGTCAGCATTCATCAAACATAATTACGCATATTCATGCATATTCATAAACATTCAGATATTCATGTTGCATTTTTTGCCATATATCTTTTGTTTGTTGTCTCCTGCTATGAGTTTTATAGATCTCTTTATAAATCTTCCCAAGCGGATGTCGGGTTTTAAATCTCTCAATATAGAGTCAGCCCCGTAAGCAGAAAGTGTCTGTCTTTCCTTCCGCAGTTCCCCACTGAGATATACCCTCGTGGATGACGGTTTCTTCCGTTTCCTCCCAACATATATATTGGGATGATTTGTTCCTATTGAGTTATATCCTCATAGGACATGTTTTGATTCAGTCTGTCTTTTCGGAATATTCCCGAATTGGCGTTTTGTCAAATGTCTTGTGCTTCCCAGTGGGTTGTTCCCCAGCGGAGTTTTCGGGCCTCTACCCTTATACCGGTAGTTGTAAGTCCTATTTTCATTGCTCTTTTGATGGGATTGGTGGTTATATACCTTTTATTCCTCGGCAAAGGTTGGTGTTTTGTTATAAACCCTATTTTGTTTCCCGTGCGGATTTGTGATTTCTTTCATCCCCACGTGAATTTGTGGATATTCCCACCAGAGTATGGCTACTACCCCGTATTCGGTAGTTGTAAGCCCTGTCTCTTTTCCCCTAGCAGAGGTAACCCTTTGTGGTTCGTTCTGGTTGTTGGTGAATTTTCTGTTGTTGTGGTTTCACCCCTAACAGAGTTGGTATCTCCCTGTGGTGATTTTTATCCCCAGTTGAGTTTGTGGTCTTCTATCCCGTATTCTGTAGTTGTAAATCCCATGTTGTGGTTTTGTTCTCCCTAGTGGAGTTCGTGCCTTGTGGAGCAGGTGGATAATTGCCGGATGCTTGCAATTTTATCCCAGTTGAGTCTTTGGTTCTACCCAGTAGTCGGTAGTGTTAACCTCTTGTTCCCTCAGCTAGAGTTTTTGGTATTCTACCCCGTATTCGGTAGTTGTAAACCCTAATTTCTCCCTTTTGCAGAGTTAACCTTGTTGTTCATCCTAACCGATGATGGTTGCTCGTTGTGGTTATCTTCATTCGTTGTTCGGTGTTGATATTCCTATTTTCTTCTGGGTAGTTGCTCTTGAGTAAGCACTTGTATCCCCAGCAAATCTTCTGGATCATTGCCGTATGCTTGCAATGTTATCCCTTTTGAAGTCGCCAGTGGGTCTTTTCACCGTTTGCTAGTGATTTGTTCCCCAGATCATTGATTGTTTATCAATGTATCCCCAGCTAGTCCCTGTGGATAATTGCCGGATGCTTGCAATTTATCCTTAGCGGGTCTTCTTTCATTTACCCTTTTGTTGGTAATGATTGTTGCTTCTTTTGATCGGTCATCTTTATATACCTAGTTGGTATCCCGATGCCTTTCTTTTCGATCGATTTATCCTTTATTAACCCAGTAACCGGTTGTGGATAATCTTCCATGCGAGCGTATTATTCACAGTCTGCCGGTAATGGATAATATATCTCATGCACTCTTCAGTTGAAGCCTTTTGTGTTTCCCTGGTCGAGTAAGATTCGTATTTCCCTCTGCGGAGTCGAATGTTCTTTGTTGTTGGATAATTGCCGGATGCTTGCAATTTATCCTCTTTTGAGTTGTCTTTCGGTTACCCGGATGCTTGGTATCGATTGTCTCTCTTTTTGGTTAGTCACCTATTATATACTTCGGTATCTCTGGTGTCTTTTCCTTTCGAGTATATTATTCACGGTCCGCCGGTAATGAATAATATGTCTCATGCGCTCTTTAGTTGGAATCCTTTGTTGATTTTCCCCAGCTGAGCAAGATTCGTATTCTTTGTAGAATCGAATATCCATCCTTTAACCGGTTTGTGTTTTGGATGATGTGTGTTTTGGCATATATACCAATCCACGTTTTCGGTAGATCACCTATTATATACCTCGGTATCTCTGGTGTTTCCTACCATGCGAGCTTATTATCTACGTTCTGACGGTAATAGATAATATATCTCATGCGAGTATTCTTATCCACGGTCTGCCGGTAATGGATATTATATCTCATGCACTCTTTGGGTTTGTGTCCCCAGTTGAGTAAGATTCGTCTTCCCGTTGTGGATTCGAATGTCCATCCTGTAAGTCGATTTACTTTTTTCAAGCCCACCTTTCGGACGATGAGTGTTTTGGCATATATACCAATTCACGTTTCGGTCGGTCACCTATTATATACCTTGGTATCCCTGGTGTTCCTTCCTTTCTGCTCCCTATTATGACCTTGGTCCCTTGTGGAGTTTGATTTCCTTGGGTTTATGTACCTTTTTCAGGTCTTTCTCAGATGTTTGGTTGATTGATACCTATCACCCTTATACCGGTCTCAGATATTCATTCTTCATGAGTTTGCTACCCTTATACCGGTAACATCTCATCCTTTGGCTTCCCCTGGAAAGTCTTTGTTAGATTTCCCCAGCGGGGCTGTGTTTCTATTCGTGTTGCTGTATTGGTATTCTCCCCAGTACATGCATTTCGCGAGTCAGCTTGAGTCCTTCCAACGGAGTTGTTTTCCTTTGGAATTGCTTCTTTCCCCGGCTTGAGTCCTTTACTTCCCCAGTGAGGTCTTCAGTCTGATTTTTGTTAGCCTAATCAGAGTCGTGTCTCACACACGTTGTGTCAGTTTTGTTTTCCCCAACTCGAAGTCGTGTCCTGCTCACGCATTCTTTTTCTTTATTATCCCCTATAAGAGTCCATAAGAGTCTTGTTAGAGTCTCTGTTCCTGGTGAGTGTATTACTCCAACGGATCGTTTTTCTTCTGTGTGAATCGTATTCCCCACAAAGGTTGTTTCTTTTGCATGCATACATTTGCATCATAAGGTCTCTTAGGGACCAAAATTTGTCTCATTACTATTATTTAAGCCCATTCTACCGCGTCGAGATGAAGATTTCTAAACTTCACTTCTCCGGCTAGAATGACCTTAAATAGGGGCATCTGTAAGACCCCAATTTTGTCCCTAAGATCCCTCATGGCATCATATCATACCATTCATTTGCCTCAAGGATCATTGTGCACCTTTGCTTCCCTCCTAGTGGGTGGGTACCTTGTGAGTGTGGTTCTTGATCACCAAGCATGTATTGCATTTGTATATCATTGCTTTTCATATGTTTACTAACCAAAAGTACAAAAATATTGTCATCTAACATTGTTACTTGCAGATGAAGCCAACTAGGTCAAACCAGTTAAAATCAGCCATTGGGCAATGGGTGGTGACCATTCTTGAAGAATTTGGACACCATAATCATTCATCATAAGTTCATATGAGTTGTGATATCATTTTGGATCAAGATCTCATGTGGTAGAGGCTTGGAATTAATCAGAACATGGCCCAGTCAACCAAAACCCTAGAAAAGTCAACTATGGTCAACTGTGCATTTAATTAGGAATTGGAAGGTGTGAGATGGTTGGAAAGACCTCATTCATGTCCATATGATCCTCATTTGGCATTTCAAAGATCAAGGTTTAAGGATTTGAAGTCAAACAAAAAGCTTCCAAAAATAGAAATGACCTGTAATTTTCACCTGCCAAAAATGGAAAGTTTTTCTCCTCAAAATTACATGTCCAAGAATGCTTCAAATGAAATTTTGTCCAACATGAAAGTTGAAGATCTTGCTATCACCTTTCCAAAAAGTTCAAGAACACTCATTTCTCATGTGTGGTTGACAAGTTATGATCAAATCATTTTCAGAAAATGCCTAAATTCAAAGTGGCATAACTTTTGAATGGAATGGCCAAATTGGGTGATCTTTCTTTGAGCAAACCACATTTGATGTGTACTATCCAAATCCATCATCACATTTCACCAAAAACCTTCACATAAAAAGGTCATTTTTCAAGTGGACCATTTAAAAATTGGTGGGAAAAAAGGCCAAATTTCAAAATGCATGGAATTTTCACATGAAACCAATTGGAATAGCTTTTAAGTGTGATTTATGACTTGCTTCAAAAGAAAAAACACTGTTCCATTGGTTCAAGCTATCAAAGGGCAAATTGGCCAAATTGCATAATAAGCTCAATTCACTAATCATTCCAATTTGGTTAAACATGATTAAGGCATGGATTAACATGAGGTATAAAGGTCTAATCATAACAGAATTGAAGGGATCAACAATCATTTTTCAGATCAAACTCCAAAATCTCACAAATTCTCTCAATTTCTCACAATTTGCACACACACTTTTTTTCACTCATTCATCAAATTTCTTCACTCTTTGTGTTGTATCTTGCTTCAATCTTCATCTGCAGGTGATTTAGAAGATCTGTTTGAAGCAAGAATTGGAAGAACTATGCAAATTCGCAGCTGTTGAAGATCTTGAGCTTCCATGGCAGTTGGCAAATCTCATTGATCCAAGCATTGTTGAGCTGAGCATTCATCACCATTCATCTCCTACATCAATATACGCGATCTGTTTTCACGATTCAAGGCCAAACACACGCGGATTCAACAGCTGCATAATCACAAGGTAAAAATTCAAAGTCTCTGATTCTTGCAATCAACATGTGGTTTAGGTAGAGCAATGAACATAGAGTAGAATGACGTTTGAATCGTGCGATTTCATCAAGTAATCATGGAGAAATCTTGAATTAAAGTTTGTATGTCAAAACTATTTTCGATTAGATCTTTTTGTGTGTTGATTTCTGGATGATTTCCTTGCCATATTCGTGATCTACGTTGAACACCGGTTCCAACCATATATAGCATGATGATTTTCGTGCAAAATTTGGTCATGTGGATTTTCTGGAAATGATGAACGCGAAGAACACACAAATTCCTTTCCAGTTCGCGCATTTGATCCGTTTCCCTCGCCTTCACATTCAAAAACCTGTTTCCCGCGTGGCTGAGCCAATCACATGGCGCCACTGAATAAATGCCAACGCTGCGTTTTGGTCCTGGCCAGGCGTAATTACAAAATTGCCATCAGTTCATTTTATTTCATTTTAGGTGTTAAATGTTTATTTCATTTCATGACCTAACTTCTAAAAATCATAACTAAATCATTTTTTGTCCAAATTGGATGGGGATTTTTGTGTTAATCTCCAAATTTTCTCTAGTTTTTTTTAGGTATGATAATGAAAGTTGTGCCTGGTGTATTTTTTAATTTGGCTAAAGACTTTGGACATGTATGCATTATACATATGTTTTTCCATATTGATCATGAAATCTTGATGCATTATCCAAAACGAATGAAATTTTATATGCATGTTCTTGACTCTTTCCTGGTGATTTTGGTATATAGTTTGCTATTTTTGAGTCCCTGGTTAGAGAGATATGATGTGATCTTCATGAGTGTGACAATGTGTGTCACACTATGTTATGACATGTTCCTGATTTTATTTTCCATACCTATGCTATGCCTATGGCTCTGATTTTTTGCATGTGATACCACATATATGTCTAGTTTCACCATGATTTTTTGTGGATTTGATTGATCCATTTCCTATTTGATTGGGATTTCCGTTGGCTGTTTAGTCATTTTAGGGTTTTTCTTGAGTAGTTCACTTACATATCTTGTGAAATCCTCATCCCTTATCATATGAAGATGAAATTTGGTGGAGTGTTTCTTGACATGTTTAGCTTCACTTTGGCTTTGGTCCCATTCATTTCTCAATTGGACTCTCTTCTTAATTGAATTATCTTGGTTTTGATCATGTTTCACTTGCTGTTTTAAGATTTTTCCCTCCTTTTGACCCTAGGCTTGTCCTAGTGGTCTTACTTCTCATGTTTGAGTTTGACTTTGACATTTCAGGTTAAGAAGCAAAGTGCTTTAAAGGAATTAATGCAAGTTGATTGAGTTGTTTCATTTGATGTTATAAACTAACTTGGTTTATTTTGTAGGGTGCTTGGTTCACTTGAGCTTTGTGCTTTGCACATTGCATTGTTTGATTGTACATTATCTGTTGGTTCATTACCTTGTTTGTTTTGACTTTTGTGATTGGTGCTGATTATATTTGATTGATTTCAGGTACCATAGTTGCTTATAGTTCTTTGAGAACTTGCATTGCTTTGCTTGTATAGCATTTGCATTGAGGTATAACACCTTCTTCTTCATGTAGTCTGGAAGACCTGGCTTGTTATTTAGCCAGGCACCTGTTTGAAGTCCTCCTTAAGAGGCAATGTCTTTGTGTGTTTAATTTTGTCCCCAAGCAGGTGAAGTCCTTTTAATAAGGCAATTGGTAGATATAAGAGATATGTAGCCTATCTCCTACTATTCTGTGAGTCTCTCACCCTGCTCACACTACTTGTGTTGATGCATAGTGAGTAAAAGCCCAAGATCTATCGAGTCTAATTTGTGGAGAGAGTTCCCCCTTTCTGAACTCCCACACCTTCTGATATTCAATGCTCTCCCTGACCAGGGATAAGAGTGATGAGGCACACCCCTCATATCCTTTCATCTGCTTCACCTTGGCTCTCAATGTCAAGGTTAAGAGCACCATTTACCCATTCCAGTTGACTTAAAAGTCAAACCCTTTGCTTGAGCCTAATTGCTTGGTTATAGTGTGTGATAAATGACCTTGTTTGATTATTTGCTTGATTCATATGTACATGTTTGCTTGCATGCTTTTGTGCATTTTCATCATTGATTGTTCATTAGTGCATAACCATTATTGCATATCTTTGTGACACATTTGTGTTTGCCCATTGAGGACAATTGTAAGACCATATTCTTTGTCCATTGTTCCTATGATTTGGAAGGGATAAAGTGTAAGACCAATTCATTGGTCACTCATATCCTCTTTGCCTAGTGCATTGTTTGTTTGTTGTATGTGAGGATGTAATTATAAGTCCATGTTGTTGGCATTTGTATTCCTATGATCATCTTGGGGAGGTTGGAATAAGCCCAGATAGATTGGCATCTGACATCCCTATTTTGTTTTGCTTTGTGAGATTGGAGTAAGACCATTTAGTGGCATCCGGTATCATTGTCTTGTTTTAGGAGATTGGTGTAAATCCATTTATTGGTATTCGGTATCCGCTTTTGTGTGAGATTGGAGTAAGACCATTGATGGCATCCGGTATCACCTTGTCTTTTATTTTGCTAACTTGCTTTGTTCCTCATTCCAAAGGACACACTTGAATCATCTTCTATATGATTTCAAGAGGTGAACTTCTAGGAGGTTTTACACTCCATCATCCATACCCTTTTGTTTCGAAAATCCTTCTCACTTGTTGACTTTTCAAACATGTATATACATGTTGTGCAAACATTCTCACCTCTTTCAAATTAGAAACCTGGACCTTAAGTCCTTGATTTTTCAAACTTCACTTTTTGTTAATACTTCTCTTTGAATCAATCTTAATCATACCTTGACCATACTTTGTGAATACTTCTAATCAATTAACTTCACCCATTCAATTGTTTTGTGGCTTTGTCCATTGTTAATATGTTTTCATACATTAGCCATAGGTTTCAATTCTCATAGTGGTTGATGTAAATCTCACCGCATCCTTAGTGAGTTGATTGTAAGTCTTCCATACTTATTATAGGGTTAACCCCTCACTAGTATGTTGAAGCTATTCTTGCATGGTGGATTGTTGATATTGGTTGAGTTTTCTCCCGTTGAGAATGAAAAGCCTTATTGCTCTTGTTTTAAAATTGAACCCACTGACAATTTGGAAATCTTTTAGCCGAACTACGGCGTTTTGATCCTTACCTTTGATGGAAGGTACGTAGGCAACGGGTTCATCCGTTCGAACACAAAAATAATTAACTTGTACATTCTTTTCTCATCATCCCATTCATGTTTGCACAATATGTCAAAACAAATAAACATTTTTATACAACAAGTGTGAAAAGGGTTCCCTAGGAGTACCTAGGACGTGATGGGTGCCTAACACCTTCCCATTGCGTAATTTACCCCTCACCCCGATCTCTGATCTTTTCATTGGTTTTCTACGTGTAAAACTTCTTAGGCTTTTGTTCGCTTTTTAGCCAGTCCTTTGGATAAATAAAAGTGCGGTGGCGACTCTCTTTACTTGTATACTTTGCTTATGATTTAATCAATAAATCATATAGCGACGATCACACCGCTACAGGACTGAGTCCTCAAACCCATGTGGTTGTTTGACATACGCTTATTCATAATTAAATCCATTTAAAAATCCACTATTAACATCCATTTGGTATAAAATATGTCATGATTAATAGCATAAGAGAGAAGTAACCTAATTTCCTCTAACCTTGCAACAGGTACGACCTTATTTCTTAACACTTCTCATTCCTCATTTAACTTGTTACTGAATACCTATTTTGTTACAATAATGTTCTTCTGATAAGGTTTGGGTAATAGATCCCAGACATCATTCCTTTAGAACTGATTCAGCTCTTTTTGCATTGCCACAATCCAACTATCATCAGAAAGTTCTTCATTAACAACAGTAGGTCCAGTCATGGAGAGTAATCCTAGAATTGAATGTTTTTCTCTGAAGGCATGCCTTTTCTTTCTAGGACTATCTTTGTTTCCAAGAATTAACTCTTCTGATTGAGAAGACTTATACTTGAAGGTCTTCCTGGATTGTGATACTTCTGAGGAGCCATCTTGAGCTTCATCAGAATCTTCAACATTTGGATGAGATTTTTAGGTTGGATCATCTTCTAGACCTCAAGCTCCTGGAGTTTTGATAGCTTCTGAACATCTAGATTCTGATGGATTGTTAGCTTTTGAACTTCTGGATCTCTAGCTCCTAAGGTGTCTTCTAAGACACAGATTTCTGAAAAGCTTTTAACTAGCTCTGAAATTTTACTGTCAGACTCTTTGTCATCAAATTTGATGTGTATTAACTCTTAATCCATTTTGGTTTCAGAGTTATATATCATGTATGCCTTTGAGCGTTCAGAGTATCCTAAAAAGATATCGTTTTGAGCTTTTACATCAAATTTCTTAAGATAGACTTTATTGTTAAAGATGTAACATATACATACAAATTGATGAAAATAAAAAATGCTTAGAGTTCTTCCTTTGAATAGCTCAAATGAATTCTTGTTCATAGTATGTCTAATATATATTCCATTTTGAACATAAAATGATGTGTTTACGGCTTCTTCCCACAAGTACATAGGTAAGTTATTCTCATGGATCATAGTTCTAGCCATTTCTTGTAAATATATGTTCTTTATCTCTACAACTTCATTTTTATGTGGAGTTCTAGGAGAAGAGAAATCATGGAGAATTCCATGTTTTTCACAAAAAGTTTCAAATGGCTCATTTTCAAATCTCCTCCATGGTCACTTCTTCCTTTTAAACTTTTTTATTTCCTTTTCATTTTGTACTTGTATGCATAATATGTTGAGCACATCATATGATTCATCCTTTGTTCTAAGGAATATAACCCAAGTCCATGTGCTATAGTCATCAACAACAACTAATCCATATTTCTTCCCATTTATTATTGCAGTACTAACAGGACTAAGCAAATCAATGTGAAACAGTTCTAAGGGTATGGAGGTAGAGGCAATGTTCTTAGTTTTAAAAGAAGGTTTATTAATTTTCCCTACTTGGCATGCTCCAAAAGAGAATCTGAGTGATAATTGAGTTTTGTCAATCCTTTGACAAGTTTTAACTTGCTAAGTTTAGAGATTGGTCTTCAGTTAGTATGATATAACCTTCTGTGCTAGATCCATTTCTCATCACTCACTGATAGAAGGTAAAATACCTTTTGATCAACCAATTCAGAAAAAATAACTTTATAAACATTGTCTTTCCTCCTACCTTTGAACATTATGGACTTGTCAGACTCATTCATGACTATGCAGTTGTTGTTATTAAACATGACTTCATAACCACTGTCATAAAATTGACTAATGCTTAGTAGGTTATGTTTTAGTCCACATACCAACCAAACATTATTAATTGAGATAGAGGAATTGCTAATAGTACACATACGAATGATTTCCTTTATGGTTTCCTCCAAATCCCACATTTGCTGCCTCTATTAGAGTTAGGGTTTGAAACATGTATTTTTCTCCTATCATATGTCATGAGAAACGACTGTCCATGTACCATGATTTTTGCCTTGCTTCTCCCTTGAAGCATATCTTTAGTATAAAACAATTTTAGATTTAGGTACCCATAGTTTTATGGGTCCTGTGGGGTTAGTTCTGATAGGTTTCTTCTGGCTTTGTACCTTTGCTCTCATATGGTAAGGCTTAGGATCATTCAAGACTTTTGATTTAGAAGTTTGTAGTCTTCAATGGATCATGGCCTTAGGTTCTAAACCTTTAAGAACCTTGCATCCCGATGTCTTAGGTTCTAGTTTCTTCAGAACCTTTGACCTTAGAGTCTTAGGTTTTGGTTTCTTCAGAATCGTTAACTTTAGAGTCTCAAATTCCAGTTTCTTCATAACCCTTGACTCAACAGTTTTAGGTTCTGACTGGTTCAAAACCTTTGCATTTTTAGCAACAGGTACAAACTAAGTGTCTAGCCCTTCCTGAACAGATCTTGGATAAGAAGGATATGTTAGTTTATTCAAGGTTTCAAACCCTGGATTGAAATATCTTTTAGATTAAACAAGACCTCTCATTCTTCAAAGACTTCACTCAGTCAGATCTAGATTGCACAATCTTGTCCAAAACCTTCAAACCCTAAAGATCTTGAAGGAAAACCCCACATTGGTTTTATAATTTGAAATCCTCAAAGTTCTCAACCCAATATCACAGTACAATCAACCTAATTGGATGTTATCAACCCTAATCTAGATAGAACCCAATTAAAAAATGATTATGTGTTGTTTGATTGTGTGTATGCATAGAAGAGACGTTGAAGACGATGATAGTGCTTTGAAATCTCAATTTCGTATAGGCTTTACTCACTAGAAACCTTGCTAGTACATGATGCATGTATGAATTTTTTATATGCATGCATGTTTGGAGGCAAAAGGAATGCAAAATATTTGAAAATTTTATTGTTAGAACAATATTTGGTTATGCATTTATACCTTGAGTTTTGATAATAACAATATTGTATTTGTGTGAGAATAATTTTGGTACCCTAATGGTTTGTTATTGTGTAGCTTTAACAGACATTTTTTATTCTGAGTATATGACGTGTAACGTCATCAGTTTCTGAACGATGAGTTCCAGATCCGCTTCTGCACCAGTCATAAGAAGTTCTAAAAGATGTTCAAAGTTGTTGTTGTAATGATCTTTCTGCTTCTATGCCAATTCACTCCTGAGAAGCTTCTAAGGAGACGCTATGTTGCTTCTGTAACATTCTCTCAGTTTATGCTTCTGGACGTGACTCTGATCACTAAGCTTCTGAAGAATGGCAAGCTTATGAATTTATGTTACTTAGGTGAAGATTTTGAAGATCCCAAGCCAGACGTTGAGGTTATAAAGGTTATGGCTATAGATTCTGAAGACTCTGAAGATTCTGAAGATACTAAAGATCTCAATCCAGACTACTAACACTGTCAAGATGTTGACCGGAGATTCTGAAGTTTTCGAATCCAGCTTTATGTTTCTTCATTTTATGCTTCATCAAATTTCATCATAAGCCAATGAACTTGAAGATAAGATCAAATGGGTATGTTATTAAATAGTATATAGTACAAATCAAATATCCTTTCCACTACCTGATATTATGGGCAAGGACAATACTATACATCACACCTGCCACTGGATTTATGGATGAAGGACAATATGCAATATCACTCCTTTCACCATCCAACAATGTATAACTACTCTATTTGGTTTCCCCATTTTACCCTTCAACGATCTTCTTCTTATGTTATATAAGTGAGACTAGGAGAGTTGAAGTAGAACAACTTACAAGAATGACGAAGCGCTGCTAAACTTAAAAAAGCTATCATTCTTTATACACAGTTTCTTTCTTTAAGTATTTGTTTATAATTTGTATAAAATTTGCTTGTGTAGAAGCAACTTGTAACACACAAAATATTATTCAAACTATTTGTTTGATTCCTTAAGGAGACTACAGTATAGCAGATTCTTAAGAAGACAAAGAAGGTTGTTCGCTGTGAAAGACTAGGATATAGTCGGATCCTTGAGAAGACAAAGAAGGTTATTCTTTATGATTATTGTAATCAGTTGATTATAGTAGATTAAATCCTTATGTATAAGGAGAAATCACCTTGGCGGATGGACTAGTGTAGCTTTGAGTTTCAAGCGAACCAGGATAAAAATACTTGTGTTTTTATCTATTCGTTATTAGCATTTAAGTGGTGTTCTTGAGTTGGTAAAAAGCATTTGATTTGTAAAACTCAATTCAAAGCCCATTTTCTTGTGTTTTCACACCTTCAATTGGTATCAAAGCTCCACTTTTTATTGTGATAAAAGGTTTATCAACACTTCACCATGTTCAATACCAATCTTGTTTTGTGTGAGAACAATGGCAGCTGCTAACATTGTTAACAACAATGAAAGAGATCACTATAGTGTAAAACCACCAATCTTTGATGGTGAGAAATTTGATTATTGGAAAGATAGAATAGAAAGTTTCTTTCTTAGTTACGATGTTGATCTTTGGGATCTTATATTCGAATGCTATGTTCACACAATTAATGTTGAAGGAAATAATATAGCAGGAGGTGTTATGACTGATCACCAGAAGAAAGTTTTCAAAAATCATCATAAGGTTGGAACTATATTGCTAAATGTTATCTCTTATAGTGAGTATGAGAAGATAACAAACAGAGATTCTGCCAAATCTATTTTCGACTCTCTGAGGATTACTTATGAGGGGAATGCCCAAGTAAAGGAGACAAATGCCTTGGCCTTAATCCAGAAGTAAAAAGCATTTAGAATGGAGGATGATGAAACAATTGAGACTATGTTCTCAAGGTTTCATATGCTTGTTGTAGGACTGAAAGTTCTGGATAAAAGGTACTCTACATCTGACCACGTGAAGAATATTATCAAAATTCTTCCTAAAAAATGGAGACCTATGGTAACTTCCTTAAATCTATCAAAGGATCTTAATAGCACTAGTCTTGAAGAACTTGTTAGTTCTTTAAGAAGCCACGAGATTGAGCTTGAGGAAGATAGTCTCAGAAGCTTTTGGTATTGATTTTGTCATAAGATAAGACATAACATTCCGGTACTTTCTAGCTAAAAGCATAGATAGAAGCAAAATGGCTTATTTGATCTATGCAGTTAGCAGAAATGGCAAGAAAGGTTTAGGTAGTACATAAACTATAAAATCTGACGAAAGTCAGAAGGTAAAACCAACACCTCTCAATGAGCATTTCATGCCTACTGGCACTGAGCTTGATGTTTCTGCACAAACACATAAACATACAAAGGGTAAGAACTCAGTTCTGAAACCTAAGTATCATGAATAAATTCCCCATGATTATCCTTCTACACAAAGACCCAAAGTTGTAAGAAACTCTAGGAAAACTAACAAGAGACGACTTAGAAAGTGGGTACCTAAGGATAAAATAATTTATGTTGCAGACATCCTTAGCAGCTCAGCTGAAACACCAGTCATGGTACTTGAGCAGTCGATGCTTGCGACATATAACGGGCATAAGGTCTATTTTATAATATTTGGAACTTAAGCTTGGAGACTTCGTTGGTTTCGGAGGAAACCAGAAAGGAAAGATCATTGGCTCTGGAACTATTGGTAAGTGTAAAATTCCGTATATTACTAATGTTCTTTTAGTTGATGATCTGATGGATAACCTTTTATCTATTAGTCAACTTAGTGACAATGGTTATAATATCATTTTTAATCAAAAGTTCTATAAGGCTGTTAGTCAAAAAGATGGTACATTCCTTTTTAACGAGAAGAGAAAGAACAACATTTATAAAATCAGACTTTATGATCTTGAGGATCAAAATGTAAAATGTCTAATGTCTGTTAATGAGGAGCAATGGGTATAGCACATACGTTTAGGCCATGTTAGCATGAGAAGGATTTCTCAGCTAAATAAGCTTGGATTCGTCAGAGGCTTAGCCAACCTAAAGTTCTCTTCATATGCTCTTTATGAAGCATGTCAGAAAGGCAAGTTCTCTAAAACATCTTTCAAAGCAAAAACTATTGTTTCTACCTCTAGACCATTAGAACTTTTGCACATTGATTTGTTTGAACCAGTGAAAACTGCCTCTATCAATGGAAAGGAGTATGGATTAGTCATCGTTGTTAACTATAGTCGATGAAAATGGTAAATCTCTTAAAACACAGGGATGACTCACATTCCGTGTTCTCAACTTTTTGCTCACTAGTTCAAACAGAAATGAATTGCAAAATAGTCAAAGTCAGAAGTGATCATGGTGGCGAATTTGAAAATAAACATTTTGAAAATATTTTTGATACAACTGGCATTTCCCATGATTTCTCCTGTCCTAAAACTCTACAGCAAAATGGGGTTATAGAAATGAAGAATAGGACTCTACAAGAAATGGCCTGCACCATGATCCAAGAAACTGATATGGTTAAGCATTTCTGGACAAAAGCAGTTAACATATCTTGTTATATTTAGAACATTATTTCTATTAGACCTATTCTGGGTAAGACTCCCTATTAATTATGGAAGAACAGAAATCCCAACATTTCTTACATTCACCCTTTTAGTTGTGAGTATTTTATGTTGAACACTAAAGAGAATCTTGGCAAGTTTAATTTTAAAGCACAAAAGCATTTATTGTTAGGATATTCTGAACACTCTAAAGGCTACAAAATCTTTAACACTAAAACATGAATTATTGAAGAATCAATTCATGTTAGATTCAATGATAAGCTTGACCCTGAAAAGTCAAATCTAGTTGAGAAATTTGCAGATTTGAAGATCAATCTTTCAGAATCCAAGGATATTGATTCTGGAGAAAAAGACTCAGAAGGAAAAGCTAAGGAAACTGAAGCAAACGACTCAAAAGCGACTCAACCAGAAGTTATCGTTGGTCCAACTCATTAGAAGAAGAGTAAACAAAGAAATTCTCATTCTGAAGAATTGATTCTGGGAGATAAATATGCTCCAGTTGGAACTAGATCTTCATTTAAACCTTCTTAAGAGACTCTTCTAGGTTTGGTATCTCTGATAGAACCCATATCTATTGATGAAGCTCTTATGGATAATGAATGGATTCTAGCTATGCAAGAGGAATTGAATCAATTCACAAGAAACGAAGTTTGGGATCTTGTTCAGAAACCAAAGGGTTTCCTTGTTATTGGAACCAGACGGGTCTTCAGAAACAAGCTCAATGAGAAGGGCGAAGTTGTCAGAAACAAGGCTCGAATGGTAGCATAAGATTATACTCAGCAAGAAGGTATAGACTATACAAAAACCTTTTCTCCAGTTGTTGGGTTAGAATCTATTCATCTTTTAATTTCTTTTGCAGTCAATTATAACATCATACTTTATCAGATGGATATTAAGAGTACATTCTTAAATGGATACATTTCTGAAGAAGTATATGTGAACCAACCTCCTGGATTTGAAATCCCTCAAAATCCCTACTTAGTTTTTAAATTGAAAAGGTCGTTATATGGCCTGAAACAAGATCCCAGAGCTTGGTATGACAGACTGAATAACTTCCTTTTGGAAAATGATATTAGCATAGGGAAAGTTGACACAACTCTCTTTTGCAAAACCTGTAAGAACAATATTCTGGTTGTGCAAATTTACGTTGATGATATTATTTTTAGTTCTGCTAATGCTTCTCTGTGCAAGGACTTTGCTAAGTCAATATACGCATATTTTGAAATGAGTCTGATGGGAGAACTCAATTTTTTTATGGGAATTCAGATTGATGAACATTCAGAAGGAACATACATTTATCAGAGAAAACATACAAGGGAACTTCGAAAGAAATTCAACTTGTCAGAATGCAAGCAAAGACTCCAATGCGTCCTATATGTATTCTGGAGAAAGAAGAGGTAAGTAGTAAGGTAACTTAGAAGCTATTCAGAGGTATGATAGGCTATGTCCTTTATCTAACCGTTTCTAGACCTGATATTTTATTTAGTGTCTTCTTATGTGCTCGCTTCCAATCAGATCCTAGGGAGACTCACTTAACTGTTGTTAAGAGAATATTTACACTACGCCAAAAATGACTTTTAACAGCGCATCTTAGACAGCGCTTTTAAAAGAAAGCGCTGTCTAAGGTTAAAATTAAAATAAAACACGGAAAATGTTCCAAAAATATAATGAAAGCGCTGTCTAAGGGGGGGTATTAGACAGCGCTTTCTAAAAGCGCTGTCTAAGACCCCCCCTTAGACAGCGCTTTTAGAAAGCGCTTTTAAATATAGACCTTAGTCAGCGCTTTTGATAAAGCGCTGTCTAAAGTCTTTAAATTAAAAAAAAAAATTAAAACCAAAAGCGCCCAAGACCTCAAAATCATCGTCGACGGTGGTGGAGCTCAAACCAGGAAACAAAATGACTCAAACCCTTCGTCTTGTCCTCCTAGGCATAAAGACCACCACCCCAAGACCTAACTCTCAATCAAACAGGAGAATCGAAAGGAAGAAATCATGAACCCTAAAATCCTAAAGATAAATTAAATGGCCATGAGAGAGAGTCAAAGTCTCAAACCATAGGGATTTGACTCCATCAGGCGAGCTTTACATGATGGGAACAAAAAAAGGTCAATCGAGGAACTTGAGTCACTACCTCGTCGGAAAAGATGACCAGAGTGAGGGCAACGACGACGAAGATTTCAGGCGAGGTCTCCTCTCTTACTTTTCTATGCTTTCTCTTCTTCTTCCTCTATTAAAAAAATAAGTGAGGGTTGAGAGGGATTTTGGGCTAGCTCGAGACTTGAGATTTTGAGGTTTGGTGTTTCAACTGTTTAGGTTTAGGGCTTGAGAATAGTGTTTGATGTTGTGTGTTTTTTCAAACTCTGATGTTGTCTCCCCTCCTTTAACTTTGAGTGTGCTCTTCTTTTATATTGAAGAGTAAAGGATTTTTGTTGGGTTTTGATTTATAAAAGGGAATGGAATTGGAAATGCTAGACCATGTTTTTCCAAATGCATGTTTGCTCTGAAAAAGCATTGCGCCCTTGTACCTTGCTTGTCTGCTTCTTTTGGATTGTTATGCTCTTTTTACTATATTACATTTGTTAATGTTACTTCTTTACTGTAGTAAAATGTGAATTGAGTGGAATTGGCTTACTATACATTAATGTGGAATTGCAGTTATGCTTCAAATGCGTGAATGCTATGATGCCTTGGACTTGTTGTTGTTGACTTGGACTGCTGTTGGTTTTGGTTGCATGGTTTGGAATTTGTTGCAAGTTTTATGTCCATTTATATGCACATGGTTAGGTTGCATTGGATGCTTGGTCTTCTTGCAGGTATGAAGTTGTTAGGTATTTTTGGAATTGTTTGTATTTGTTGGGTTTTGCTGCAACAGTTGAATTGGTGCAGGGTGCTCATGGATTGATGCTTGCTTGCTATGGCTTTTTGCAGCTTGATGGAATTGGATTGAAAGTGTGTTTGTTCATATGAAATTGCACTGAACTTTGCAGGTTTGTTCTAGTTTGATGCGGCTGAAATTGAATTGATGCATGGTTGAATTGTGAAGGTCTGTTGCAGGTTTGTATGTTGACCTGCCTTGCTTGATGTTTGTGCATGTTTTGGAATGCATTGTTGTAAATTTGGTGATGGCAATATGGTGAAGGTTGGTTGGAATGAGTGATGCATTGCAGAATTGAGGGTATTTGGCTATGGACAGCAGGGCATTTGGTACAGGAAACAATGTGGACTATTTGTCCATGTATTTGGATGTCGCAGATTCAACTAGTTTGCCCTATGGTTGGAGTAGATATGCACAGTTTAGCTTGGCAATTGTTAATCAAATCCATAATAAGTTTTCTGTGAGAAAAGGTATCCCTTTCATTTTGAGCATTGCTGGAATTACACTTGTCACATGATGGCACTGGCTAGTCATAACTGTAAGTAGGATAGAGCATTGCTGGAATAAAAAGTGTTTTTTTTTTGCAAGATGTCAAGATGTATGTTGCAATTAATGGATGCAAGATCATTTGATACTCAAATAATCTATAATTTGTTATAATTAATCATTTGACACCTCTTTACACACACACACACACACTGATTATTCTGCATTTGGCTCTTATTTATACGGTATCAATTATGTTTTTTCAATTGCCGATACTATTTACACACACACACCTCTTTACAGTGAATTTCTTGATGATGCTTTATTTACTGATTTTGGCTACTTGTGTTGGTTCAGTTATTTCAACTTGCGAGTTTGTGTTCCGTTGTTCTTTGTTGTCGAGTTGCTCCTCTGCAAAAAGCCGGTATTGTTTCCCTTGTGAAGAAGAGAACATCTGACATGACACTAGCCATTGGAGACGGTATGAATTCTTCTCTCGATTTCGTTTTAGTCAGTAAATTTTTTGTTCATTTTGTCGCCATTATTTTGTTCTAGTTCCTGTAATATACTAGTCTGATTATGTATATGCATGTGTTTACAGGTGCTAATGATGTTTCAATGATTCAAATGGCTGATGTCGGAGTCGGCATCAGTGGATAAGAGGGCAGGCAAGCTGTAATGTCATCAGATTTCGCAATGGGACAGTTTAGGTTTTTAGTTCCTCTCTTGTTGGTTCATGGTCACTGGAATTACCAAAGGCTTGGTTACATGATTCTATACAATTTCTACAGAAATGCTGTCCTTGTTCTTGTCCTATTTTCTATAACTGTTCTGTACTTACGTGTACATCTCTATTTTTTTTTCCATAATCATGAAAAAAAAGTGATTAATTTGCTCTAGTGAGGTTTGAATGACTGCAACTGTAACCTGCTAGTGAAATATTGCTGACAGTATTTGTTTTGAACTGATTTTGTAACTTTAGTATGATTGTTTTGTGCTGAATTTGTTTTATAAAATGATCTTCAAAGTCGAATGGCCTTAACTGTAACCTGTTAGTGAAGCGTCATTGACGATGGTTATTTTCTACTGATTTTTAACTGTAATAATCTGGGGGAAATGTAACCATTAACATCACTGATAAGAGTTGCTTCTTTACTAGGCTGAAGCCGGGGCTTCTGCCGGTGGTGGTACTAGACGGATGGCTGCACAATCTGGGGGTGATGAATTTTCGATGCAAATCCCAAACAATAAGGTGTGCAAAGTTGCCCGAAATATGTACACCCATGTACTTTCTACAGTGTTTTGTTTATAGTTGATTTGGTTTCTTAGGTCGGCCTTATAATTGGTAAAGGAGGAGAAACAATTAAGAGTATGCAAGCTTCTACTGGAGCACGGATTCAGGTTATCTCTTGTTCTTTGTTTTCTCTGCTTCTTTTGTTATATATTTTCAAAATCATAATTATGTTTGAAGTTGGATGGTGTTAAGGTTAACAGCTGACTGCCCAAACTCTCATGTCTCAAGACTTGGATTTTCCATTGTTAGTAACTTTTGACAACTAATGCCTTATAATTGAACAGATTACTTTTAATGTTAAACACCAATTGCGAATGGAAGATCAAATTTGGATCCAACTCCAATCCGGCTCAGAATTCCGGTGCGGTGGATTTTCAGAGAATCGCAGGTATTAGCTTCTCTTCCTCTTGTTGTGTCACTCGTTATGTATCTTATTCTTCTCAACTGTGATTGCGATTCTTCTTCTTCTTCAACTCTTCTGAACTGTGTTATGGAATTGCAGAGTCATCACTGCGGTGGTTACGTGGCGAAGTGGTCACGCGAGAGGGAAGTGAAGTGAGCTTCTCAGAGATGAACTGTGAAGAATGAGCTCTAATCTTTGAGCAAAAAGCAACCGATTCTGAATATGAGGGTAGAGAGCTTGAGAGTGAAGAGTGAAGATTGAAGGTGAGGAATGAAAAAACTAGAAAAGCTTCTGATTGCACTGTTATATACATGGTATTCTCAACCAAATCGGGCAACGGATCAGGCAGGTTAGTTATGTTAGGGCAGGTTGTTAGGATTTTTGTTAAAACTCTGTTAGTTGCAAGTTAATTTTATATGTGAATTGATTTTCTATTAATTATTTCCATCAGTTAAAATAGTTGTATTGCTTGCAGGGATAAGTCAAAATTGGACCTTAGCTTGCAGTTCAGCTGGATTTGCACGTTACTTCTATGAAGGTTTGTTGTGGTTGGAAGTTCTGCTGTTAAAATGTTAGTTTGTTTTGTTAGTTACAAGTCTGTCAAATCAATTTAAAATTAGTTAGGTTAAGTTAGAGAACTAGTTAGTCATGGTTATTATGAAATTAGAAAAAAAAAACTTAACTGTTAGTCAAAGTCCTGCTGTTAGTTATTTCCCATTTTTTGACTCTGTTAGTTTTATTTATAATCGATTGCTTTGAAATTATGTTATTACAAAAGGTTAGATTGATGTTAGTAAATCTGTTAGCAAGTTGATGGTGAGATCTGTCATGGCCTATTAGTATCAGAAACATTATTAGTGAAGGCCAAGACCATGACCAAACACTTGCCTGATTATTTGATGTAGAACTTACTTGCTGAAACTTTCCGCTATGCTAATGATTGTCTTGGTGCATGACTTGTCATTGGGCATGAGCGCCGGGAGCTGTTACCGCAGCAAGTTGTATCAGTTAAGTTGTTATGACTAATTTTGGGAATCTGCTAACGACTCGTTTTAGACAGCACTAGCTAGTGTGTTTTGAGTTGCTCACTTGCCAACAACTTAATAATTGTAATGGATTTGAAGTTAATTGAGAATTTTGCCACCGATACTTAGTAAAACTCGATTAAAATGTCGTTTACGATGGTTATAACATACTGCTATGTTGTTAAAAAGCTGTTTGAATGGTTTGAATTGTGAGTTGTTTAGAAAACCATGTTAATAACTTGAAGTAGGGTTAGTGACGGTATTACATGATTATGTTAGATTCAGTTATATTGGTTAATGTTAACTTACAACATTCGTTCTGTTGTGATAATTATGCAGGATGTACTACCTTGGTTTCGAACTGATTTCAGAATTTGCATCTGTACCGAATTGGGGTGGGCTGCCACGGTTAATTCTTGCACTTTTGGTAATTTTTTATTAGCGAGTTTCAATGATGTCTATGTGTAATTATTAGGATTTAATTAAGGGTATACTTATTTTCCTGTGGAATGCTAATTGTGGCGTTGTTATGTATGTTCTAAAACTTTTGATTTGTGCCGTTTCTGACTTGTGGAAAATTCATGGATGAATATATGACAATTCTGCTTCATGAATGAATGAAGAATTTCTTCTGTGAAACTGGAATTTTGTGAATGAGTGAATCTTTAAAAATTGGAATGGATGAAGAAAATTGCTTTTGTGAAACTGGAATTTCGTTTATATATCCTTCAAAATCTGTTACAATGCTCATGAAATTAATGCTAAACTTATATGAAATGCAATGGTTAGTTACAAATCAAAATGTTAGTTTCAATTTTCGTATACCTTAGACAGCGCTTTTGTAAAAAGCGCTGTCTAAGGGGGGGGGGGGGGGGGGCTTAGACAGCGCTTTTTGAAAAGCGTTGTCTAAGGTATACCTAAAAGAATTAAAATAGGAGGGTCTTAGAAAGCGCTTTTGGCCAAAGCGCTGTCTAAGGGGGTGGGGCTTAGACAGCGCTTTTCAAAAGCGCTGTCTAAGGTATACCTAAAAAATTTAAAATAAGAGGGTCTTATAAAGCGCTTTTGGCCAAAGCGCTGTCTAAGGGGGGGGGGGGGGGGGCTTAGACAGCGCTTTTAAGATTTAAAAAAGCGCTGTCTAAACCTTTAGCAGCGGAGGTTTAGACAGCGCTTTAAAGCGCTGTCTAAGGCTAAAAAAAGCGCTGTCTAAGGTCTTGTTTGTTGTAGTGTTAGGTATCTGAAAGGTACTACTAACCTTGCTTTGTTTTTATAGAAAATCAAGTGAATATAAATTGGTAGGCTATTGTGATGCTGACTACGCTTGACACAAAATAGAAAGGAAAAGTACTCCTAGAAGTTGTCAATTTCTAGGAGACAATCTAATCTTATGGTCCAGCAAGAGATAGTCAATAATTGCTCTTTCAACAGCCGAAGCTGAATATATTGCAACTTCTGGATGCAACACTCAGATACTCTGGATGAAGAGTCAACTAGAATATTATCAGATACTCGAGAGTAACATTCTTATTCTATGTGATAATACTTCTACTATCTATTTATATAAGAATCCTATCTTGCGTTCTAGAGCTAAGCATATTGAAATTAAACATCATTTTTTTACGTGACTATGTTAAGAAGGGTATTTTTCACCTAAAATTTGTTGATACAGACCATCAATGGGCTGATATCTTTACAAAATCCCTTACTGAAGATATATTTGTTTTCATCCTGAAAAACTTATTTATGGATTTATGTCCAAAATGAAAAGATGAATTTTAGAATGTTTAAGTCTTTAGAAATCTAGATTAGATTCTAAGAATTTATTTGTTGACTCTAAGACATGAGCTTTCTGAAGTGAGTAAGTTTCATGAATCATAAAGGTTTTGATAAGAAACAATCTTATCGATTTGTCTTCTTAATTCTGAACAGTCATTGCATTAAATGTTTATCATATTGTTTGATATCATGTAGTTCTAAGTGGTGACAGTTGTCCCACTTTTTGAGCATGCATGATAATAGTGTGACACATTGGGTTTCACAATTCTTAAAATTAGGTTAAAATCTCTTACGCTTCCCCCTATGAATATGTAATTTTTACCTTGTCGACATTGCAAAACTTTTCTATATAAACCCACTTCACTCACATTTTCACATTACGCTCACATTATTCCCACACTTTCTTCTTTCAAACCTAAAACACCTCTCTGCAACTGTTCATCCTCTCCTTCAACTTCAACAATGGCTGCTCCTCAACAACAAATTCAACAACAGTTTCAACAACTGCAACTAGCTCATCCTAAATCTCCTCCTAGATCTGTCACCATTGAAAGCAATCCTCCATCCAAAGAAGAAATCAACGTTAGTAATATCCCGTCGAAAAACTACCCTATCTTCACAAAGATCGATCCACTAGAAGTTTTGGCATACTACATGGAGATCTATCTTGAAGATAATATTGATCCTTTGGTGGATCCCTTAAATCTACCGGATGACTACCAGCTGTTTCGCCGCCTTCTCCTCCTTCCCAAAATCTTTAGTTTTCAAAAATAGTTTTCGCACGTGTGTGTGCTTTTTATTTATATTTAAGTATGTGTGTACCTTTTTATGTTTGAGTCTTGTTGCATTTCTATTATGTTTTTCTTTGTATTTTTGTCTTTGTAATCAACTATATCTTTTCTGCTTTTTGACATTACTTAATGAAAATCATGTTTGTTTATTTCCATATTTTATTTTACTTTATTTGTCTATGTCTTTTTGATTGATGACAAAGAGTGAGAAACATATCTAAGGGGAAGAATCGTAATTAATTTTGAAATACCCATATTTTTGAATAAGAACCCAGACATTGTTTAAGTTTCTTCTAACAAATACCTCGAAGAATAGTTTGTTAATTTTTTTGTAGGGTTAAGTTCCAACATCATAAGCTCTTCTGAAGTTTCAAAGATCAAAATGTAAGTTACCAGTTTCCGATGAAATGGTCTTCTATTTGAGTCCGAAAAACCTTCACGTTGAAAATTTAAGAAAGATTCTCAACCAAGAATCAGATCCAAGCATACGAGTCTTCAAGAAATTAATAACCATCTAAACTTAGTACTTGGGTACTTGGCATCAAGTTTTGAAGAATTAGAAAATTCAGCATCAAGCTATGAGGAAGTGTAACTTCCATAGTAATCAGACTTGGCAATCAAGATTTTAAGAAGAATTCTTAACCAGGTTATGAAAGTTCTTTTCAAAGAGATTTGTTCTTCAAAGGTAATCAAGCTCTGAAAGAGAATTTCAAAGATAACCAAAATTCAAGCTTATGAAAATAACCAGCTCTGAAGCTTCTTCAAAAGAATTCAACTGAGCTTTTGAAGTTAAGCTCATAAGAATATTGATGTTAACAAACCAGTGCTCTGGACAACATCAAGCAACTTCTGAAGACAAACCAGATTCTGATGGAAGATCATTCGGGTACTTCAAAAAGGTTAATCATGAAAATGCTCTTTCATACTGATTTTATCTTTTTAAGATTATACATCTCATGGAGAGCTTTGTGCTTCTGTAAGATGTATTCTTCTATGATTAACCTGTACAAAATTGTTTATAAAAATACATGTTTTATCATCATCAAAAAGGGGGAGATTGTTAGATCAAGATTTGGTTCTACATCTATACCTTGAGTTTTGTTGATAACAATATTGTATTTATCTGAGAACAAATTTGATACCCTAATGGTTTATTATTGTGTAGCTTTAATAACCAGTTTTGATTTTGAGTATATGAAGTGCAACGTCATTAGTTTCAGAATGATAAGTTCCAATTTCGCTTCTGCGCAAGTCATAAGAAGTTCTGAAAGATGTTCAAAGTTGTTGTTGCAATGATCTTTCTGCTTCTGTGTTGATTCACTCCTGAGAAGCTTATGAGGAGACGTTATGTTGTTACTGCAACGTTCTTTCAGTCCGTGCTTTTGGACGTGACTCTTATCACTAAGCTTCTGAAGAATGATAAACTTATAAAGTTATGTTACTTAGGTGAAGATTCTGAAGATCTCAAGCCATACGTTGAGGTTATCAAGGTTCTGCCTGTAGATTCTAAAACCTATGAAGATTATGAAGACACTTAAGATCTTAAGCCAGACTATTAACACTGTCAAGATGTTGACCAAAGATTCTGAAGTTTCTGAATCCCACTTTATGGTTCTTCATTTCATGCTTCATCAACAATCATCAGAAGCAAATGAACTTGAAGATAAGATCAAATGGGTATGTCATCAAATAGTACATAGTGCAAATCAAATATCCTTTCCGCTACCTGATATTATGGGCAAGGATAATACTATACATCAGACATGTCACTGGATTTATGGGTGAAGGAGAATATGCAATATTACTCCTTTCACCATCCAATAGTGTACAACTGCTCTATTTGGTTTCCCCATTTTACCCTCCAACTGTCTTCTTCTTATGCTATATATGTGAGACTTAGAGACTTGAAGAAGAACAACTTACAAGAATGATGAAGCGTTGCTAAACTTGAAAAAGCTATCATTCTTTATACACAATTTATTTATTTAAGTATTTGTTTATCATTTGTGTAAAATTTGCTTGTGTAGAAGCAACTTGTAACATAAAAAATATTATTCAAACTGTTTGTTTGATTCCTTAAGGAGACTAGGGTATAGTCAAATTCTTAAGAAGACAAAGAAGGTTGTTCGTTGTGAATCCTTAAGGAGACTAGGGTATAGTCGGATCCTTGAGAAGACAAAGAAGGTTATTCTTTGTAACTATTGTAATCAGTTGATTATAGTGGATTAAGTCTTTGTGTCTAAGGCGAAATCACCTTGGTGGATGGACTAGAGTAGCTTTGAGTTTCAAGCAAACCAAGATAAAAATACTTGTGTTTTTATCTCTTTCTTATTAACATTTAAGTGGTGTTCTGAAGGTCATAAAAAGCTTTTGTTTTGTAAAACCCAATTCGAACCCCTATTTCTTGTGTTTTCACACCTTTCAGTTATCAACCATAATCTAGACGGAACCCAATCAAAAAATGATTATGTGTAGTTTGATTGTATGTATTCCATAGAAGAGAGGTTGAAGATGATGAGAATGTTTTGAAATCCCGATTTCGTATAGGTTTTGCTCACTAGAAACCTTACTAGTATATGATGCATATATGAAGTATTTATATGCATGCATGTTTGGAGGAAAAAAGGAATGCAAAATATTTGAAACTTTTGTGAAATTTTGGAAAATTTTGTTGCATAGGTCGACATATGAAAGTCATGTGCCAACATGTTTGACACATAGGCCAACCTATATAAGGTCATGCATCGACCTGTGAATGTTATACAATGCATATGTGTTGACCTGAAGAGGTGGCACATGGAACAAAAGCTAAATTCTTTAATATTATAACATGGGTGTCGACCTATGGAACGAATGTGTCGACCTATAAATGATAAAAAAAAATCTATATGTTGACCTGTAGACGTATGTGTCGATTTATGATACAATTTTTCATAAAAAATATTCTTTTTCATGCATTTTTTATGCATGATACAATTTCAAAGTTGTTTCCAAATGCTTTTATGCTTCCTAATGCTAATATGCACATATAGAATCATATGATATCGTTCGATATACATTAACGCTAAAGTATCCTAGTTTTGACATCATGCAAAATACATCTAACAGAAGTTACAATCACATATTTCTTAAGTTTGAAAAATGATATGGGTGGACTGAATCCTCAAACCCAGGTGGTTTTTTTACATACACTTCTTCATAAATAAATCCATTTAAAAACCCACTCTTAACATCCATTTGGTATAAAATAATGTCGTGATTAATAGCATAAGAGAGAATTAACCTGATTTCCTCTAACCTTGCAACATGTTTATTATTTCTTACCACTTATCCTTGCTCATTGAACTTGTTTATGAATACCAATTTTTTTCCAATAATGTTCTTTTGATAAGGTTTGGGTACCAGATCCCACACATCATTCCTTTGGAACTGATTCAGCTCTTTTTGCATTGCCGCAATCTAACTATTATCGAAAACTTCTTAATTAACAAAAGTATGTTTAGTCATGGAGAGTAATCATAGCATTGGATGTTCTTCTCTGAAGGCAGACCTTGTATTTCTAGGATTATCTTTGTTTCCAAGAATTAACTCTTCTGGATGAGAAGTCTTATACTTGAAGGTATTCTTAGATTATGATGCTTCTAAGGATCCCTCTTGAGTTTCATCAGAATCTTCAACATCTAGATGAGCTTCTTAGGTTGGATCATCTTCTAGACCTATAGCTCCTGGAATTTTTATAGCTTTTGAACATCTAGATTCTGATGGATTGTTAGCTTTTGATCTTCTAGGCCCCTAGCTTCTAAGGTGTCTTCAGACACACAAATTTCTGAAAAGCTTTGAACTAGCTCTGACAATTTACTATGAGGCTCTTTTTTATCAAATTTGATGTGTATTGACTCTTAAGCCATTTTGGTTTCAGAGTTATACACCATGTATGTCTTTGAGCGTTCAGAGTATCCTAAAAAGATACCGTTTTGAGCTTTGACATCAAATTTCTTAATATAGACTTTATTGTTCAAGATGTAACATGTACATACATACTGATGAAAATAAGAAATACTTGGAGTTCTTCCTTTGAACAACTCAAATGATGTTTTATTCAGAATAGGTCTAATATAGATTCTACTTTGAACATAACATGATGTGTTTACAGCTTCTTCCCACAAGTACATAAGTAAGTTGTTTTCATGGATCATAGTTCCGACCATTTCTTGCAAAGATGTGTTTTTTATCTCTACAACTCATGGAGAATTCCATGTTTTTCATAAAAGTTTCAAATGGCTCATTTTCAACTCTCCTCCATGATCACTTCTTCCTTTAAAAAAAAATATTTCATTTTCATTTTATACTTGTATGTAGAAGATGTTAAGCACATCATATGATCCATCCTTCGTTCTAAGGAATTTAACCTAAGTCCATGTGCTATAGTCATCAACAATGACTAATCCATATTTCTTCCCTTTTATTGATGCAGTACTAACAAGACCAAACAAATCAATGTGAAGCGGTTCTAAGGGTCTGGAGGTAGAGACAATGTTCTTAGTTTTAAAAGAAGCTTTATTAATTTTCCATACTTTAAATGCTCCAAAAAGATCATTTGAGTGATAATTGAGTTTTGACAGTCCTTTAACAAGTTTTAACTTGCTAAGTTTAGAGATTAATCTCTAGTTAGCATGACCTAACCTTCTGTGCTAGAGTCACTTCTCATCACTCACTAATAAAAGGCAAAATACCTTTTGATCAACCAATTAAGAAAAATTAATTTTATAAACATTACCTTTCATCCTACCTTTGAACACTATGGACTTGTCAGACTCATTCATGACTATACAATTTTTCTTATCAAACATGACTTCATAACCACTGCCATAAAACTAACTAATGCTCAATAGGTTATGTTTTAGTCCACATACCAACCAAACTTTATTAATTGACATAGAGGGATTGCCAATAGTACACATACAAATTATCTTTCCTTTGTGGTTTCCTCCAAATCCCACAGTCGCCCCCTCTATCAGAGTTAGGATTTGAAACATATGTTTTTCTCCTGTCATATGTCATGAGAAATGACTGTCCATGTAGCATGATCATTGCCTTGCTTCTCCCTTTAATCATTTCTTTAGTAAAAACAATTTTAGATTTAGTTACCCATACTTTTATGGGCCCTCTGAGGTTAATTCTGACATGTTTTTTCTTGATTTTTACCTTTGCTCTCATTTGGTAAGGTTTATGATCATTCAAGACTTTTGATTTAGAAGTTTGTAGTCTTGAATGATCCATGGCCTTAGGTTCTGAACCTTTTAGAACCTTGCATCATGATGTCTTAGGTTCTAGTTTCTTCAGAACCTTTGACCTTAGAGTTTTAGGTTCTGGTTTCTTCAGAATCGTTAACTTTAGAGTATCAAATTCTAGTTTCTTCACAACCCTTGAATCAATAGTTATAGGTTTCGACTAGTTCAGAACCTTTGCATTTTTATTAGCAGGTACAAAATAAAAGTCTAGCCCTTCCTGATCAGAGCTTGAAGAATAAGGATCTGTTAGTTTATTCAAGGTTTCAAACCTTGGATTGAAATATTTTTTAGAGTAACCAAGACCTTCCCTTTTGCTTCTACTAACACCATAAATCATGGATGCAAGTTTAGTTCTATTAAGGCTAGTTATGATAAACTCCTGAAGAGCCATTTCATGCTCATCAAGGGGTTTATCAGACATTTCTTTTACTAGAGCAATATGATCTCTCTCTAAAGCTTCATTTTTATTTTGAAAAGTTTTTAATTCATATTTTAAAAGATCATATTGCTTTTTCAATATTTTCATGTGTCTCACTTTCTCTTAACACCTACCCATAAGGTCTTGAATGAAAGTAATTAAATCAAAACAAAATGGTTTAGGAAATACCTCGTCCTCTTCTTCAAAATCTGAGTCAGATTCTATTTCAAAAGATGTAAGAGTCATCAAAGTAATATTGGTTTGTTCTTCATCCTTTTCAGAGTCTTCTTCATTGTCAAGTTCATCCCATGTTACCACTAGACTCCTCTTGAATTTATTTCTGAAGTTGTCCTTCTGATGTCTTCCTTTTTTTGACTAGTCTTTTTGCACATCTGGACAATCAACAATGAAGTGACCAGGATTCTTACAGTTGAAACATCCCTTCTAATTATCTTTCTTTTCAATGGAGCTAGATCCACTAAATCCACTGATTCTACTTATAAGACCCTAATTTTGACCCTAAGGTCCCTCATGGCATCATGATATTGCACAAGTGCATTGCCTTAAGGATCATATCATGTCTGGCTCCTTAACCCCGGGGTTGGGACTTGTTTGATGTTTTGAGATCACCAAGCATGCTTGTATTGTATATTATTGTTTTTCTTATTTGATCACTTACCAAAATAACAAAAATATGTCACTAACTCTTTTTGTTTTGAAGCTCAAGTGATCATGTGCTCCGCAATGCTCCTAGGAGGCTCCTAAGCCCATTGAAATGGCCAGATGAAGATGAGGAAAAGCATGAAAGTGGTCCATAAAGCTCCTAATCATCATATATGTCTCCCAAGTATCTAAATTTTCCAATTTGATCAAGATAACCCAAAGGGCCTGAGGATTGTTTCCCAAGGAAACCCTAATTTCACTATGCTTTGACTGTGCCTTGCCCATGAAGCAATCTCAACCTATGATCAAATTTAATCAAGGTAAGTTATTTCATTCATCATTTTATGCATATGTGAACCTACTTGAGGATCCTCAATCATTTATTCATCAAGATTGGAAGTTTGGCCTTGAAAAGTTGACAAGTCAAGTCATTTGATTAAGCTGAGCACCAATGAGATATAACTTTTGATGTTTTTTTCAAATGAAGATTACCCCAAGGGAAACAATGTTCTTAAGAACCATATGAACAACTTTCATGTTCATCAAAAATCCATTTGAGACTTGGAAGGGCATCATTCATTTCAAAACATTATAGGTCATTTTGACTGAAACCCTAATTTTGGGTCAACTTACCAAGGGCATAACTTCCTTAATTTGTATTATTTTGAGGTGAGATCAAATGAATTGGAAATCTTGAGATGTATACTTAAAATGTTATGTTGGACAAAATTTCAAAATCCTAAAATAAATACATGTGATAATACAAAACATTATAGGTCATATTGGACCTAATTCATTGAATTTGAAAAAGTACCCAAATTCAAATGCCCATAACTTTGTCATAGAAAATCCAAATGAGGAAAACTTTGAGTCTACATTGATCATCTTAAAAATATATACAACTTTGATGTTGAAGGTTTTTTTATTTGAAGCTTGCATCATGAAAACAGAGGGGTTTGATTAAGCTTATTTTTGGTAAACTTTTTCAAAATGACTTGAATATGTTTTGTACTTGGATTTTCACAGCTAGTTTTCATTAATTTCCAACTGCCAAATGAATTTTTGCTTAACATGACTTTTTTTCCTTATTTCAAGGGCTTTCCAACCATTACTCACACTACTTATTTGGACCTACCATTTGTGAATTTCGAAATCCTTTCCATGTATGTGCATTTTGGATATTTCATGTTATAATTTGATTTGCAAGCTTGTTCAGTCCAAGGCACACGACCATTCGCTCTCTACATTATCTCAACTAGCTTTTTCAACCATCATTGGGCCTTCCACACGCCTGTGCAGGCCCATGCAATGCATTTTCAATTTGCCATGCACATGAAAGAAGTATGATAATCTGATACTTTCAACTATAAATAGAGGTTCCCTCTCATTCATTCAGCAACCTTTTGGAGATCTGAATTGCTGCAGCATTGAAACCATAGCCATACCAAAGGAATTGTTCAAAAAAATTTCTCACTTTCGAGCTTGAAATTCAGCATCATTAGCTGATCCTCAAGGCCTAATTCCTTAGCCTTTCACCTCCACTACATCCATAGATCAAAGAGGAGCAAGGATCTTGAAGGATTTGTGTCCTAAAGCATTTCAATTCAGAGGTATACATTCAAACTTTTTAGATCTAGAACTCTCAATTCAATGTAGCATTCTTGTGTTTGTGTGGTTTTCTGATGTCCTCACACTTGAGGCAAGCCATTGGTGCTTTCAATTCATCATTTCATGAGCTTACAGTTTGAACATCATGATCTTCGCCTTCACATTTCTCTCAATATAGGAAGAGTGAGGAAGATCCATTGGTACAATGATGATCTCCATCACACGAGCTTCATTTCCATGGCCTTGTTTTTAATTTTCATTAAAGTACATTTTCCTGCAACTGATCGCCGGAATTTGTTGTCTGGCCGGAGAAGATGGTGGTTTCCACCACCACCACCACGTGTGCACTCTTGTAGCCATTGGATCCAGTTGCCACGTTTTAATCTTGATCATTCATTGTGTTTACTTATTTTAATACACATTGTGACGCGTTTGACTTGGATGCATCGTGCGCCATCACATCTGAACCATTGCCTGATGCCATATCAATTAATGAGCCCCATCACGCGGCTATGGTTTTTTCCATTTATTCTATTTTATTTTATTTTCAGTTAATTCATTTGATTTTCAAAAATTCATAAAAAAAAATCATTTGAAGTCATAAAAATATAAGACCAACTCCAAAAAAATTCTTGAAAAATCTAGTTTCATATTTTGATTTTTAATTATTTTTGTGACTTCATTTGATATTTTTTTGGATTATTTGATTTTTAATAATTTTAATTCATTTTAAAATACTTTCTGACTTTTGAAAAATCCAAAAATATTTTCATAGCATTTATGGATCATGATAAGTCAATGAAAAATAGTCTCATCAATTTCTTATTTGATTTGAGATTATTTGAGATTTTAATTCATATTATGCTATTTTTAATTATTTTTAATCTTTTTTAAATACTTTCTGATTTCAAAAATTTGTGAGAAAATTAGTCAAAGCTTGTTTGACTATGTTGAACCTATGAGAATTTAATTGGACTCTTTGAAGTTGATTTGAATTGAATTTGAGGTTTGACCTTATTTGTTTATTTTTTATTTGCATTTTATTTTAATTCAAAAAAATACCATTGACTCTTTGACTTGTTATCTTCATTTCTCTTCTGTTTGGTGTTGGTTGATGATGATTTGATTCACATTTGATCAATTGGATTTGATTATGGTCTTCTTTTTTCCTCCCTTTCATCTGCATCCCTTTCTTTCCATCAATGGCCAATGAATGAGTTAAAGTCTTATGGTTAGTCTTGACAAATGAGAAGTTTAACCTTCTTTGATCCAAACCAAACTCAACTTGATCCATGATCAAGTGAGTTGTTTTGTGTCCAAGATAGGTTGCTTCTTGGTCAAGCAAAAAACTTAAAGTCAATACAAGGACCTTCCCCTTTTGTTTTGGCATGGCAAGTTTATGGAGCTTGGCTTACTAGTCATGATCTCTAACTTGTATTCTTTGCCTATATTTTTATTGACCGGCCTCAGATAGGTGTGACTACTACATTAGTCCACTTACGATTGCTTAACATAGCACTACATTGTCTTATGACAAGCTAACATAACCTTACTAACTATTAACTTTAATTTGAGCATTTAATTTCTTGCCATTTACTTTTAATGTCATTTATTTCTTGCTCATTATTCATATTTGTAGCGGTGTATTCGTTACCATTGGAGATATTGACTAAATCCAAGGTAAATCATACAAAGTCGAGTCGCCACCGCACTTCTATTTATCCAAAGGAATGGTTAGAAAGCGAACAAAAACCTAAAAGTTTTACAAACAAAACTAGTAAAAGAAACAGAGATCTCGGTAAGGGGGTTGGTTATGCAATGGGAAGGTGTTAGGCACCCAAAGCATCCTAGGTACTCCTAGGGAGCCCTTTTCACACTTGCTGCAAAGGTTATTGTTTTGTGAAAATTTTATTGTGCAAACATGATTGAAGAGATGAGAAGAGAATATACAAGTTATTTACATTTTGTGTTTGGATGGATAAACCCATTGCCTACGTACCCTCTTATAAAAGATTAGGATCAAAACCTCGTAGTTCGGGGTAAAAATCTCAAAACAAATGAGTGGATTGATTGGTCCAAAAGCCTTAAGGTCTTTTGTTATCAAAGGGAGAAAACTCAACCTGAAAAACCACAAGTCCACCATGTGAGGATAGCTTCAACATGCTAGTGAGGGGTTAACCCTATAAAAAGCATGGAAGGCTCATTGTCCATCACTAAGGACATAGGTGAGTATTACATCTACCACAAAGATAACTCAAACCTAATAGCTAAAGGTTATGAAAAGATTTGATTAAGAAAGTGGACATTGGAACCACAAAAGAAATTTGAATGGGTTATATTTACCAATTAGAAGTATATACAAAAATGGTCAATGTTGACTTAAAGATTCAATTCAAAATGAGTGTTATGAAAAGAAAGTTTGAAAATCAAAAGCATATGGCTTAGGTTTCTAATGTTGAAAACAAATGAAATGTTTGCACAAAAAGGGTTTTGGTTTGGGTTAGGGTGGAGAAATGAGGAAGGTGAGGGATAAGAAATGAAACCACCCTAGGAGTCCCTCTCTTGAGATCATATAGATGATCCAAGTGGCTCCCATCCTTTGGAATAAGCAAGCACAAAGCATAAGCAATCAAACAAGTCTCATAAGAGATCCTCAATGTTTTTTGTAACTTCCACATGGATGAACATGATAATGATCTTCAAATTAAGCTCAAAGGGAAAACTCCTAGTTCAAGAGCACACACATCAAAAGTTCACAAGTAAACAAACATCACACACTATATACATACAAGAGGCTCAGACAATGGGTGGGCTTTAGTCAAGAGGGGTCATGTCAACCTCGACAAACAAGCCAAACTGTAATGGGTAATCTGTAGCTCTTAACCACTAACATTGAACGTTAGGGTGAAGCTGATCAAAAATGGAAATGAGGATGAGACCTCATGCTCTTAACCCTGGTCAGGGTGAGCTCATGACAAAGAAAGCGTGGGGATCCAGAAAGTGGGATCCTATTCCACTTGACAGACACTGGACAAAGATCTTGGGTACATGTTCAGAAGCATCAGCACGTAGTGCGAGCATAAAGAACGACACACTGAATAACGGGGGATTGACTACTAATCCCTTTTATCCGTTAATTGCCTCTACTCTTGGAGGACTTATCAAATAACACATGCCTCATCTTGGAGGTCTTTGGCACAATTTTAAACAAACACAAACAGAGCCTCTGAAGGAGGACTTGCAAGCAAAATGCCTGCCAAAAAGGTGACAAGACTTCCAGACTACATGAAGCAAGAAGACAACTACCTAAGTGGTGTGTCAACCATAATCCAAAGCTTAAGCAAAAGCAAAAGCAAGCAAGCAACGAAGGTACCTGTACAAAGACTAAACAATTAATATTTCAGTTATAAAACCAACAGACAAATAGTGAAACCAATCACAGTTACACAACTCAATGAATAATGCTCAAGCACTCAAATGAACTCATGAGCTCAAGCACATCACTTAAAATCCTACAAAACAAACACAAGTTAGTACTCAAATGCATTTGCATCTCACAAAGTGAGAACAAATCAACCATCAATGCTAAATGTCCAAACCTGAAACACAAAACAAGGTTAGTTTATGTACAAAACACTAGTGCAAAGACTAGATTCAAAACTAAACCAAATGATCAAAACAGGACCCAATCTTTTACACAATGCACATTCAAACAATCCAAAAAATGTCCTCAAAAGGACCAACATCAAATCAATAAGCAAGTGTCTCAAATGGCATATGCTATGCAATGATCACAAAATATGCACAAAGTGAACTTCCAATTTAGAAAATTCAAATCAAAACAGAAATGCATGCAATGACTTTGAGATTTTTTATGCAAGCTCCTTATGTCATGAACAATCATTATGCAAAAGATCAAATTCAGAAAGATTCAAATGACATGTTGTAGCACCTCAAATTTGCACCTATCATTATGCATACATTTTCATATTAGGTCATAGCATATCATGATCCATTGCATAGCATTTGCATTGTCCCTCAGTTGCCTCAAGAGCAAGCAATCAGAAATTAGGTCAAACTAATCTCCTGATCAGTCAACCAAGCAAGCAAAGGAATTTCTCATTTGAACCAAGGCCTTGGGGTTTGTCCAACAAGTTCACATGACTTGGGGATCCATTTGAAGTATTTTGGTCAAGGATTGAAGGCTCAGAGGTCATCAGTTCATGCACAGACAGTCAAAAACCCTAAAAAAGTCAACTGTTGGTCAACTGTCCATTTAATCAGTGATTTGATGATTGGATTTGGTTTGTGAGAGCTCATTCATGTCCAAATAGTCATCATACATCATGCCAAACACCATCATGGAAGAATTTGAAGCCAGATCAAAAATTTCCAAAAGTAGAAACTGGGCCTGTAACTGAAACTTACCATAAATGGAAAGTCTTGATCCTCAAACCTACATTTTGATACAAGCCTCAAATGAATTTTTGCCCAACATGAAAGTTGAAGATCTTGTTCTCCCATTTCCAAAAAGTCCTAGAACTCTCAATTCCCATGTGTGGTTGGCAAGTTATGATCGAATCGATTTCAGAAAATCTTGAACTTCAGAAGGCCATATCTCTCAAACCGTTTGACCAATTTTGGTGGGGTTTTTTCCTACAAGTCACATTTGATCCCCTCTTTCCAAAAATATAAATTTCATGTGCCAAAACTTCACCAATCAAAATGGCATATTTTGACTTTTCTCATTTAAATGCAAGTTTGACCAAGAGTTGACTTTTTGATTTAAACATTTTTCCAACATTTGGCCAATTGGGACAGCTCATAAATATCATTTTAAGTGTGTTTGCAAGCTCAAATTATGCAGCACATGTGAATCATTGCTTAGTTGCTTGGAATTTGCAAAAAAAGGACACTTTCATCATGCTAAACCATGCTACTTCATACCATGCCTTGTACCTCAAAAGGACAGCAGCATTATGCATCATTTTCTGTCATTTGAAGCCTCATTTGCAGCCTAAAAAACCAGCAAAACAAAGGCCATGCTTGCTTGCTTGATTTTGGAGAAAAAGTACAATTTGCAACCATACCTATCCATACTATCCATGAGCCATGCTTTGTATCTCTTAGCAAAAGATTTTATATCATTTTTTTTCTGTCAATTGAAGACTAGAAGCAACCATACACAACAGAACTTCATTCATTCATACTCATTCTTGGCATTTTTTCCAAAATCTGTCAAAAAACCTCCAAAGGACTAAGCCTTGCCTTGCCAAAAACAACATCCATACAACCTTTTGAACCTATTTTCATCACCATTCTTCATCTGTAAGAGGGTTTTGGGGACTGTTTTTGTAAAGCATCATCAATGGCAAAGTTTGGTTAAAGCTATTTCAAGCTGTTTCAAGCCCAAGCATCTTCACCATTCATCATTTAGAGCATAAGTCTACATCTGTTTGAGCTCATAACATCAAAACAACAACTGTTTCACTCATTTCTTCAAAATCAAGTAAGATATCAAATCTCTCTATTTCTAAAATCATGAACTACATCTTGTAGATCTTTTTGCCATGAGCTTACTGTGCTTTGAATCGAAGGAAACGGTTGAGAATCGAGAAAGAAATTTGAAATCCAAATTTGATGTTCATTTACATTTTTACTTGATTTGCCCATTTTAGCGTGATTTGGGATTAATGGAGTTTGGTTTAGGTTTGAGCATGTTTAGATGCACATATTGGTGTTTTTATTTTTTAATTTCGAAGCAAAAAAAATTTTGACTTGGGTTTGTAATTGTTGAAGCTGCTACTGTAAGTGTTCTGCAATAAATGTTTTTCTGCAACATGTTACTGTAGCATTAATAAGTGCCTTGCCTTGTTTCCAAATAAATACCAAAAGGCCTGGGGCGAGGGGGATTCAAACCCCAAACCTTTGCTTCAAATACCAAGTGTTTTACCACTGGGGCGCAATGCCAATTCATTAATTAAACGCCTTCTACAAAATATATGTTAAAAAAGGGCGCTGACTTTGCAAATTTAATGAAACGCTGGGTTTCATACTCAGCATGGGGGGCGTTTTGGTCATTTACCACAGCGCCTATTATTTAATCCACTTTAATTCATTTAGTCTCAATTTTTATTTCATTTGCCATGCCTAACTTACAAAAATCATAACTTGTGCATTTTTAATCCAAATTTAATGGGATTTTTTATGTTGTGTTCATCATGATCTCTACTTTTTTATCATTATTTTTCCAGAATTTTTTGATGGATGGTTTTTAAATGGGGCTAGGGTTTGTGACATGTGACCAATTCTTGTACATTTTGCCAAAACATTTGTGAAATGATGAGAATGTATCCAATGGCTCCCAAATTTTTTGTGCTTAAACTAGACACATTCACGGTGATTTTGGTATAAAGTTTGTGAATTTATCATTTGTGGTTTGTGAGATATGATTTTTTGAATTAGGGTGTGACAATTTGTGTCACACCATTGATGTCCAACTTCATGATTTTCATTGACATGCTTCCTTACATCCAAATGACCCCAAATTTTGCATGAACCTACTCTTGTATGTCTAGATTACATGTGAAGTTTCTTGGATTTATTTGAACTATTTTCCATTTGTTTGAGTTTTTTCCTCCCTGCCTAGTCAAATGTTGACTTTGTGTGACACATGTTCCCATTTCATTTGTGAAATTCTCATACTTTATTAGATGGACATGAAATTTTGCATGAGATAACTAGACATCCTCATCTTTGCCATGGCTTTAGTCCCATTCATTTATCATACACCATTCTTGACTTATGATTTTTCTAAGTTGATGCATGTTTGGTTGACTTCTTTGAGCATGTTCAAATTGGCTTTGACTTTAAGATTTTCATTGACTGCCTTCCACTTGTCCAAATGAGATGAAATTTGACATGCTTACCATGCTGTGGGTTATGATTGATCATGATTTATTTAATGATTTTTGGAAATGTTTGAGATTGGTTTTGATGCAAGTCTTGCTGTTGACTTCTATGAGCTTCTGTTTGCCATACTTTGACCTAAATGGTTCATGAAATGATGATAGTGATGGATATGAATGTGAACCCAATTGAGTTTGTTTCTTGAATGTTTAAACTTGACTTTGATTGGATATCCCTTGCTGTTTTGACTTTCTCATTTATTTTTGACCCTAGGCTTGCCCTAGTGGTCCTAGTACTCACTTTTGAGCTTATGTTTTCAGGTTAAGCTACAAATGCTTCAAAGAGATCATTACAATTTGATTGAGCTTGCTTGAATATCATTGTCTAACTTGTTTGTTTTGTAGGTGGCTTGGCTCACATGCCTTAAGCCTTGTGCCTTGCACATTCACTTGCTTGTGTTGACTGGTTGATGTCTGTTTCATTTTGATTTAACTCTGACTTGTATACTAACTGTGCTTGACTGATTTCAGGTACTTTAGTTGCTTTTAGTTCCTTGTGAACTTTTGCTTTGCTTTGCTTGTATAAGCAATTTGCATTGAGGTATGTCTCTTTGTCTTCATGTAGTCTGGAAGACCTGGCCTGTTACTTGGCCAGGCAACTGTCTGAAGTCCTCCTTAAGAGGCAATGTTTGTGACTGTTTACTTTTGTCCTTGCATAGAGTCAAAGACCTCCTAAGTGAAGAGGCAATTGGTGGAAGGTAGGGATATGCAATCTATCCCCCACTATTCAGTGTGTCATCTGCTTTGCTCACACCACTGTGTTGATGCATTGCAGATACAAACCCAAGATCTTGTGCAATTGCACAGTTGAGTCAGTTTTAAATGTGTAGAAGGGTTCCCACTTTCTGAACCCACACATTCTTGTCTTGAGCTCTCCCAGGCCAGGGACAAGAGCTGTGAGGTCTCATCCTCACTTCATCCTTTCATCTGCTTCACCTTAGCCCCTCAATGGCAAGGTTAAGAGCAACACTCACCCCATTCCAGAGGTTTGTTTGTTGAGGTTGATATGACCCCTTGACTAAAACCTAACCCTTGTTTGAGCCACTTGTTTGTGTATAGCGTGTACTATCTGTGCTTGTAGGATTGTTTGGCTTGCTTCCTGTGCAAGATAGGATTGTTTGACTTGCTTCCTGTGCAAGTTAGGATTAGTTTAGACTTGCTTCCTATGCAAGTTAGGTTTTACTTGGCTTGCTTCCTGTGCAAGTTAAGTGTGTGTGGCTTGCTTCCTGTGTGAGCCATGCTTAGGATAGGTTGGCCCTTGTGCCATTTAGCTAGAAACCTTAACTTAGGGATGATCTTGCATGATAACATCTAGGCTCGAGTCGTAGTCTCCCTAGTTGTGTCTCCCTCTGTTATCTGGTTAGGCTAGTCCTTTATCCCTGCGTAGGGGAACTACATCGCCCTGATCTTCACACCAGATGAAGTATGTAGGCAGGAGATTGAGCTGATCTCTCCGGGCGCCCTTTTCTTTTTGTGTGTGTTGTTTGACCTTTGCTAGGCCCGAGTCCCCGTACTCCTTAGCATTTGCTGTCTGTTTGTGTGCGTTTGACAGTTATAGGCTGAGTCCCCGACTCCCTATCTATCTGTTGTGTTGTTTAGGTTCGGATGTCAATGTAAGTCCAGTGATTGGCATTTGGGCTCCACGTTTGCCTCTTTGTGTGTGTTTTGGTTCGGACGCTGATATAAGTCCAGTGATTGGCATTCAGGCTCCACGTTTGCCTTTGCCTGTGTTTGTTTGTGTGCGTGTCAGCCGAGCTACGAATGCTCTGATTCTTCTCTCGTCCGAGAAGATACGTATGCATAGGATGCAATATCCTAGCGAGCATGTGTCGTCTTCCCAGTCCGAACTACTTCGACTCTGATGTCTATGCCTGATAGACTAAGTAGGCCCAGGATACGATATCCTGCCGAGTCAGTTTCAGTCAGTCTCTCTCGTTTCTTTCAGCCAGTTGTGTGTGTGATTTTGAGCAGTGTTTAGCAACCAATTTTCCTTCCTTTAGTGCGTGGATCCCGTCGAGTACGACGGATGCGTAGGGGTGCTAATACCTTCCCTTCGCATAACCGACTCCCGATCCCATTCTCTTTGGTCGCGAGACCATGTTCTTTCCAGGTTTACTCTGAGCGTTTCCTTTCCCTCTTTTGGGATAAATAACGCACGGTGGCGGCTCTGTTGTTCTTATTTTCCCGCCGGTTTTTCGCGTGATGCGACAGCTGGCGACTCTGCTGGGGATATTAGAGAAGTTGACCTATGCTGGTCCATCTTCCCTGAGCGAGTCTCTCCTAGCGCTCTCTAGGTTAGGGTTTGGTTGCTTTGTGCTGTGTTTATTTATTGCATTCATTATTTACTGTTTGCATTCATTGTTTATTGTTTGCATTTATGTTTGCATTAATGTTTGCATTTATTCATCTGTTCACCTGGCTGGTGTGTCTGTTTCTCTCTGTTGGGTGGGAGTTCTATGAGGTAAAAGGCCCAATACCCAGGCTATGAGTGAAATCTAGGAAACCTAGGAATAGAGTGATTCATGGGAAGCGGGTGGTGTACGCCACTTAGCGGAACATTGATATCACGAGCAGTTCAGACTCTGATGGGGTATTATCGGTGCATACATCGGGTGTGCACAGGATGATATTCTTGAAAGGGTTGTTTATCCTGCGTTTCTCTTGACCTTACCTTGGCCTAGACTACACCCGTGAGTGGGGAAGGGTTATTCATTACAGGTACTGTTGGTGACTTATGGTTCTGTTGGTGACTTATGGTTCTGTTGGTGACTTTGGGTTCAGACAACAGTATATTCAGTTGACCTTGGGTTTTCAAGTTGGATTTGGGTTCTGAGTTTAGACCGAAGCTTCGACTTTGTGATCAGAGATGCACCGCCAGCCAGTTGTGTCTGCATCGTGTGCATCATAGCATATTTATTTTCAAAAAGAAACGCAAAAAAAAATGAAAAAAAGAAAAAAAGAAAAAAAAGAAAAAAAAAGAAAAAAACTAATCCCTGCATGCATATCATTTCTCAGGTACATTCCAGAGCTTGTTCACTGATAGAGATGGCAACAGTCCCAGAGTTGAAGCGGAAGACCTGTATCTACGTTTTTCACCGGGAGCCTTTAACGCCTCTGATTGAGTTGGGCAGTCTTGTGACCAGTGATCGTCTAGGGGGGTTCGTGAACCAGTATGGGGATATCCTGACAGTGTTGAAGACAGTAGTTGACCCGGTGCCGTTGCAGACACTTCTTCAGTTCTATGACCCGGAGCTTAGATGTTTCACGTTCCAAGATTACCAGTTAGCACCTACTCTCGAGGAGTATTCTATATTTTGAGCATCCCGATTCAGCATCAGGTTCCTTTCTTGGACGTACCAAAGGAGGTTGACTTTAAGGTTGTTGCCAGAGCTCTCCGGTTGAGTGTTAAGGAAGTTTGTGATAATTGGAAGCCCAGTGGGGAGTCGTGGGTCTGCCGTTGAAGTTTCTTCTGAGAATAGCCAGAGTTGAAGCAGAAAAGGGGAATTGGGAAGTTTTTCACGCACAGCTAGCTGCCATGATCTATGGGATCATCCTATTTCCCAGTATGCCAAATTTCATTGACTTCACTGCTATCAGCATTTTCATCAGAGGAATCCAATCCCTACTCTTCTAGCTGATACTTACTATGCCATCCACAGTAGGCATGGTAGGGGTGGAGCCATCAGGTGCTGTCTACCTCTCCTATTCAAATGGTTCATGTCTCTTCTGCCAGCCAGTGGACCGTTTGTGGATACCCAGAGCACTCTGAAGTGGACTCAGAGGATCATGTCGCTCACATCTTATGACATCAGATGGCAATCTTACCGGATGAATGTGAAGAATGTTATTATGAGCTGTGGAGAATTCCGGAATGTGCCACTCGTGGGGACCAAGGGTTGTATAAATTATAATCCAGTTCTTTCTCTTCGCCAGTTAGGTTTTGTTATGAGTAGAAGACCACGTGAAGCTGAGATAGCCGAGAGTGTGTACTTTGAGAAGAAGGATGACCCTGTTAGGTTGGAGCAGATTGGGAGAGCTTGGAAGTCCATTGGTGTCAGAGATGGATCCGTCTTAGGGAAGAAGTTTGCCATAGCCATGCCCGATTACACTGATTGGGTCAAGAAGAGAGTGGAAACTTTGTTGTTACCCTATGATAGGATGGAGCCGTTGCAGGAGCAACCACCTTTGATCCTTGCTGATAGTGTGTCTGCTGAACACTATAAGCAAGCCCTAATGGAGAGTCGTCGTCTGAGAGAGAAGGAGCAAGACACTCAAATGGAGTTGTATAAAGCTCAGGCTGATAGGTTGCACATGGCCCATCAACTCAGGGAAGTACAAGGAGAAGATGCTAGCAGAGTAAGGAGCAAGAAGAGATCCTATGAGGAGATAGAGTCTATGTTAGATGCGGAGCATAGGGAATGTCTGAGGCTGCAGAGAGCAGAAGCAAGTTATCAGAAGAAGATCAGAGACTTGGAGAAGCAACTCAGAGATAAAGATATCCAGTTGAAGAAGGAAGTAGACTTGAGACAGGCATCAGAGAACCACCTTGGAGGAGAAGTGGTAGAGCTGAGAAGACAATTGAAGGAGAAGATTACCCCTCTACCAGAATGCTCAGAATGCTCACTGTTGATAGACCAGTGCCATTACCTGAAGACCCTCATTCCAGAAGACCGTCTGTCTTAGTTTGTATCTCTGATTGTATTTTGTTGAGAATCACCTCCAGGCTTGTTGGATGGGATTCATTTGCGTGTAAGCCATCTCTTGGATCTTTTGTTAAGAATCACCTCCAGGCTTGTTGGATGGGATTCATTTGCGTGTAAGCCATCTCTTGGATCTTTTGTTAAGAATCACCTCCAGGCTTGTTGGATGGGATTCTTTTTCTTTGTACGTTGTTTATTCAGATATTCTGTTGACATTGGTTGTATGCCTTTTTACCCTTATGTATATATAAGGATGTCAGCATTTCCTTGTATCTGTTTGTTCTCTTGTTGCTGCAGGTTGCCATCTTTTCAGGATGGGTCAGGCTCTTTGAATGCCTGAGAAATGAGCATATCATGTGCATCATACGCATCATTAGCATCATACTCATGTCATTTTGCATAACAGGTGTTCTTGATCGTGACTTCTCACTCTTGGTTCCTGTTCAGGCAGGATAGCTGATCAACGTCCGCACCGCTACTCAACAAGACTGAATCAACAGAGAAGTATGGATCAATTTCAGGCTGAGTTGGCTGAGATGAAGGCAAGCATGGCCCAGTTTATGAATATGATGCAAGGGGTTGCGCAAGGTCAAGAAGAGCTTCGAGCTATGGTTCAGAGACAAGAGGCTGCAAATCCACCGACCAACCATGCTCCGCCAGAGGGAGGTCCGGTCAATGATAACAATGTTGCTGCTGCTGTACCCGTCAACAACTATGCTGTAGGTGATGAGTTGGGGGGTATTCGAATCAACGGTCAACCTATTGTTCCAGATGCCGCTAATGCCAGAGTAGTCCGTGCTCCGGCCCGTAATCCTGTTCCGATTGTTGACAGACAAGAGGATATGTTCTCTCTGCTCAGTGAAGACGAAGACGTTCTGGGAAGGGTTAATGAGAGAGATCGTAAAGTTGAAGCTCTTGCTGAGAAGATCCGTGCTATGGAAAGTCAGAACTCTCTCGCTTTTGATGTTACCAACATGGGATTGGTTGAAGGTTTGAGAATCCCTCACAAGTTCAAAGCACCGTCCTTCGACAAGTACAACGGTACTTCTTGCCCTCGCACCCATGTGCAGGCTTATTATCGAAAGATCTCTGCGTATACCGAGGATGAAAAGATGTGGATGTATTTTTTCCAAGATAGTCTATCTGGGGCTTCTTTGGACTGGTACATGGAATTGAAGAGAGATTCGATCCGATGCTGGAGAGATCTGGGTGAGGCCTTCTTGAGGCAGTATAAACACAACATGGACATGGCACCGAGCCGGACTCAGCTGCAGAGTCTTTGTCAGAAATCCGGAGAAAGCTTCAAGGAGTATGCCCAGAGGTGGCGTGAGCTGGCCGCTAGAGTTCAACCCCCTATGCTGGAGAGGGAGCTGACAGACATGTTTATTGGTACTCTTCAAGGTGTGTTTATGGACCGGATGGGGAGCTGCCCGTTCGGTAGTTTTTCTGATGTTGTCATTTGTGGAGAAAGGACTGAGAGTCTAATCAAAGCTGGTAGGATCCATGACGCTGGTTCCTCGTCTTCATTAAAGAAACCCTTCTCTGGGGCACCTCGCCGTAGAGAAGGAGAGACCAATGCTGTACAGCACAGAGGGGGTGTGTACAGAACAAATGCTAACAGAGATCAATATCGTCCAGTAGCTGCAGTAACTATTCCGGCACCTCAACCTCGTCAACAACAACAACCAAGAGTTCAACAACCGCAACAACAACAACAACAGCAACGTCCTTATCAGCCCAGACAGAAATTGCAGGCTGATAGAAGATTTGATCCTCTGCCCATGTCTTACACAGAGTTATTACCCGAACTACTCAAGTTGGGGATGATTGAGTTGCGTACAATGGCTCCGCCAACGGTGCTGCCTCCTGGTTATGATGCAAACGCCCGTTGTGACTTTCACTCTGGGGCGCCAGGCCACCATACCGAGAAGTGTCGAGCTCTCCAGCACAAGGTTCAAGATTTGATCGATGCCAAGGCAATCAACTTCGCTCCAGTGCCTAACGTCGTAAACAACCCTATGCCTCAGCATGGTGGGCATAGAGTGAACAATATTGAGGGGAAAGAAGCGGAAGATCTGGTTGTTAATGTTGATGATGTTCAGACTTCTCTGCTAGTCGTAAAGGGACGTCTGCTGAAGGGGGGTGTCTACCCGGGCTGTGATGAGGATTGTTTGGGCTGTGCAGAATCTGAGAATGGCTGCGACCAGTTAAGGACCGGTATCCAGGGTATGATGGATGAGGGTTGTTTGCAATTCAGTAGGGCTGTAAAAGATCGTGGAACAGCGTCAACTATCACCATTTACTTTAAACCGTCTGAAGAACGTGGACAAAGGGTCGTCAGTGCACCTGCAGCAAATGGTACCCCAGTTACCATTCCCGTGCCTGTAACCATCAGTGTTCCAACTACTATCGTTGCGTCTGAAAGAAGGGTTGTTGAGAATAGTAGAGCCGTGCCGTGGAAGTATGATAATGCTCACCGCAATTACAGAAGGGCTGAAAGTCAGACAAGACCAGTGAATCAAACTCCAGTGACAATTGGTTTACCGAATAGAGTTCCTGCAACTGTTGGTCCGGCTGTGGACAATGTAGGGGGTCCAGGAGGTTTTACCAGAAGCGGTCGTCTGTTCGCACCACAGCCTTTGAGGGACAATAATGCTGAAGCTCTCGCCAAAGCAAAGGGTAAGCAAGCTGTGGTTGAGGAAGAACCTGTTCAGAAAGAAGCGCCCGAGGGGTCATTTGAGAAGGACGTGGAGGAGTTTATGAAGATAATCAAGAAGAGTGACTACAAGATTGTAGACCAGTTGAATCAAACTCCGTCCAAGATTTCTATACTTTCACTGTTGTTGTGCTCTGAGGCACACCGTAACGCCTTGTTGAAGATGTTGAATTTGGCTTACGTACCTCAGGAGATTTCTGTCAATCAACTGGAGGGTGTGATGGCCAATGTGAGCACCAGGCATGGTGTAGGTTTCACCAACTTGGACTTACCGCCTGAAGGGAGAAACCATAACAAAGCCTTGCACATCACCATGGAGTGCAAGGGGGCAGTGTTGTCTCACGTATTGGTAGACACCGGGTCGTCGCTGAATGTGTTGCCTAAGCAGATTCTGAGGAAGATTGATGCGGAAGGGTTTGTGCTTAATCCCAGTGACCTGATTGTTCGTGCTTTCGACGGCTCCAAGCGTTCCGTGTGTGGAGAAGTTACCTTGCCTGTGAAGATAGGTCCTGAGGTTTTTGATATCATCTTCTATGTTATGGACATCCAGCCTGCCTATAGTTGTTTGTTGGGGCGTCCATGGATTCATGCCGCAGGGGCAGTCTCGTCGACTCTCCATCAAAAGCTCAAGTATGTCTGGAACGGTCAGATTGTGACTGTGTGCGGTGAAGAGGAGATTCTGGTGAGTCATCTATCCTCGTTCAAATATGTTGAGGTGGATGGCGAGATCCACGAAACCTTATGCCAGGCGTTTGAGACTGTGGCTCTTGAGAAAGTGGCGTACGCTGAGCAGAGGAAGCCAGGTGCTTCGATTATTTCTTACAAGCAGGCTAAGGAGGTTGTTGATTCTGGCAAAGCTGAAGGCTGGGGCAAGATGGTGGATTTGCCTGTCAAAGAAGACAAATTTGGTGTTGGTTATGAGCCTCTCCGAGCAGAGCAGGATGGTCAAGCGGGTCCGAGTACCTTTACCAGCGCTGGGCTGATGAATCATGGCGACGTCTCTGCAACCGGTAGTGAAGACTGTGACAGTGACTGTGATTTGGACAACTGGGTTCGCCCGCGTGCACCAGGGGGGTCTATCAACAACTGGACGGCTGAAGAAGTGGTTCAAGTTACTCTTCTGACAGAGTAATTTTCTGTTGTTTTGTCATTTTGCATGAAAATCCTACGTTCTGCCCAAGGCGTAGTGATTCATTTTTGTAGGGCCTCATCATGTTTTAATGATTATCATTAATGAAGGACATTTTTTGAACAAACTTTGTGATCCCTGTCTTTCTATTTTTTGTTTTCATTTTCTTTTCCAAAAACAATAAAAGTGGCAATGTTTTTATTTTTTGTGACCTTTTTGAACTCTTTTTTCTAAAACAAAGCATTAAACATGCAGAAGCGATCTTATGGCATTCACTATGAACAGTTCTGTTATGGCTCAGTATGATTTCGATAATCCCATCTACCAAGCTGAAGAGGAGAGTGAGGAAGACTGTGAACTCCCTGCGGAATTAGCCAGATTACTGAAGCAGGAGGAAAGGGTCATCCAACCTCATCAGGAGGAGTTGGAAACTATTAATCTGGGTACTGAGGACGACAAAAGAGAAATCAAGATTGGGGCTGTTTTAGAAGACTCTGTCAAGAGGAGGCTGATTGAGATGCTGAGAGAATATGTGGAGATATTTGCCTGGTCATATCAAGATATGCCTGGATTGGATACAGATATTGTGATGCATCGATTACCTCTTAGAGAAGGATGTCCTTCGGTCAAGCAGAAGCTTCGTAGAACGAGTCCTGATATGGCAGCTAAGATCAAGGAAGAGGTTCAGAAGCAGTGGGATGCTGGTTTTTTGGCTGTTACAAGTTATCCCCCATGGATGGCCAACATCGTTCCTGTGCCGAAGAAGGATGGCAAAGTCAGAATGTGTGTCGATTACCGGGATTTGAACAGAGCGAGTCCGAAAGATGATTTCCCATTACCTCACATTGATGTATTGGTTGATAATACGGCTCAATCCTCGGTATTCTCTTTCATGGATGGTTTCTCCGGATACAATCAGATCAAGATGGCGCCAGAGGACATGGAAAAGACGACATTCATTACACCTTGGGGCACGTTCTGCTATAAGGTGATGCCATTTGGGCTGAAGAATGCCGGTGCTACCTATCAGAGGGCAATGACAACTCTTTTTCATGACATGATGCACAAAGAAATTGAAGTGTACGTAGATGATATGATTGCGAAGTCGCAGACAGAAGAGGAGCACTTGGTTAATTTGCAGAAGTTGTTTGACAGACTGGTCAAGTTCAAGCTGAGGTTGAATCCGAACAAGTGTACGTTTGGGGTGAGATCAGGGAAGCTGCTGGCTTCATTGTCAGTGAGAAAGGGATTGAGGTTGATCCAGCGAAAGTCAAAGCTATTCAGGAGATGCCTGAACCGAAAACGGAAAAGCAAGTCCGTGGGTTTTTAGGGAGATTAAACTACATTGCGAGGTTCATATCTCATCTAACTGCCACATGTGAACCAATTTCAAATTGCTCAGAAAGAATCAAGCGATCAAGTGGAATGATGACTGTCAGAAAGCTTTTGACAAGATAAAAGAGTATTTACAGAAACCTCCAATCCTTATACCTCCAGTTCCAGGGAGACCTCTGATAATGTACCTGTCAGTGACTGAGAACTCGATGGGGTGTGTATTGGGACAGCATGACGAGTCTGGTCGAAAAGAGCATGCCATATACTACCTTAGCAAAAAGTTTACCGACTGTGAAACAAGATATTCACTGCTCGAGAAAACTTGCTGTGCTTTGGCCTGGGCTGCTCGCCGACTGAGACAGTATATGTTGAACCATACTACCTTATTGATTTCTAAGATGGATCCAGTAAAATACATCTTTGAGAAGCCAGCTCTCACCGGACGTGTTGCCCGTTGGCAGATGATCTTAACAGAGTATGACATTCAGTACACGTCACAGAAGGCCATCAAAGGTAGTATTCTGTCAGACTACCTCGCCGAGCAACCGATTGAAGATTATCAGCCTATGATGTTTGAATTCCCTGACGAAGACATCATGTATCTTAAGATGAAAGATTGCGAAGAGCCTCTTGTCGAGGAAGGACCGGATCCGGATGACAAGTGGACACTGATGTTTGATGGGGCTGTGAATATGAATGGTAACGGTGTTGGGGCAGTATTGATCAATCCTAAAGGTGCTCATATACCTTTTTCTGCCAGATTGACGTTTGACGTCACCAACAACGAAGCTGAGTATGAGGCTTGTATCATGGGGATAGAAGAAGCCATTGATCTGAGGATCAAAACCCTTGACATATTTGGAGATTCCGCTCTAGTGGTCAATCAAGTCAATGGAGATTGGAATACGAACCAGCCGCATTTGATTCCGTATAGAGATTATACCAGAAGAATACTGACGTTCTTCAAGAAGGTGAAGTTGTATCATGTCCCCCGGGATGAGAATCAAATGGCTGATGCTTTGGCTACTTTGTCGTCTATGATCAAAGTTCATTGGTGGAATCATGTGCCACATATTGAAGTGAATCGACTCGAGAGGCCTGCGTATGTGTTTGCAGCCGAGTCCGTTAATGATATTGATGATAAGCCGTGGTATTATGACATCAAGAATTTCCTCAAGACTCAGGAATATCCTGAAGGTGCGTCGAAGAATGACAAGAAAACCCTGAGGAGGCTGGCTGGAAGCTTCTATTTGAATCAGGATGATGTGTTGTATAAGAGAAACTTTGACATGGTCTTGCTCAGATGCGTGGACAGACCCGAGGCAGACATGTTAATGCAGGAAGTCCATGAAGGTTCCTTCGGTACTCATGCCAGCGGACATGCAATGGCTAAGAAATTGTTGAGAGCAGGTTATTACTGGATGACTATGGAATCCGATTGTTTCAAGTATGCTCGGAAGTGCCATAAGTGTCAAATCTATGCTGATAAGGTGCACGTACCACCAAGCCCTCTGAATATCATGAATTCGCCTTGGCCGTTTGCTATGTGGGGCATTGATATGATTGGGAAGATTGAGCCTACTGCTTCGAATGGACATCGCTTCATCTTGGTTGCGATTGACTATTTCACCAAATGGGTGGAAGCAGCTTCCTATGCTAACGTTACCAAACAAGTGGTTACCCGGTTCATCAAGAAAGAAATCATCTGTCGTTATGGAGTTCCTGAGAGAATCATCACTGACAATGGTTCGAATCTCAACAACAAGATGATGAAAGAGCTTTGTAAAGATTTCAAGATTGAACATCATAATTCTTCTCCTTACAGACCAAAGATGAATGGTGCTGTAGAAGCGGCGAACAAGAATATCAAGAAGATTGTACAGAAGATGGTCGTTACGTACAAAGATTGGCATGAGATGCTGCCTTTCGCTTTGCATGGGTACCGTACCTCAGTACGTACGTCGACCGGGGCAACCCCTTACTCCCTTGTGTATGGTATGGAAGCTGTCCTACCTGTTGAAGTGGAGATTCCTTCTCTGAGAGTTTTATTGGATGTCAAGCTGGACGAAGCCGAGTGGATTCGAACAAGGTTTAACGAGTTGAGCCTTATTGAGGAGAGACGGTTAGCAGCTGTATGCCATGGACAGTTGTATCAGAGAAGGATGAAGCGAGCCTTTGATCAGAAAGTGCGTCCTCGGACATTTCAGATCGGTGATTTAGTTTTGAAGAGGATCCTTCCTCCCGGTGCAGACAACAGGGGCAAGTGGACTCCTAACTATGAAGGTCCGTATGTTGTGAAGAAGGTCTTCTCCGGTGGAGCCTTGATGCTTACAACTATGGATGGTGAAGATTTTCCGTCTCCTGTCAACTCAGATGTAGTCAAAAAATACTTCGCATAAATCGACCCGCTGGACAAAAAGAATAAAAGAGTCCAGGCAAAAAAAGGGCATCCCGGCGAACCAAAAAAAACAAAGAAAAGGTTCGGGCAAAAATTAGGGATAAAAATGAAAAATTCGTACACCCGGTAAGTCGAAAACCCGCAAGGGCGGCTTAGGCAAAAATGGGTATCCCGGTGGATTGAAAACCCGAAAGGGCGATCCAGGCAAAAGTTAGGGATTAAAGCGAAGACTACAGTCTGAGTTGTCTGTACTTCATCAAGCTTTGTCATCCGCCATCTCGAAAGATGTGATCCGTCCAGTCATTCTTCTCAGAAAGCAAGGAGTTGGGAGGAAAACTGATGATCTGTGAGTTATAACAGAATTGGGAAATAGTGGATGCCGTATTCACATTGCCATTAGGATAGATTTTTTCCTTTTATGCGCAATTACCTCTTTCTAGGAATTGCTTCCCTATGTATTTGCCTCTTCAGGCACATTTTCAATCAATAAAAGTCGTTATTCAGATAAATAGCTTTTCTGTTTTTATTTTTACTGTTTTGTTTGCAAAATGTCCGAATTTTTGATAAGCATTGCATATAAGAACATGGAGGCTACACAATAGCTTGCAGGATGACGAAACATTTGAAAATCATTTTGAATGTTGAGGACACTTGAGCGTATCTTGTCCACGTATCCCCTGGGGCATTTTGTTGTGCTGTTTTTCAGGATGGCGTCTGTGAGGACGTTCCCTCGGCAGATATTCTCCCCAAGCAAGTTTGGAAGCTATCAGAGCTGTGTTCCCCTACGAAGACGTCCGTGGGTAGGGCCTTCTATTCCCCAGCAGATCTAAGGATTGCCTATTCCCAGCAGGCCTGTATTTGCCGTTTCCTCCCCGAGTGGAGCGGGTTTCAATGAAATATTTCTCCAGCAGAGTTCATCCTACCAGTGGATTGGACGAGTTTCTGTAGCAGATTGGTATCGGCATCCCCAGCTGAGTTGATTCTACCCGTGGATTGCACGAGTCATCCCCAACAGAGTAACAAACATTCTCCAAGCAGAGTTTTATCCTATCCGAGGATTGGTTAGGCCTTCTTCCCAATGAAGTCGCTTTGCCATTCCCCAAGCAGAATTCCCCACAGAGGTTTATTTCCTCACCCGTTGGTGACAGAAAGTTTGTTTCTCCCCAGTGAGACCCCCTGCAAGTGGTCAACCTTGCCCTGATGTATCTAAGATGTTGATACCAGTAAGTGTCATGTCAACACCCGCGCGTGTTTCTCATTTTTGGTGTCGGTAAACACCATTGTTTCGGTGTCGGTAAACATCGAGTCTCACCCAGTCATCAGTAAATGTCTGGTCATCATTTTGGTGTCGGTAAACACCATTGTTTCGGTGTCTGTAAACATCATCTTTCGGTGTCCGTAAACATCGAGTATTTTCTCCAGTCATCAGTAAATGTCTGGTCATCATTTTTGGTGTCCGTAAACATCATCTTTCGATGTCTGTAAACGTCGAGTTTCTCCCCAGTCATCGGTAAATGTCTGGTCATTTTTTGATGTCGGTAAACATCATCTTTCGATGTCGGTAAACATCGAGTCTTTTTCTGCAGTCATCGATAAATGTCTGATAATCCCCAGCTAGAAATCCCCAGTAGAGTCATCTGTAAATGTCCTATTTGGTTTCCAGTTGCGAATATTTACTCCCCAGTCATCAGTAAATGTCTGGTAGTTTGTTTTGATGTCGGTAAACATCATCTTTCGATGTCGGTAAACGTCGAGTCTCATCCCAGTCATCGGTAAATGTCTGGTCATGCTTTGTCCCCTTGTTGATAAAGTCAAGATCCCCAGAAGTCGTCGGTAAACGTCTTGTCTGGTTATACCACAAGGATTTTGTTCCTCCCCCAAGCGGAGATGCCATCAGTAAATGGCCCAGTTTACTTCGATATCGGTAAATATCGAATTCCCAGTAACAGCAGCCATCGGTAAATGGTCATGCTAAGTTGACATCGGTAAATGTCAAGTTTCTTTGAAGCCACCATCGGTAAATGGTCTTGCTTCCTTTCTACATCAAAATCTGTTTCCCAGCAGCCATCGGTAAATGGTCGTGTTGAAGTTGATATCGGTAAATATCAAGTTCTAACCATCGGTAAATGGTTGTTGTTTTTCAGAAGTTTTATTTTCCCCAGACGCCATCGGTAAATGGTCGTGCTGAAGTTGATATCGGTAAATATCAAGCTTCCAGTTCTCCAACCATCGGTAAATGGTTTTGCTTTTTCTGAAGCTGTCATGCAGTTTGTCATCGGTAAATGACGTGGTTCTTTGGTATCATATCCAGTCTGTGCAAATTCTACAGTTCTTTGGTATTCAATCCCTGTTTACCCTGAAAGTCTGACAGCCGTTGCTATCATCCGTTCGGGTTCCCAGCTGATTGAATAGGGGCAGCTGTAGCACCTCAAATTTGCACCTATCATTATGCATACATTTTCATATTAGGTCATAGCATATCATGATCCATTGCATAGCATTTGCATTGTCCCTCAGTTGCCTCAAGAGCAAGCAATCAGAAATTAGGTCAAACTAATCTCCTGATCAGTCAACCAAGCAAGCAAAGGAATTTCTCATTTGAACCAAGGCCTTGGGGTTTGTCCAACAAGTTCACATGACTTGGGGATCCATTTGAAGTATTTTGGTCAAGGATTGAAGGCTCAGAGGTCATCAGTTCATGCACAGACAGTCAAAAACCCTAAAAAAGTCAACTGTTGGTCAACTGTCCATTTAATCAGTGATTTGATGATTGGATTTGGTTTGTGAGAGCTCATTCATGTCCAAATAGTCATCATACATCATGCCAAACACCATCATGGAAGAATTTGAAGCCAGATCAAAAATTTCCAAAAGTAGAAACTGGGCCTGTAACTGAAACTTACCATAAATGGAAAGTCTTGATCCTCAAACCTACATTTTGATACAAGCCTCAAATGAATTTTTGCCCAACATGAAAGTTGAAGATCTTGTTCTCCCATTTCCAAAAAGTCCTAGAACTCTCAATTCCCATGTGTGGTTGGCAAGTTATGATCGAATCGATTTCAGAAAATCTTGAACTTCAGAAGGCCATATCTCTCAAACCGTTTGACCAATTTTGGTGGGGTTTTTTCCTACAAGTCACATTTGATCCCCTCTTTCCAAAAATATAAATTTCATGTGCCAAAACTTCACCAATCAAAATGGCATATTTTGACTTTTCTCATTTAAATGCAAGTTTGACCAAGAGTTGACTTTTTGATTTAAACATTTTTCCAACATTTGGCCAATTGGGACAGCTCATAAATATCATTTTAAGTGTGTTTGCAAGCTCAAATTATGCAGCACATGTGAATCATTGCTTAGTTGCTTGGAATTTGCAAAAAAAGGACACTTTCATCATGCTAAACCATGCTACTTCATACCATGCCTTGTACCTCAAAAGGACAGCAGCATTATGCATCATTTTCTGTCATTTGAAGCCTCATTTGCAGCCTAAAAAACCAGCAAAACAAAGGCCATGCTTGCTTGCTTGATTTTGGAGAAAAAGTACAATTTGCAACCATACCTATCCATACTATCCATGAGCCATGCTTTGTATCTCTTAGCAAAAGATTTTATATCATTTTTTTTCTGTCAATTGAAGACTAGAAGCAACCATACACAACAGAACTTCATTCATTCATACTCATTCTTGGCATTTTTTCCAAAATCTGTCAAAAACCTCCAAAGGACTAAGCCTTGCCTTGCCAAAAACAACATCCATACAACCTTTTGAACCTATTTTCATCACCATTCTTCATCTGTAAGAGGGTTTTGGGGACTGTTTTTGTAAAGCATCATCAATGGCAAAGTTTGGTTAAAGCTATTTCAAGCTGTTTCAAGCCCAAGCATCTTCACCATTCATCATTTAGAGCATAAGTCTACATCTGTTTGAGCTCATAACATCAAAACAACAACTGTTTCACTCATTTCTTCAAAATCAAGTAAGATATCAAATCTCTCTATTTCTAAAATCATGAACTACATCTTGTAGATCTTTTTGCCATGAGCTTACTGTGCTTTGAATCGAAGGAAACGGTTGAGAATCGAGAAAGAAATTTGAAATCCAAATTTGATGTTCATTTACATTTTTACTTGATTTGCCCATTTTAGCGTGATTTGGGATTAATGGAGTTTGGTTTAGGTTTGAGCATGTTTAGATGCACATATTGGTGTTTTTATTTTTAATTTCGAAGCAAAAAAAATTTTGACTTGGGTTTGTAATTGTTGAAGCTGCTACTGTAAGTGTTCTGCAATAAATGTTTTTCTGCAACATGTTACTGTAGCATTAATAAGTGCCTTGCCTTGTTTCCAAATAAATACCAAAAGGCCTGGGGCGAGGGGGATTCGAACCCCAAACCTTTGCTTCAAATACCAAGTGTTTTACCACTGGGGCGCAATGCCAATTCATTAATTAAACGCCTTCTACAAAATATATGTTAAAAAAGGGCGCTGACTTTGCAAATTTAATGAAACGCTGGGTTTCATACTCAGCATGGGGGGCGTTTTGGTCATTTACCACAGCGCCTATTATTTAATCCACTTTAATTCATTTAGTCTCATTTTTATTTCATTTGCCATGCCTAACTTACAAAAATCATAACTTGTGCATTTTTAATCCAAATTTAATGGGATTTTTTGTGTTGTGTTCATCATGATCTCTACTTTTTTATCATTATTTTTCCAGAATTTTTTGATGGATGGTTTTTAAATGGGGCTAGGGTTTGTGACATGTGACCAATTCTTGTACATTTTGCCAAAACATTTGTGAAATGATGAGAATGTATCCAATGGCTCCCAAATTTTTTGTGCTTAAACTAGACACATTCACGGTGATTTTGGTATAAAGTTTGTGAATTTATCATTTGTGGTTTGTGAGATATGATTTTTTGAATTAGGGTGTGACAATTTGTGTCACACCATTGATGTCCAACTTCATGATTTTCATTGACATGCTTCCTTACATCCAAATGACCCCAAATTTTGCATGAACCTACTCTTGTATGTCTAGATTACATGTGAAGTTTCTTGGATTTATTTGAACTATTTTCCATTTGTTTGAGTTTTTTCCTCCCTGCCTAGTCAAATGTTGACTTTGTGTGACACATGTTCCCATTTCATTTGTGAAATTCTCATACTTTATTAGATGGACATGAAATTTTGCATGAGATAACTAGACATCCTCATCTTTGCCATGGCTTTAGTCCCATTCATTTATCATACACAATTCTTGACTTATGATTTTTCTAAGTTGATGCATGTTTGGTTGACTTCTTTGAGCATGTTCAAATTGGCTTTGACTTTAAGATTTTCATTGACTGCCTTCCACTTGTCCAAATGAGATGAAATTTGACATGCTTACCATGCTGTGGGTTATGATTGATCATGATTTATTTAATGATTTTTGGAAATGTTTGAGATTGGTTTTGATGCAAGTCTTGCTGTTGACTTCTATGAGCTTCTGTTTGCCATACTTTGACCTAAATGGTTCATGAAATGATGATAGTGATGGATATGAATGTGAACACAATTGAGTTTGTTTCTTGAATGTTTAAACTTGACTTTGATTGGATATCCCTTGCTGTTTTGACTTTCTCATTTATTTTTGACCCTAGGCTTGCCCTAGTGGTCCTAGTACTCACTTTTGAGCTTATGTTTTCAGGTTAAGCTACAAATGCTTCAAAGAGATCATTACAATTTGATTGAGCTTGCTTGAATATCATTGTCTAACTTGTTTGTTTTGTAGGTGGCTTGGCTCACATGCCTTAAGCCTTGTGCCTTGCACATTCACTTGCTTGTGTTGACTGGTTGATGTCTGTTTCATTTTGATTTAACTCTGACTTGTATACTAACTGTGCTTGACTGATTTCAGGTACTTTAGTTGCTTTTAGTTCCTTGTGAACTTTTGCTTTGCTTTGCTTGTATAAGCAATTTGCATTGAGGTATGTCTCTTTGTCTTCATGTAGTCTGGAAGACCTGGCCTGTTACTTGGCCAGGCAACTGTCTGAAGTCCTCCTTAAGAGGCAATGTTTGTGACTGTTTACTTTTGTCCTTGCATAGAGTCAAAGACCTCCTAAGTGAAGAGGCAATTGGTGGAAGGTAGGGATATGCAATCTATCCCCCACTATTCAGTGTGTCATCTGCTTTGCTCACACCACTGTGTTGATGCATTGCAGATACAAACCCAAGATCTTGTGCAATTGCACAGTTGAGTCAGTTTTAAATGTGTAGAAGGGTTCCCACTTTCTGAACCCACACATTCTTGTCTTGAGCTCTCCCAGGCCAGGGACAAGAGCTGTGAGGTCTCATCCTCACTTCATCCTTTCGTCTGCTTCACCTTAGCCCCTCAATGGCAAGGTTAAGAGCAACACTCACCCCATTCCAGAGGTTTGTTTGTTGAGGTTGATATGACCCCTTGACTAAAACCTAACCCTTGTTTGAGCCACTTGTTTGTGTATAGCGTGTACTATCTGTGCTTGTAGGATTGTTTGGCTTGCTTCCTGTGCAAGATAGGATTGTTTGACTTGCTTCCTGTGCAAGTTAGGATTAGTTTAGACTTGCTTCCTATGCAAGTTAGGTTTTACTTGGCTTGCTTCCTGTGCAAGTTAAGTGTGTGTGGCTTGCTTCCTGTGTGAGCCATGCTTAGGATAGGTTGGCCCTTGTGCCATTTAGCTAGAAACCTTAACTTAGGGATGATCTTGCATGATAACATCTAGGCTCGAGTCGTAGTCTCCCTAGTTGTGTCTCCCTCTGTTATCTGGTTAGGCTAGTCCTTTATCCCTGCGTAGGGGAACTACATCGCCCTGATCTTCACACCAGATGAAGTATGTAGGCAGGAGATTGAGCTGATCTCTCCGGGCGCCCTTTTCTTTTGTGTGTGTTGTTTGACCTTTGCTAGGCCCGAGTCCCCGTACTCCTTAGCATTTGCTGTCTGTTTGTGTGCGTTTGACAGTTATAGGCTGAGTCCCCGACTCCCTATCTATCTGTTGTGTTGTTTAGGTTCGGATGTCAATGTAAGTCCAGTGATTGGCATTTGGGCTCCACATTTGCCTCTTTGTGTGTGTTTTGGTTCGGACGCTGATATAAGTCCAGTGATTGGCATTCAGGCTCCACGTTTGCCTTTGCCTGTGTTTGTTTGTGTGCGTGTCAGCCGAGCTACGAATGCTCTGATTCTTCTCTCGTCCGAGAAGATACGTATGCATAGGATGCAATATCCTAGCGAGCATGTGTCGTCTTCCCAGTCCGAACTACTTCGACTCTGATGTCTATGCCTGATAGACTAAGTAGGCCCAGGATACGATATCCTGCCGAGTCAGTTTCAGTCAGTCTCTCTCGTTTCTTTCAGCCAGTTGTGTGTGTGAGTTTTGAGCAGTGTTTAGCAACCAATTTTCCTTCCTTTAGTGCGTGGATCCCGTCGAGTACGACGGATGCGTAGGGGTGCTAATACCTTCCCTTCGCATAACCGACTCCCGATCCCATTCTCTTTGGTCGCGAGACCATGTTCTTTCCAGGTTTACTCTGAGCGTTTCCTTTCCCTCTTTTGGGATAAATAACGCACGGTGGCGGCTCTGTTGTTCTTATTTTCCCGCCGGTTTTTCGCGTGATGCGACACATGTGAACAAAAATGCAACAATCAAATGTCAAAAATGTGACACAAATTGTCACATCTTTCTCCATGTGTCAAAAGTGATGATAGCATATGATAAAAATTCCAAACCAGTGACCGAAAATTCACATCATGTATGATCATTATGCACACAAAAAATTGGATCAAAAGGCTCAACAATAAGGATTTCACAAAGCATTGAATGCAACATATCAAATTAACACCACATGGATTCAAAAATTCACACATCACAAACCAGACATCAACAATTCATGAAATTAATACCATAAAGAACTAGATATCAAAGCAAAACTATGAAAAAAAATTGGAGCTCATTTGGATCATTTTTGATTTTTTTATGAATTTTCTAAAACAAGCAAAATAATTGACATATTAAAAGGAAATGGAGGGAAACAATAATATTCAAATAAAATCAGAAATATTCACAACCACACGATCTTAGCGTGCAATCAGATCCACGGTCCATATTTGAATCCTTGAAATGCATCGTTTCATTAATGTGTCAGCGTGCACAATCAGCAGGTCAAACATAACGCGTGGCCAGTCAAACGAATCAAAGCCAATCAAACATACACGCAATGGCACATATGGCAGACAACAAGGCAAAACCCTAAGATGATACAGACGCCGGAGCTAAGCTCCGGTCGTCTTCTCCGGCCAGCTGCACGGCGGCGCCACAAAAAATATTTCCAGAAATTCAAGATGCATACATCATTCGAACCAGTTTTCCATGGAGATTCCAAATATGCAATCCAAATCTCCTAATTCCTCATGGATTTTCCAGATCGAAGCAAAACATATTCATGATCAAAACTTACAGTCAACCATACATGCTCAATACTTAACCAAAATCAATTCTAAACACATGTACGAGCTCTACACAACAGGATCTACACATTTATGACCTTAAAACAGCAAAAAGAGATGATGAATTTTGAATCACCTTGAAGTGAAGGTTGCTGAAATCGTGCTCTCAAGCGCTCATAAGCTCCAGATCTTCTCCTTTGATCTTGCCTTGAAGCTTTGTGCAAACAGGAACACTTGAAACCACTTGATTCTTCTTCAATTTTCAAATTCCATCGCCATGCTCATGTACATGAACTGCTCAAATTCTGGCTTAATTGATCCAAACAGATGATGATTCTTGCTCAATGAATCATGATGATCAAGAATCTGCAAGAATTTTTGGTGTTTGTGTGAAGAAATTGAAAATTCAAAGAGAGAGAAATTGGAGGGAGTTTTGAATTTTCAGATCTGAAATGGTTCTGTTCTGCAGTTATGATTAGGGTTTCAACTTATATACTCCATGCTAATGATGCTGCTAATCACTTAAGCCAATTGCTAATCATGATTAATGAGATGGAAGGAAATTTGAAAAAAATGCACATGAGCTTCCAAGGCCCATAATCCACGTGCTCCTCTTCATGCAAGGCTTGGAATCCACTTAATAGCAACCAAGGATCATCATGGAATTGTTGTTTTGCTTGTATCATAAGCCAAAAATGAATTGTTGAATATTTTCTTCAAAATGCACATGTGTGAAATAGTGAGAATACAAGCCATGATTCCTTTGCATAATTGAGCCAAGTGAGGTCAATTTGAAATTTCTTGCACATAAGGAGCATTTTGCAAAAAGAATGGACCAAATTGGAGCATTGTATCAAAAGTTATGCCATTTTGAATTTCCATGCATACCTTGTGATCAAATGACCATAACTCCTCAACCATTCATCATATGGACATGAATTAGGACTTTTTGAAAAGGGGAGACAAAGATCTACAACTTTCATGTTCACCAAAAATCCATTTGAAACTTCTTTGAAATTGACAAGTCAAGTTGAATGTGGACCAAAGACTTGCCAAATTTGGAAACTTTGAATTACAGGTCATTTTCCATTTTTAGTAACTTTTGCCATGACCTTTGAATCTTCAAGATGGATGATTAGAATGATGAATGGACCTCATTTGAACATGATTGAGGTGTTTCAACTCATTTCGCCACCTCATAGCCCTCAGTTGACTGCACAGTTGACTTTTTGGTCCTCAGATGACCTTGAAATGTCTTGATGAACTTGAGCCTTTATCACTTGGTGAAATTGCTTCAAAATGAAACCCTAGCTCATGTAAGCTCCTTATAATAATCATGTGGTCCTCATCCCAAGAAAATACCTCATCTCTTGCACAAAGGATCTTCTTGAAGCTCTTGATCTGGTGATTGCTTAAGCTACAACAAAAATGTTAGTGACATTTTTTTATGCTTTTGGTTAGTAAACAAAATGAGAAAAGCAACGATATACAATTCAAGCATGCCTGGTGATCTCAACCACTCACAAGATATCCCTACCCAAAGGGAAAGGGAGCCAAGATGCTCAATGATCCTCGAGGCTATGCAATGCAATGCTATGATGCCATGAGGGATCTTAGGGACAAAATTGGGGTCTTACAGATACCCCTATTTAAGGTCATTCTTACCGGAGAAGTGAAGGTTAAAATCTTCGTCTCGACGAGGTAGAATGGGCTTAAATAATAACAAAGAGACAAATTTTGGTCCCTAAGAGACCTCATAATGCAAATGTATGTATGCAAAACAAACAAACTCTGTGGCGATATATGTCCGCAAAAAAGAAAAGACATCCGGAGAAACCGACAATCCATAGAAGTAATACACTCACTAGGGATGGAGACTCTACCGGGGACTCTTATGGGGATAGAAAAGGAGATGAATTGCGCGAGCATGTCACGACTCAAAGCTGGGGGGAAAAGTTTCCAAAGGGAATAAATCCATTGGAAAGACATCGAGCTGACTCAAAGATGCATGTATTAGGGAATATGCCAACACAGCAAAACTATCCGCAATGGATACCTCGGATAAAAATCCGGACTCATGCTGGGGAAAGATTTGAACAAAACATCCCTGCCGGGGAAAATGCATGTATTGGGGAATATGCCAATACAGCAAAACTATCCGCAATGGATACTTCGGATAAAAATCCGGACAAAAACAATCCACTAAGGGACTTCGCTGGGGATGTCTTAAAAAAGACTCTCCTGGGGAAGCGGCGAGATGAGGTGTTACCGGTTACTGGGTAACAAGCTCAATGAGACGTGTGATCTGATCACCGGTATAAGGGTGAGCGATACAACATGCTTGGGAAGAATGAATATCTAAGACCGGTATAAGGGTGAGAGATATCAATCAACCAAATCATCTGAGGAAGACCTAAAAGGTATATCTCAACTCAGGAAAATCTGACTCCACAGGGGACCAAGGTCATAATAGGGAGCAGAAGGAAGGAATACCAGGGATACCGGTTACTGGGCATATAATAGGTGACCAACCAAAGCGTGAATCGGGGAATATTCCCAAAACACTCATCATCCAAAAAGAGGGCAGAACGCAAACTCGATTATAGGATGGACATTCGATTCCAAAATAGGGATACGAATCTTACCCGACTGGGGAAGAACAAAAGGCTTCAACCAAGGAGTGCATGAGATATATTATCTATTACCGTCAGAACGTAGATAGTATACTCGCATGGAAGATTATCCACAACCGGTTACTGGGTTATTAAAGGATAAATCATCCGAAAAGAAAGGCATCGGGATACCAAAACTAGGTATATAATGACGACCAATCAGAGGGGGCAACAAACATCACTGGGAAACGGTAAATGAAAGAGGACCCGTTGGGGATAAAATTGCTTAATCAGAGCAATTACCCGAAAAAAGGAGGGAATATCAATACCGAATATTGGATAAAGATAACCATCAAGGAGGGGATTACATCTACCCGATACTGGGTAGAAAACCACGGAAGAGTAATCGTCATCAACTAGGATGAACAACAATGGTTAACTCTGCAAGGGGAGGAACATAGGATTTACAACTACCGGTATAAGGGTAGAACACCAAAGAAAAAGGACTTATAACTACCGGTATAAGGGTAGAAAGCCACAAACTCCGCTGAGGATATGGTGAATAATTATTGATTACTGAACAATTATTCATTTACCACAGGGAAACACCAGAGACAGTCACAAGAGGCCAATTTAGGATCAAACCAAAAAGGCAGACTGAATCAAGACTCATCCTAATGAGGATATAACTCAATAGGGGAACCCATCCCAATATATGTGTTGGGAGGAAACAAAAACAACCGTCGTCCACGAGGATATAACTCAGTGGGGAAATGGCAGGAAAGATAAACACTTTCTGCTTATGGGGCCGACTCTATATTGAGATCAGACACACACATCTGCTTGGGGAAATATATATCACCAACTAGCAGGAGACAACAAACAACGATATATGGCAAAGAATGCAACATGAATATCTGAATGTTATAATTATGCATGTATATGAGTGATTTATGTATGATGAATGCTGACAAACAGACATATCTAACACACAAAGGTCCAGGAATCAACCACCCGGTATTACATCTCAAGAGAGAAAGCCAGGATCACCGGAGAATATCCAATCTGCCGGGGATCAGAGAAAACAACATCTCTGCAGGGATGAATCATCAGTCTCAGCTGGGAAAAAAGTTCATTGCACAGGCAGAAACTGCCACAAAAGCAACTCTACTGGGAAATCCATCTGAGGGAGATAAGGGGGAACTGGTGATCCGACACCAAGTACCAATCTCACCAAGGAAATCACACCTGCTGAGGATAAAAGATCGCTCTTCCGCTGAAGGGGAAAGTGGTGAACATCTTCATAGATAAAATCCACCACACCAACAACTCTATTGGGGATGAGAGATACCAGGAAACAACAATATCTCTGCAGGGGATAACATCATCACAGATAAAATCCACCACACCAACAACTCTATTGGGGATTTATTTGAGGAAATGAAGGAATACTGGGGATCAACTACCAAATACCGAACCATCCAAAGAGAACACAATCTGCTGAGGAGGAAAGATCACTGCTCTGCTGAAGGGAGGGGAGGTGAATAACCTCAACAAGCACTCTGCTCGGAGAAAACTACAAAAGGCTCTGGAGGAAGAGGATACAGTCATGCCAGGAATATGAACAAATGTCTTACCCTGTTGGGAATCATGCCACCCTTGGGAGAGCACTGAGGATCCCTTAAGTATCCTTTCATCATTGTGAATGTTCACTTTGTTTAAAAATAATTTGTGAAAAATTTGTTTATTTAAAACAATGATATTTTCTCAATTAAAAGCATGCAAAACATTTGTTGAATAAAAAAACAAATAAGAGTGCAAATAATTGGATAAAAGGCTCAAATTTATTTGATGGGATAGTAGTCTGCAAATGGCAAGACTCCATAGATCTTTACAAATTTGAAATTGGTGATATATATTGGAAAAGGGTTACATTGAACATAATGACCATTTCTCCACCAATTCTGAGTTCGATGTATTCGAAGCTTTGGTTGACGATGAATGAACAAGAATCCCTGACAGATGACAGTTGTAGAACACAGTCTTGTCAGGATGCAGTTACTTGCCAAATCCCTAATTTTTGCCTAGATTGCCCTAGGATGAGGTATTCAGTCTAGCGGGATGCATCTATTCCTTTTTTATGTCTCTAACTTTTGCCTGGATCGCCCTTTCGGGTTTTCAATCCACCGAGACGCTCTTTTTTGCCTAAGCCGCCCTTTCGGGTTTTCAACTTAGCGAGCCATTCTGTTTTTATTTTAGGCGAAGTATTTCTTGACTGCATCTAAATTCACAGGACGAGTGAAATCCTCCCCATCCATAGTTGTAAGTATCAAAGCACCGCCTGAAAAGGCTCTCTTGACAACATATGGACCTTCATAGTTTGGAGTCCACTTGCCCCTAGAATCGGGCGCGAAAGACAAAACTTTCTTGAGCACGAGGTCACCTTCTCGGAACACACGAGGCTTGACCTTCTTATCAAAAGCCTTCTTCATTCTCTGTTGATACAACTGACCATGAGACATGGCAGTCAATCTCTTCTCTTCTATCAAATTCAGCTGGTCATAACGACTCTGAATCCATTCAGCATCAGTCAACTTGGCCTCCATCAAGACTCTCATAGATGGGATCTCCACCTCTACTGGGAGTACAACCTCCATGCCATAAACAAGAGAGAAAGGGGTTGCCCCTGTTGAAGTGCGGACAGATGTACAATATCCATGCAAAGCAAATGGCAACATCTCATGCCAATCTTTGTACGTAACAACCATCTTCTGGATAATTTTCTTGATATTCTTATTAGCAGCTTCAACAGCCCCATTCATCTTGGGTCTATAAGTAGAAGAATTATGGTGTGCAATCTTGAACTCACTACACAACTCTTTCATCATCTTGTTATTCAGATTAGATCCATTATCAGTAATGATCTTATCTGGCACACCATAACGGCATATGAGTTGATTCTTGATAAACTTCACAACCACCTGCCAGGTCACATTTACATATGACGCTGCTTCAACCCACTTAATGAAGTAATCAATTGCTACGAGAATAAACCTGTGTCCATTGGACGCTTTCGGCTCTATCATGCCAATCATGTCAATTCGCCACATAGAGAAAGGCCATGGTGATGAAATCACATTCAGGAGTGTAAGAGGAATATGAATCTTATCCGCATAAATCTGACACTTATGGCATTTCTTCACGTATTTGCAGCAGTCAGACTCCATTGTCAGCCAATAGTAGCATGCTCTCAACATCTTTCTAGCCATGGCATGTCCATTGGAATGAGTACCAAATGAACCCTCATGGACCTCAGTCATCAACAGGTCTGCTTCGTGTCTATCCACGCATCTGAGCAGAACCATGTCAAAATTTCTCTTATAAAGCACATCGCCATTGAGGTAGAAACTACCCGACAATCTCCTCAAAGTCTTCCTATCTTTCACAGATGCCCCAGGCGGGTAAACTTGGTTCTGGAGGAAGCACTTGATGTCATAATACCATGGCTTATCATCTCTCACCTCTTCAACTGCAAACACATGAGCTGGTCTATCCAAGCGCATCACAGTGATATTGGGAACTTCATTCCAATATTTAATCACAATCATCGAAGCAAGCGTAGCAAGAGCATCTACCATCCGATTATCTTCTCGAGGAATATGATGGAAGTCAACCTCAGTAAAGAACGTTGAAATCCTCCTCGCATAATCTCTATATGGAATAAGACCAGGCTGATTCGTTTCCCATTCACCCTTGATCTGATTGACAACGAGGGCCGAATCACCATAAACATCAAGATGCTTGATCCTTAGGTCGATGCATTCTTCCAATCCCATAATACAGGCCTCATACTCAGCCATATTATTCGTGCATTTGAAAGTTAGCCTTGCTGTAAAAGGAATATGTGTGCCCTGAGGAGTAATAATCACTGCCCCAATACCATTTCCATACTGATTTACAGCGCCATCAAATACCATACTCCATCTGGAACCAGGCTCTGGCCCTTCATCGAGTGTAGGCTCATCACAATCTTTCATTTTCAAATACAGAATCTCCTCATCTGGGAAGTCATACTGAACTGACTGATAATCCTCAATCGGCTGATGTGCCAAGTGGTCAGCCAAGATACTACCTTTAATAGCTTTCTGAGCTCGATACTCAATATCATACTCAGATAACAACATCTGCCAACGGGCAATCCTCCCGGTTAAAGCAGGCTTCTCAAATATATACTTGATTGGATCCATTCTGGATATCAACCAAGTTGTATGATTTAACATATACTGGCGTAAACGCTTAGCGGCCCAAGCCAAAGCACAACATGTCTACTCAAGCATTGAGTATCGAGACTCACAATCAGTGAACTTCTTACTCAGGTAGTAAATAGCATACTCTTTCTTCCCTGATTCGTCTTGCTGACCAAGGACACAACCCATCGAGTCTTCAAGAACTGTCAGATACATGATGAAAGGTCTTCCTTCTACAGGCGGAGATAAGATCGGAGGTTCAGACAGATACTCTTTGATACTATCGAAAGATTTCTGGAAATCCTCGGTCCAATCATGAGACTGATCTTTCCGAAGGAGCTTGAATATCGGCGCACATGTGGCAGTCATGTGGGATATGAATCTGGAAATATAATTCAAGCGGCCAAGAAAACCTCGGACTTGCTTCTCAGTTTTGGGCGCAGGCATCTCTTGTATTGCTTTGACCTTTGCAGGATCAACCTCAATACCTCTTTCGCTGCCAATAAAGCCCAATAACTTGCCATAACGGACTCCAAATGTACACTTGTTAGGATTCAGACGAAGCTTGTACTTCCTCAAACGTTGAAAAAGCTTCAACAAGTGCTCTACATGTTCAACTTCCGTTCTTGACTTAGCAATCATATCATCAATATATACCTCAATCTCCTTGTGCATCATATCATGAAACAAGGTGGTCATAGCTCGTTGATACGTGGCTCCGGCGTTCTTCAAACCGAAGGGCATCACTCGATAACAGAATGTTCCCCAAGGTGTGATGAATGTTGTCTTCTCCATATCCTCGGGTGCCATTTTAATTTGATTATTTTCGGAAAATCCATCCATAAATGAGAAGATATTGAATTTAGTTGTATTGTCTACCAACATATCAATATGTGGTATAGGGAAATCATCTTTCGGACTAGCTTTATTCAAATCTCTATAGTCCACACACATCCGAACTTTTTCGTCTTTCTTAGGCACGGGCACAATATTGGCCACCCATTGAGGATATGTAGAAGTCACCAGAAACCCCGCATCAATTTGCTTCTGAACTTCTTCTTTGATCTTCACTGCCATATCGGGATGAGTTCTTCTGAGCTTCTGCTTCACAGGCACGCACTCAAGCTTCAAGGGTAGGAAATGTTGCACAATATCTGTATCTAGACCCGGCATGTCTTCATACGACCAAGCGAAGATATCGACATATTCTCGTAGCGATTCAATCAACCCCTTCTTAAAAGATTCTTCCAGGAGTGCCCCAATCTTCACTTCTCGCACACAATCCTCAGACCCCAAGTTGACTATTTCCAGATTCTCAAGATGCGGCTGAATGATCTTCTTTTCATGCTCAAGTAATCGGGTAATCTCATCAGGAATCTCTTCAACATCATCTTCCTCTGCCTCAAATACAGGGAATTCAAAATTGGGAGATGGCATTGGATCATTATGCAGATGAAAAGATTGATTTTATTCTATTTTTAGGGTTTTTTGTGATCACCAATTTCATGCAAAAAGCAAAAAGGGAAAATAATTGGAAAAACAAACATTTAACATGAATTTATTGAATGAAAATATCATTGTATTTATGTTGCCAACAATGTCATCACTTCTCCTTTTGGCATGGGAGAAGGGTTTTTAAACAAAGTGATCATTACGTTGACTTGTGGACAACTGTAGGAACATCCACAGCGACCCAATTGTTGCAGATCCCGCCAAGGATGATGAAATTGTCAGAATCCTCTGTATCTTCTTCCAAGACAGCAGCAGCTTCTTCATCCTGACCGGTGTGGATGAAACCTCCACTCTTGAACAATCCTTTCTCATTGAAGACCCCAGAAGAAAAGCCTATGCCAACCCGGGACTTATTGTCTTCCAGCTCAATCATTTTTCCTAGACCAGCAATTGCACCACGCTCAATGGCCAATTTCGCATCTTTGTAGGAAGCAAATGAAGGAGTTCTCTTCTCAACAGGCTCAGCTATAGATAAAGCTTGGAAAGGAGTTCCAACTTCATCTTCAGCATCTATGTATGAGAAGGAAGACAAGTGGCTAACCAGGATAGCTTTTCTCCCCCTACCACTACCAGTTTCTTATTTTTCAGAAATTTCAGCTTCTGGTGTAGGGTGGATGTCACGGCGCTAGCCTCGTGAATCCATGGTCTGCCTAAGAGACAACTATATGATGGGTGGATATCCATAACCTAGAAGGTAATTTGGAAATCACTTGGTCCAATCTTGATAGGGAGATCAACTTCCCCAATCACAGTCTTTCGAGACCCATCGAAAGCTTTCACAACTACCCCACTCTGCCTCATGGGAGGCCCTGGATAAGACAGTTTTGAGAGAGTGGTTTTTGGCAATACATTCAGGGATGACCCAGTGTCCACCAGCACATTGGACATGGCGTCGCTTCTATAATTCATGGATATGTGTAAAGCCAAGCTGTGGTCTCTTCCCTCCTCAGGGAGATCAGAGTCATAGAAACTCAAATTGTTACAAGCAGTAATGTTTGCAACAATACTATCGAATTGTTCTATTATGACATCATGATCTACATATGCCACATCCAAAACTTTCTGCAGAGCCTCTCTATGTGGTTCCGAATTCAGAAGTAATGATAACACGGATATCTTGGATGGCGTTTGTAGAAGCTGGTCTACAACATTGTACTCACTCTTCTTGATGAGCTTCAGCATCTCATCACAGTCTTCTTTCACATTGCCACTTGGGCCAACAGAAGTAGGAGTGTTTTGTACAAAGGAAGGCTTAACAACAGGTGCCGGATTCGGGGTGCTCACAGCATTCCCAATCGGGCGTTCAACAAAATCAGCATTAGCCTGGGGCTTCGGTGGTGCTGAAAATACACGACTGCAGCGGGTCAAACCACTTACGTCAGCAATATTCACCACAGAGGAGGATGGCAAAGTCACCTCTTTCCCATCTTCTACAGCAACAGCATTGTAACGGAAGGGAATTGCCTTTTCAGAAGAATACGGTACTGGACCGGCAGGCTTGATGATCAGGGTAGGAGAGACCGTCTGCTTGCTACCATCGTACTTGATGATAACAGGTTCGGGTATCCGAAACACTGGGGAAATCACGTTGACCTCTGGCTCATCTTCGTCAACATTCCTATTCTGAAGAATCTCGATAACTCCTTCGTCCAGCATTTCCTAAAGATCTTTACGCACCTGGCGACAACCCAATCGGTTAACAGGGCAGATTCGGCATCTATCATGATCGTGCTCATAATGACTGTACTCACACAGCAGACGGTGCAACTCGACCAACGATTGTCGAATATGACTAACATATTTGACTTTGTACTTGCCAGGGCAGCCCTGGACCATGTTGACAGATTTCCCATGCTCGGGCAATGGGTTCTTCTTCACATTAGGACCTACGTCCTCAAAACTCAGAACACCACACCTCACAAGGTCTTGAACCTTGGTCTTCAACGGAAAACAATTCTCCACGTCGTGGCCGGGAGCACCAGAGTGGTATACACAGTGCAATTCGGGCTTATACCACCACTGAGGGTTAGCAGGTATAGCTGGTGGGTCTCTCGGAGTAATCAACTTCCTCTCTAATAAAGAGGGATATAGTTCTGCGTATGTCATCGGAATCAGATCAAAAGTGACCTTTTTCCTCTCATAACTCGTGCTGGCTTGATTACTGTTGCGCGGCTGGTAGGCCTGCTGTTGCGGACGGTGCTGTTGTTGTTGATATTGCTGAGGTGATTGTTGATTGTTGCTATGCTGCTGATACTGTTGGTTATCTCTGAAAACAGGTGCTATATGAGCCACCTGGTGCTGGTTACCGGCGGGACGCACAGTCTTCCTCCTCACAGAGGGTCTTCTAGGTTTCATATGGGAAGTCACAACATGTGCCTCTCCATCTTTCTTCTTCGCAAACCCCCCATAACGTTTGGCAGAAGAGCCTTCTGCTTTGGTTAGACGTCCTTCTCTAACTCCTTCTTCTAGACGCATCCCCATGTTCACCATCTCGGTGAAGTCCGAAGGAGCGCTAGCAATCATCCGCTCATAATAGAATGAACTCAAGGTCTTCAAAAATATCTTGGTCATTTCCTTCTCTTCTAGCGGAGGCACGATCTGTGCTGCCAACTCTCGCCACCTTGGGCATACTCTTTGAATGTTTCTTTGTCCTTCTGGGACATGGCCCTTAGCTGATCTCTATCGGGAGCCATATCCACATTATACTTGTACGGCTTGACAAAGGCCTCGCCAAGGTCGTTGAAGGATCGGATGTTCGCACTGTCCATCCCCATATACCAGCGCAGAGTGGCACCGAACAGACTGTCCTGAAAGTAGTGGATGAGCAACTAGTCATTATCAGTCTGAGTTGACATCTTCCTGGCATACATGACCAGATGGCTGAGAGGACAAGTATTCCCTTTGTATTTTTCAAAGTCAGGGACCTTGAATTTCACAGGAATCTTCACATTGGGAACCAAGCATAATTCGGCAGCAGACTTGCCAAAGAGATCCTTTCCTCTAAGATTTTTCAATTCCTTGCGAAGCTCAAGAAATTGGTCATTCATAGCATCCATCTTCTCCTGGACATCTGGGCCCTCAGATGGCTCAGAATGATAGATGGTGTCGTCTACCCTAGGCACGGTATGCACGACAGGAGGAGGAACAACAAGGACCGGGCTAGATGCCGGCATAGAAGCAAAAGTCGGAGCAGGGCCCTCAGGCATGAAATTGGGAGGCATCCCCCACGGAAACCCGACTGGCATGGCTGTCGGCACAAAAGTGTGCACTGGCTGCAGGCATAGTTGAGGAAACAATCTCATAGATGACTGTCCTCTGGGGAGGAGTTGAAGGCGTTGGAGAAGACTGGCTCTGAGCAGCCAGGAACGATTCCATCAAAGCACTCAGTCTGGCGACTTCCTCTTTGAGTTCACGGTTCTCTTGCTCTAAATGATCCATCAGTCTGGAAGAGTTGGCTCTTGTGTAGTACCGGTGAGTTAGCTTGTCTTCAAAATAAATGAAGAGCACATAGTTAGATCACAGGACCAGAAGCCGGGAACAAAACCTGCTTATGCATATGATGCATGCAATGCTTATGCATATGATTTGTTTTTATTTCAAAGGAACTCTAGGGTTTTATTTGAAAATTTTGGAAACATTAAACATTTTATCGCATATGGAAATATCTCATCAAATAATATCAGGAAAAAGAAGTACAGCATTTGTCAATCATATACAAGAGAAAAGGAAAATAATCATCTTATGGATCCCTAGAAACAATCATCTAATGCTCGGGACACAGGAAGAACAGATGCACGAAGCTTCTTCACCTCTCTCTCGTAAGCTGCCTCCATATCTGCCTTCTCTTTGGCGAGTCGGTCATGTATCCTCTTCCAAAACTTGGAAGACTGAGGAAGTAGATAAGTCCATGCATCATCAGGATCATCAATAACCTGATGCTCGAGGAACTCTATCAAAGCATCCTTCTCCTTAATCTGCTGAAGCAACTCTTCCCTTTCACGGATCCAGGCATGTGATAGGTCTTCGTCTCTCAACTCCTCTACTCCTTGGTTAGGGAGGGTTGAAGGCCCAGCCACAACCAAAGGTGTAGGTCTCGGATATTCGTAAGGCATGAGATACTCATATGCTCTCTTCCTTACCCAAGCAGTGTAAGGCTCCAAAGCGATGCAATTCTTAGGACCCAACTCCCTCCTTCCTTTCTTATGAACCTTGCGCCAAGCGTAAACCATTCTACCCTTCAAGCCTTGGGGATCTTTACCCTCCTGAAAGAACACACCCTCTAACAGAATGTTATTAGGTTTATCCTTTAGGGGGAACCCAAGCTGACGACGTGCTAAAACAGGGTTGTAGTTAATCCCACCACATGTACCAAGAAGAGGCACATTGGAGAATTCACCACAAGAGTCAATAATCTGCACATCGTCATATACACAGTTATACCAAGAGATATCGTCATTAGTGAGAGACATGAGTCTCGTGGACCACCGTAGACATCCCTTGTTCTCCTTGAAGGCGACCGTCTGAGGTAAGTGAAAAATAAACCACTTATACAACAGAGGCAAACAACACACAATAGCACCACCACCCTTTGCATTCCTCATATGCAAAGATAAATAGGTATCACCCAACAGAGTCGGAACGAGATTAAGAGCAGAGAAGATCCTAATAGCGTTCACATCCACAAACTTGTCGATGTTGGGGAACAATACCTACCCATAGATGAGAAGTACAAATATGGCTTCAAAGGAATCCTCACTCATGGCCTTCCCATAAACAGTAGCTTGAGCAATGAGGAACTCAGAAGGGAGACCTTGAATTCCACCTTTGGTAGTCATATGAGCGCAAATCAGAGATTCATCTATGTGCAACATGTCAGCTATCTCTCGAGAAGTAGGAATACTCTCCAAGCCACTGAACGGCAACTGATCCAGAATAGGTATACCTACAAGATAGGCATACTCCTCAAGGGTAGGCAAAAGCTGGAAGTCCGGAAACGTGAAGCAACGGTACAGAGGATCATAAAACTGCACCAATACACTCATCAACCCTTCATCCACCTGAGTAGTCAGAAGAGGCAGAAGCTTCCCAAAACGAGCCTTGAAACCCAAGGGATCTAGTACATAGGATGTCAGATTCCTTAACTCTTTCAAATCTGGTTGCCTGAAGCTGTACTTCTTTGTATTCCTTCTTTGTCTTTCCATGTCTGAAAATTTTGCAAATAATCCCCTTAAGTTCCTTGAAAATTTCTTTTATTATTTTTGATGATATGGATGCAAATGGGTGCATGAATGCATGAATGCAACAATCACACTCAAGGATCAAGCAAAGTACACCAAACAAAGGTCATGGGATGGATCATATTATCCTTAATATCAATCATCCATTTTGGTGGATTATGGTTTACACCTTATCGACACCCAAGTTCCATTGATATTAAGGATACATGAACGGATCAACCATGAATCAAGGGTTTGTTGCAAGTCACGAGCATGGAGTCTCGGTTAAGAACCACCCAAAGGGAGTGTACTAGGGTTTAAACCTGCCAAACATGTTCTACAAGAGGTTCCCATAGTCATCATCCCATCTTTCGGATATTATCGGAGAAACGATTACTCGTATTCCAAAAATATTCTCAAGAGAGACTCTTATGAGTGTAGTATCGCGTAACAATCATATCAAATCTTACATTTGAACGACCTCCGCACTACATCCTAAAAATAGGCCAAGATGGGTTTGGTATAAGGTCCTTGGTTTCTAAGGTCTATATTGGAAAGAGTAATGTCTAACCACAACTTACTTGTGTGACATTATTGATCCCAACATGACCTCCACCAAGTGAATGGACTCACAAGTCAACTTGCTAAGGAATAACTCCACACAAGTCGACAAGACTACGCCATTCTCCTATCCTAGGTGCACTAGAGTCCGGGTATATAACTCATCTCACAAAGATCACCAAGCACACAAGCAATTGATATATCAAGCAATTCATACATTACAAACAATACAGTAATCCCAAATTGCACAAAAATATGTCACAAAACAATATAATACAACAACAAAGGTGAAAAGTTGGCAAAACCCACCAGGGATATGATATCCCCAGCAGAGTCGCCACTTTCCTGTAGTGGTGTATTCATTACCATTGGAGATATTGACTAAATCCAAGGTAAATCATACAAAGTCGAGTCGCCACCGCACTTCTATTTATCCAAAAGAATGGTTAGAAAGCGAACAAAAACCTAAACGTTTTACAAACAAAACTAGTAAAAGAAACAGAGATCTGGGTAAGGGGGTTGGTTATGCAATGGGAAGGTGTTAGGCACCCAAAGCATCCTAGGTACTCCTAGGGAGCCCTTTTCACACTTGTTGCAAAGGTTATTGTTTTGTGAAAATTTTATTGTGCAAACATGATTGAAGAGATGAGAAGAGAATATACAAGTTATTTACATTTTGTGTTTGGATGGATAAACCCATTGCCTACTACCCTCTTATAAAAAGATTAGGATCAAAACCTCGTAGTTCAGGGTAAAAATCTCAAAACAAATGAGTGGATTGATTGGTCCAAAAGCCTTAAGGTCTTTTGTTATCAAAGGGAGAAAACTCAACCTGAAAAACCACAAGTCCACCATGTGAGGATAGCTTCAACATGCTAGTGAGGGGTTAACCCTATAATAAGCATGGAAGGCTCATTGTCCATCACTAAGGACATAGGTGAGTATTACATCTACAACAAAGATAACTCAAACCTAATAGCTAAAGGTTATGAAAAGATTTGATTAAGAAAGTGGACATTGGAACCACAAAAGAAATTTGAATGGGTTATATTTACCAATTAGAAGTATATACAAAAATGGTCAATGTTGACTTAAATATTCAATTCAAAATGAGTGTTATGAAAAGAAAGTTTGAAAATCAAAAACATATGGCTTAGGTTTCTAATGTTGAAAACAAATGAAATGTTTGCACAAAAAGGGTTTTGGTTTGGGTTAGGGTGGAGAAATGAGGAAGGTGAGGGATAAGAAATGAAACCACCCTAGGAGTCCCTCTCTTGAGATCATATAGATGATCCAAGTGGCTCCCATCCTTTGGAATAAGCAAGCACAAAGCATAAGCAATCAAACAAGTCTCATAAGAGATCCTCAATGTTTTTTGTAACTTCCACATGGATGAACATGATAATGATCTTCAAATTAAGCTCAAAGGGAAAACTCCTAGTTCAAGAGCACACACATCAAAAGTTCACAAGTAAACAAACATCACACACTATATACATACAAGAGGCTCAAACAATGGGTGGGCTTTAGTCAAGAGGGGTCATGTCAACCTCGACAAACAAGCCAAACTGTAATGGGTAATCTGTAGCTCTTAACCACTAACATTGAACGTTAGGGTGAAGCTGATCAAAAATGGAAATGAGGATGAGACCTCATGCTCTTAACCCTGGCCAGGGTGTGCTCATGACAAAGAAAGCATGGGGATCCAGAAAGTGGGATCTTATTCCACTTGACAGACACTGGACAAAGATCTTGGGTACATGTTCAGAAGCATCAGCACGTAGTGCGAGCATAAAGAACGACACACTGAATAACGGGGGATTGGCTACTAATCCCTTTTATCTGTCAATTGCCTCTACTCTTGGAGGACTTATCAAATAACACATGCCTCATCTTGGAGGTCTTTGGCACAATTTTAAACAAACACAAACAGAGCCTCTGAAGGAGGACTTGCCAGCAAAATGCCTGCCAAAAAGGTGACAGGACTTCCAAACTACATGAAGCAAGAAGATAACTACCTAAGTGGTGTGTCAACCATAATCCAAAGCTTAAGCAAAAGCAAAAGCAAGCAAGCAACTAAGGTACCTGTACAAAGACTAAACAGTTAATATTTCAGTTATAAAACCAACAGACAAACAGTGAAACCAATCACAGTTACACAACTCAATGAACAATGCTCAAGCACTCAAATAGAACTCATGAGCTCAAGCACATCACTTAAAATCCTACAAAACAAACACAAGTTAGAACTCAAATGCATTTGCATCTCACAAAGTGAGAACAAATCAACCATCAATGCTAAATGTCCAAACCTGAAACACAAAATAAGGTTAGTTTATGTACAAAACACTAGTGCAAAGACTAGATTCAAAACTAAACCAAATGATCAAAACAGAACCCAATCTTTTACACAATGCACAATCAAACAATCCACAAAATGTCCTCAAAAGGACCAACATCAAATCAATAAGCAAGTGTCTCAAATGGCCTATTCTATGCAATGATCACAAAATGTGCACAAAGTGAACTTCCAATTTAGAAAATTCAAATCAAAACAGAAATGCATGCAATGACTTTGAGATTTTTTATGCAAGCTCCTTATGTCATGAACAATCATTATGCAAAAGATCAAATCCAGAAACATTCAAATGATATGTGAACAAAAATGCAACAATCAAATGTCAAAAATGTGACACAAATTGTCACATCTTTCTCCATGTGTCAAAAGTGATGATAGCATATGAGAAAAATTCCAAACCAGTGACCAAAAAGAGATGATGAATTTTGAATCACCTTGAAGTGAAGGTTGCTGAAATCGTGCTCTCAAGCGCTCATAAGCTCCAGATCTTCTCCTTTGATCTTGCCTTGAAGCTTTGTGCAAACAGGAACACTTGAAACCACTTGATTATTCTTCAATTTTCAAATTCCATCGCCATGCTCATGTACATGAACTGCTCAAATTCTGGCTTAATTGATCCAAACAGATGATGATTCTTGCTCAATGAATCATGATGATCAAGAATCTGCAAGAATTTTTGGTGTTTGTGTGAAGAAATTGAAAATTTGAAGAGAGAGAAATTGGAGGGAGTTTTGAATTTTCAGATCTGAAATGGTTCTGTTCTGCAGTTATGATTAGGGTTTCAGCTTATATACTCCATGCTAATGATGCTGCTAATCACTTAAGCCAATTGCTAATCATGATTAATGAGATGTAAGGCAATTTGCAAAAAATGCACATGAGCTTCCAAGGCCCATAATCCAAGTGCTCCTCTTCATGCAAGGCTTGGAATCCACTTAATAGCAACCAAGGATCATCATGGAATTGTTGTTTTGCTTGTATCATAAGCCAAAAATGAATTGTTGAATATTTTCTTCAAAATGCACATGTGTGAAATAGTGAGAATACAAGCCATGATTCCTTTGCATAATTGAGCCAAGTGAGGTCAATTTGAAATGTCTTGCACATAAGGAGCATTTTGCAAAAAGAATGGACCAAATTGGAGCATTGTATCAAAAGTTATGCCATTTTGAATTTCCATGCACACCTTGTGATCAAATGACCATAACTCCTCAACCATTCATCATATGGACATGAACTAGGACGTTTTGAAAAGGGGAGACAAAGATCTACAACTTTCATGTTCACCAAAAATCCATTTGAAACTTCTTTGACATTGACAAGTCAAGTTGAATGTGGACCAAAGACTTGCCAAATTTGGAAACTTTGAATTACAGGTCATTTTCCATTTTTAGTAACTTTTGCCATGACCTTTGAATCTTCAATATGGATGATTAAAATGATGAATGGACCTTATTTGAACATGATTGAGGTGTTTCAACTCATTTCCCCACCTCATAGCCCTCAGTTGACTGCACAGTTGACTTTTTGGTCCTCAGATGACCTTGAAATGTCTTGATGAACTTGAGCCTTTATCACTTGGTGAAATTGCTTCAAAATGAAACCCTAGCTCATGTAAGATCCTTATAATAATCATGTGGTCCTCATCCCAAGAAAATACCTCATCTCTTGCACAAAGGATCTTCTTGAAGCTCTTGACCTGGTGATTGCTTAAGCTACAACAAAAATGTTAGTGACATATTTTTATGCTTTTGGTTAGTAAAAAAAATGAGAAAAGCAATGATATACAATTCAAGCATGCCTGGTGATCTCAACCACTCAAAAGAGATCCCTACCCAAAGGGAAAGGAAGCCAAGATGCTCAATGATCCTCGAGGCTATGCAATGCAATGTTATGATGCCATGAGGGATCTTAGAGACAAAATTGGGGTCTTACAATATTGATTTTCACTTTGCTCACTTGAGCACATATTTTATGTTTATATCATTTTTCTTTTGCTCACTTGAGCCCATTATTGTATATAAATATATTACTATCTTGTGTTTGCTTTGTGTTTGTTTGTGTGAACCAAATGCAAAAGGAGAAAGGACTTAGAATTAGGATTTACCTATGCTTAAAAGAGTTCAAGAGCAACTAGGCTTCATGCCTTTAGAATGCAAAAAACTTGTTGAAGAGCAACTATGCCTCATGCCTTTAGAATGCTTAAATTTAAAAGTTGACCTCAAAGGACTTCTCCTCCAAATTTATTCTTTATCCATTCCCCTTATTGTGTTGTGAACTTTTTGATGTTTGCTCTTGTGTGATAGGGACACATCTTGAGATTGTGAAAAGAGGGCCACTGTCATGAGTAGCCAAGTTAAGAGCCAAGCCAAATGGAGATCCTAAGAGCTTGGATTCAAATTGTTTGATTGCTTGCTTTTGTACTAAGTCCAAAGGAAATGAGCATCTTGAGTCATCCCTATGACTTCAAGAAAAGGAACTCCAAGGGTTTATCTTTCCCCTCTTATCTTTGTTTGCTTTAGGACTAGCCCTTCTCTTCTTCTCCCCACTCTAACCAAGCCAAAATCATTTTCAAAACTTTGACTTCATTTCAAATTAGGAACCTAGGCCTTATGCCTTTGACTTTTCAAAATTCTTTTCATAAATACTCATTGTGAATAAACATTAATCCAACTTTGACCTCATTTTGTAAATAAATTTAACTTGTAAATATAACTCACTTCAAGTTGTTTTGTGGTTCCAATGGCCACTTTGTTGAAACCTTTTCATAAACATTAGTCATAGGTTTGAGTTATCATAGTGGTTGATGTAAATCTCACCTCATCCTTAGTGGTTGGATTATAAGTCTTCCATGCTTATTATAGGGTTAACCCCTCACTAGCATGTTGAATCCTTCCTCATATGGTGGATTGTTGGTTTAGGTTGATTTTTCTCCCTTTGATAACGAAATACCTTAAGGCTCTTGATCAAATCAATTCACCAATATTTGAGATTTTTACCCCGAACTATGAGGTTTTGATCCTCCTTTGTGATGGTACGTAGGCAATGGGTTCATCCATTCAAACAACAAAATTGTAAATATAATCTATTATTTTCTCATCCCTCCAATCTTTTTGCACAAGTCTTTTCACAAATACCAACCTACAACACATAATTGCAAAAAGGGTTCCCTTAGAGTACTAAGGATGTTTTGGGTGCGTAAAAACTTCCCATTTCATAACCAACCCCCTTATCTAGATCTCTGACATTTTTATTAGTTTTTTATTTGAAAAACTTCTTACTTGGCTTTTGTTCGCTTTTTAGCCTTTCCTTTGGACAAATAAAAGTGTGGTGGCGACTCGAATTGTATGTTGACTTTTGGTTTAGTCAATAAACCTAAACGTAACGAAAACCCCACTACAAAAAAGTGGCGACTCTGCTGGGGAGATTACTCTTCCTAGTGGGTTTAGCCTACTTTTTGCTTGTATGTGTTGTATGTTTATATTTGTGACATATTTTTGTGCAAATTTGGGATGAATGTATTGTTTATAATGTATGAATTGCATGATATATTAATTTCTTGTGTGCTTGATGGTTTCTTGTGAGATGAGTTCTATACCCGAACTCGAGTGCACTTATGATAGGAGAATGGCATAGTCTTGTTGACTTGTGTGGGGTTATTCCTTAGCAAGTTAACTTGCAAGTCTATTTGCTTGGTGGAGGTCTTGTTCGGATCAATAATGTCACATGAGTAGTCGTGGTTAGGCATTACTCTTTCCAATAGGAACCTTAGAAGCCAAGGACCTTAGATACCTAGCCCATCTTGGCCTATTTTAGAACGTAGTGCGAAAGTCGTTCAAGTGTAAGACTTGATACGATTGTTACGCGATACTACACTCATAAGAGTCCCTCTTGAGAATATTTTTGGAAGACGAGTAGTCGTTTCATCCGATAATATCCGAAAGATGGGATGATGACTATGGGAACCTTTTAGAACATGATTGTCAGGTTTAACCATAGTACACTCCCGTTGGGTGGTTCTTAACTGAAATTCCATGCTCGTGACTTACAACAAACCCTTGATTCGCGGTCGATTCATTCTCATACATCATCAATATCAATGGAACTTGGGTGTTGATAAGGTATAAACCATAATCCACCAAAATGGATGATTGATATTGATGATGACTTGAGTCATCCCGTGACCTTTGTATGGTGTGACTTGCTTGATACTTGAGTGTGTTTGTTGCATCCATGCATTCATGCATTCATCCGCATTCATGTCATCAACAATAAAGATTTTAAAAGGAACTTAAGAGGTCTATTTGCAAATTTTCAGACATGGATAAGCAAAGAAGGAATACAAAGAAGTACAGTTTCAGACAACCCGACTTGAAAGAGTTAAAGAGTTTGGCATCTTATGTATTAGAGCCTTTGGAGTTCAAAGCTCGCCATGGGAAGCTTCTGTCTATTCTTTCTACCAAGGTGGGTGAGGGTCTGATGAGTGTGTTGGTACAACTCTACGATCCTCTGTATCGGTGCTTCACTTTTCCGGATTTCCAGCTTTTGCCTACATTGGAGGAGTATGCTTATCATGTGGGTATACCTATTCTTGATCAGTTATCGTTCAGTGGTTTGGAGAAGATTCCGTCTTCTCAAGAGATTGCTGACATGCTTCATGTGGATGTATATGATATTGTTGCTAATATGACTACCAAAGGTGGAATTCAAGGTCTCCCGTTTGATTTTCTGATTGCCAAAGCTACTTTGTTTGGGAAGGCCATGAGTAAGGAAGCTTTTGAAGCCATATTTGTACTCCTCATCTATGGGCTAGTGTTATTCCCCAACATCGACAACTTCGTGGATGTGAACGCTATTAGGATTTTCTCTTCTCTTAATCACGTTCCGACTCTGTTGGGTGACACTTATTTCTCTTTGCATATGAGGAATGCAAAGGGTGGTGGTTCCATTGTATGTTGTCTGCCTCTGTTGTACAAGTGGTTTATTTCGCACTTGCCTCAGACGCTTGCCTTCAAGGAGAACAAGGGATGTCTACGGTGGTCCACGAGGCTTGTGTCTCTCACCAATGATGATATCTCTTGGTATAACCGTGTTTACGATGGCGTTCAGATTACTGATTCTTGTGGTGAGTTCTCCTATGTACCTCTTCTTGGTACATGTGGTGGAATTAACTACAACCCTGCTTTGGCTCGCCGTCAGCTTGGGTTCCCCTTAAAGGATAAACCAAACAACATTTCGTTGGAAGGCTTGTTCTTTCAAAAGGGTAAAGATCCCCAAAACTTGAAGGATAGGATGGTCCGCGCCTGGCGCAAGGTTCATAGGAAAGGGAGGAATGAGCTTGGTCCGAAGAATTGTGTTGCTTTAGAACCTTACACCTCTTGGGTAAGGAAGAGAGATCTTGTGTACCGCATGCCATACGAGTATCCGAGACCTACCCCTATGGTTATGGTTGGGCCTTCAACCCCCCCCCCCCCCCCCTAATCAAGGAGTAGAAGAGTTGAGAGACAAAGACCGTTCGCGTGCATGGGTTCGTGAGCGTGAGGAACTTCTTCAACAACTCAAGGATAAGGATACAATGATAGAGTTTCTAGAGCATCAGTTCATTGATGAACCCTATGATGTGGTTACTTCTCTCCTCCCTCACTCGTCTAGGTTTTGGAAGAGGAAGTATGATCAGCTCGCCAAGGAGAAGGCCGACATGGAAGCAGCTTATGAGAGAGAGGTGAAGAGGCTTCGTGCGACTTATCTTCTGATCTCGAAGGCTTTAGACGATTACTTCTAGGGCTTCATAGGATATTTATTCTCCTTTTCTCTTGTATTGTATTTGGTTACCAAAACTGTACTACTTCTTTGGTGTAAAAAGTTTCCAAATATTATTGCTATGAGTATTCCATATAGGTTCAATATTTTCAAACATTTGCAAATAGATCTTTATAAAGTTCCTCTAATAAAAAACAAATCATATTCACAAGCATTGCATGCATCATATGCATGAGCAGGTTTTGTTCCGAGCTCTTGATCAGTGGTCTAACTCTTTGCTCTTCATTTATTTTTAAGACAAGCTGACGCACCGGTATAACACTCGAGCAAATCATCAGAAGATCATGGAACACCTCGAACAAGAGAACAGAGACCTAAAGGAAGAGATTGCTAGACTGACTGTCGTGATGGAGTCAGTCCTTGCTACGTAGAGTCAAGCTTCACCAACTCCTACAACTCTTCCCTCGAGGACTGTCGTCTCCGAAGTGGTAACCTCAACAGTGCCTGCTGCCACCGCCCACTTCGCTCCTAATATGCCAGTTGGATTCCCTTGGGGAATGCCATCTAACTTCGTGCCTGAGGGTTTCGCTCCCACTCTTGCTTCTATGCCGGCATCTAGCCCGGTCCTGTCTGTGCCACCTTCCATTGTGCACACCCTACCTCGTGTGGAAGACACCATTTATCAATCCGAGCCATCTGAGGCCCCGGATGTATATGAGAAAATGGATGAGATGAAAGATCAATTCCTTGAGCTGCACAAGGAACTAAAGACTTTGAGAGGTAAGGACCTTTTTGGGAAGAGTGTTGTTGATTTGTGCTTGGTGCCCAATGTAAAAATCCCAGTTAAATTCAAAGTGCCTGACTTTGAGAAGTACAAGGGAAACACGTGCCCACTCAGCCATCTTGCGATGTATGCTCGTAAGATGTCAACCCAAACAGACAATGATCAACTGTCGATTCACTACTTTCAGGATAGCCTGACAGGTGCTGCGCTCCGGTGGTACGTGGGGCTAGAGAGTGCAAGCATCCGCACTTTCAATGATCTTGGAGAGGCGTTCATAAAGTAGTATAAATATAATATGGACGTGACTCCAGACAGGGATCAGTTGAGGGAAATGTCCCAGAAGGACAAGGAGACCTTCAAGGAGTACGCCCAGAGGTGGTGAGAATTGGCAGCTCAGATAGTGCCACCCTTGGAGGAGAAGGAGATGACAAAGATCTTTCTGAAGACTTTGAACTCTTTCTACTACGAGCGCATGATTGCTAGTGCTCCCTCAGACTTTACCTAAATGGTAAATATGGGGATGAGGCTAGAAGAGCGAGTACGTGAAGGACGACTGTCCCGTGATGATGGTTCCTCGGCAAAGAAATATGGGAGATTTGCCAGGAAGAAAGAAGGGGAGACTCATGATGTTTCTTCCCATGTTAAGAGAAGACCCTCTATGAGGAGGAAAGAGGTCCGACCAACTGTTAATCAACACCAGGTGGCTCATATAGAACCTGCTTTCAGAGAAGCTCAATAACAACCACAACAACAACATCGTCAACAACAACAGGCTTACCAGCCTCGCAACAACAACAACGCCAACACCAACAACAATGAGAGGAAGAGGGTGACTTTTTTACCCAATTCCTATGACATATGTTAAACTTTATCCTTCCTTAATCGATAAGAAGTTGATAACTCCGTGTGATCCTCCTGTTGTGCCAGCCAATCCTCAATGGTGGTACAAGCCCGAACTTCACTGTGTGTATCATTCCTGTGTGCCCAGACATGACATAGAGAATTGTTTTCCTCTGAAGACCAAGGTGCAAGACCTTATGAGGAGTGGGATACTGTTCTTTGAGGACGTGGGCCCAAATATGAAGAAGAACCCATTGCCCGAGCATGGGAAGGAAGCTGTTAATATGGTTCAAGGGTGCCCTGGCAAATACAAAGTCCTTTATGTGAATGACATAAGGCAATCCTTGGTAGAGATGTATAAGCTGTTGTGTGAACACGGTCGTTATAAGCTCTTGTGATCAAGCCAGCGGGCCCCGTCCCGTATGTATCAGATAAAGCGGTCTCGTACCGTTATAACGTTGTTATGCTAGAGGATGGGAAGGAGGTGTCGTTGCCCTCAACCTCTGTTGTAAGCATTTCTGACGTTAGTGGAGTGACCCGTAGTGGTCGTGTTTTCTCGGCTCAGCCGAAATCCCATGAAGACGTTGCGAAGAGAGTTGTTGTCAGTCTTGCCGGTCCTGTGGGGACTTCTTCTTCAAACCAATTTGTTCCTGTTATGAAGGGTGTTGACCTTGTTGTTGCTAAAACCAATAATACTCCTATACTGGTTAGCCAGTCTGGCATGTTGAAAGAGGATGGTGATGAGATGCTGAGGCTCATCAAGAGGAGTGAATACAATGTTGTGGAGCAGTTTCTTCAAACTCCATCAAAGATATCTGTCTTATCTTTGTTGATGAATTCAGAGCCACACCGTGAAGCGTTGCAAAGGGTGTTGGACGTGGCATACGTGGATCACGATGTCACAATTGAGCAGTTTGATAGCATTATTGCAAATATAACTGCCTGCAACAATTTAAGCTTCTGTGATGACGATCTTCCCGAGGAGGGAAAAGACCACAATTTGGCTTTACATATATCTATGAACTGTAAAGATGATGCCCTGTCCAATGTGTTGGTGGACACAGGGTCATCACTCAATGTATTGCCAAAATCCACTCTTGCCAAACTTTCATATCAGGGGCCTCCCATGAGGCAAAGTGGAGTGGTAGTAAAAGCTTTTGATGGATCACGTAAAACTGTGATTGGTAAATTAGACCTCCCGATCAAGATTGGACCTAGGGATTTCCAGATCACTTTCCAGGTCATGGATATACATCCGTCATACAGATGTTTACTTGGTAGACCATGGATTCACGAGGCAGGCGCCGTGACATCCACCCTACACCAAAAGTTGAAGTTCGTCAAGAACAAAAAGTTGGTGGTGATAGGGGGAGAGAAGGCTCTCTTGGTCAGCCATTTATCTTCCTTTTCCTATATTGATGCTGAGGATGAGATTAGAACTTTGTTCCAAGCCTTGTCTATTGCTGAGCCTTCTAGGAAAGGACTTTCTTCATTTGTCTCCTATAATGATGCGTAGTTGGCCATTGAGCATGGTGCAACTACTAGTTTGGGGAAAATGATCAAGTTGGAAGATAACAAATCTCGGGTTATTATAGGGTACTCTTCTGGTGTTTCTAATGATCTTGGGCTGTTTCAAAGTGGAGGTTTCATCCACACCGTTGAAGATCAGGAAGCTGCTGCCATCGTTGAAGGAGATGAAAAGGAAGACCTTGGCAACTTTGTCATGCCTGGAGGAATCTACAATAATTGGGTCGTTGTTGATGTTCCAACAGTTATCCATAAATCAACGTAATGTGTTCATTTTGTTTAAAAACCCTTCTCTCATGCCAAAAGGAGAAGTGAAGACATTGTTGGCATAGTTGATTAATACAATTATATTCATTCAATAATCGCATGTTAAATGTTTGCTTTTCAAATTATTTTTCATTTTTGCTTTTTCACATGAAATTAGTGATCATCATAAAACCCTAAAAAAGAGAATAAAATCAATCTTTCCATCTGCATAATGATTTGCCTTGTTTGAATTCTGAAATCTCTTCTATACTCAAAATCATTATGCAGGTTAATCAAACCCATTGAACATAATGATCCAACACCATCTCCCAACTTTGAGTTCCCTGTATTTGAGGCAGAAGAAGATGATGTTGAAGAGATTCCTGATGAGATTACCCGTCTGCTTGAGAATGAGGAGAAGATCATTCAGCCATACCTTAAGAATCTAGAAACAGTCAACTTGGGGTCTGAAGACTGCATTCGTGAAGTGAAGATTGGAGCACTCTTGGAAGAGTCTGTTAAGAAGGGGTTGATTGAGTTTCTACGAGAATATGTCGACGTCTTTGCCTGGTCGTATGAAGATATGCCTGGTCTAGATACTGATTGTAGCGGGGTATTCGTTACCATTAGAGATATTGACTAAATCCAAGGTAAACCATACAAGTCGAGTCGCCACCGCACTTCTATTTATCCAAAGGAATAGTTAGAAAACGAACAAAAACCTAAAAGTTTTATCGAATCAAAAACTAGTAAAAATGTCAGAGATCGGGGTAAGGGGGTCGGTTATGCAATGGGAAGGTTTTAAGCACCCAAAACATCCAAGGTACTCCTAGGGAGCCCTTTTCACATTTGTTGTAAGGTTGGTATTTTGTGAAAAATTATTTGTACAAACATGATTGAAGAGATGAGAAGAGAATATACAAGTTATTTACAATTTTGTGTTTGGATGGATAAACCCATTGCCTACGTACCATTTTAAAAAAGATTAGGATCAAAACCTTGTAGTTCGGGGTAAAAATCTCAAAATGAGTTGGTGAATTGATTGGTCCAAAAGCCTTAAGGTCTTTTGTTATCGAAGGGAGAAAACTCAACCTAGAACCACAAATTCACCATGCGAGGATAGCTTCAACATGCTAGTGAGGGGTTAACCCTATAATAAGCATGGAAGACTCATTGTCCATCACTAAGGATATAGGTGAGTATTACATCTACCTCAAGGATAACTCAAACCTAATAGCTAAAGGTTATGAAAATTTTTTATTAAGAGAGTGGCCATTGAAACCATAAAAAAGGTATTTGGATGGGTTATATTTACCAATGAAAAGTATTTACAAAATATGGTCAAAGTTGATTTAAAGGTTCAATTCAAAATAAGTGTTATGAAAATAAAGTTTGAAAATCAAAAGCATAAGGCTTAGGTTTCTAATGTTTTAAAACAAGTGTTAAATGTTTGCACAAAAGTTTTGGCTTGGGTTAGAGTGGAGGGAAGAAGAAGAATGGCTAAAGTCTTAATCATACAAGAGATCAAGGATAAGAAATAAGACCACTAATGGAGTTCCTTTCTTGAGATCATATTGATGATCCAAGTAGCTCCCATCCTTTGGAATATGCAAGCAAAATAGTAGCAAGCTCAAGCAATCAATCATAATCAAACATGCTTCTTAGAAGATCCCCAATGTCTCTTGTATCTTTCACTTTTGGATGAACATGGCGATGGTTCTTCAATTTGAGCTCACATAGGATCCCCTAGCACAAAAGCACACACATCAAAGAATTCTATGAAGTAAATCAAGAATGGACAAGAATGAGTTTAGAGGTTTGGTCTTTCTAATCCATCTTCAACATTAGGGTCCTTTTACTCCAATTTTGCATAGGGAATATCCTAGAAATTAAGTCCATTTGTCCATTTTCTTTGCATTTGGTCCACAACAATCAAAACAAAACACAAGCACAATAATATATACACAATTATGTGCTCAAGTGAGCAAAAGGAAAATTGCATTAACATAAACATGTGCTCAAATGAGCAAAGGAAAAAGCAAATGAATAATATGTACAAGAATAGTAAATTGCATAAATGTAAAGAGCAAGAATTAAATGTTAATGGTTAATGGTTAGTGTTAGTAGTTAGTGTGCCATAAGGCAAATTTAGCGCTATGTTAAGCAATCGTAATTGGACTTATGTAGAAGTCACAACTATCTGAGGCCGGTCAATAATAATGTAGGGAACAACACAAGTTAGAGGTCTTGATTAGTGAATCAAACTCCAACAACTTGCCATGCCAAAAAGAAGAAGAGAAATGATCTTGTATTGATTTAGGTCCTTTGCATGATTTAGAAAGCAATCTATCCTTAATGCATAGCCATTCACTTGATCTATGATCAAGATGAATTAGATTTGAATCAGAGAAGATTAAACCTCCCTAATCAATGCTAACCACCAATCTTTAACTCATTGATCAAAAAAGAAAAAGAAGAAGAAGAAGAAGATGAAGAATTAAAGTGCATTAAATGAAATGGAATGAGATAATTAACAAGCTATGACCAAAGATAGAGGAGATCAAGGTCAAATAATAGAAAACAGAAGCAAAATGAGAATTAGAAGTCAAGAAACAAATAAAATATTTTTGGCATTTTTAATATTAAAATAAAACTTGAATTCAAATAATAAAAGAAAGGTCAAACTTCAAATTCACTTCAAATCAACTTTGAAAAGTCCAAGTGAATTATCCCAAGTTCAACAAGGTCAAACAAAGTTTGACAAAAAAATTTAGCATTTTTAAAAGTCAGAAACTATTTTAAATCAATTAAAAATGCATAAAAATAACCTAATTGAACTAAAATCTCAAATCAATTAATAAATTGATGAGAATATTTTTCATAGATCTATCATCATTCAAAGAGGTTGAGAAAATATTTTTGTATTTTTTGAATATCAAAAGCTAATTAAAATGAATTAAAAATAACCAGAAAAGAGAAAATTACTAAAAAATAGCAAATGATAAAATAAAAAATATTAAAAATCATTTTTAGAAACTAGAAATTAAAAGAGAAATAATGCAATTGGTCCCATAGTTTTTGGATCAATAATGAGAGAGATATGAATTTTTGAAATGAAATAGAATAAAAGAAATAAAAAGGAAATTAAAATCAGAAATTAAAATATGAAAAATTGTGAGGCGTTGGATCAAGAGCTCATTAAATGAGCTGGCGCATCAAACGGATCATATGCGCGTGACCACCAAGCACTTGAGTCAATGAATCACATGGAGCATTTAAAAAAGTCATAACGTTGGACAACCTGGATTGAATCTGGAAACGCGAATGGAGGGCTCAGATTGAATCTGGAGACCAGACGGTGGCCAGCGCCACCGTCTTCTCCGGCCAGCTCCGGCGAAGTCCAAAAATTACAGAGAAATAAATGTGAGCCAAAACGCGCGATCCAGGTATCAAAAGAAAGGTAGAGTGATGTACATCACTCCTATGCCACTCAATTCCACTCTAGATCTCTAGATTGAGAGAAATCAGAGGTGGAAGTTTTGTGCTGTTCAAGTGAACTCAATGATTTTCAAAAATTGAAAGCACAATAATGTTGCCTCTATGCAGAGGACTTCAGATCACACAAAAATAAGGCAAATGGAATCATATACAAGTTGTGTCGAAGCTAAACTCAGTTGAGGAAAACCTTTGAATTGTGAGGAATTGAGTCAAGATCCTTGGATTCTTTTGCAAACAGAAAGCTCTATGGATCAAAGTGAAGAGGTATAGGAACTTTTAGATCTAAGAAAACAGTCGAGGAAACTGAATTCTAGATCTGAAAATTTGAGAGAAAAGAGAGAGTTCCTTTGGTGTGGGTGTGGGATTTCAGTTGCACAGCATGTAGGGCGCCTTAAGGTTGAAGAAATAAAGCTCCAATGCAATGTATTTATAGGCAAGGCAATGATGAATGTGTGATTTCAAATTTGCATGAATGGAAAGGGCCTCCATGCATGGGCCTGTACAGGCGCATTGAGGGCCCAATTCCACTTGATTTGGCAAGCTGAGATCACAAATGAATGAAATGGACGTGCACATTGGACTGTATGAGCTCATGCATGGCAATTGAAATGATTTTCACAAAATGCACTATTATATTGAAGCCTTCGAAAATTCCATGTCCAAAATCAAAATGCAACCTTATCAGTAATGGTTGGAAAGCTTATTGCATAAGGAACAAATGTCATGTTGATCAAAACTCCATTTGGGCCTTGGAAATTAATGAAAATTGAGCTTGAAGTGTAAGGTGCAAAACATGCATATGTGAAATTTCCAAAATTGGCCAAAGTTCAAGCCCTTATGTCTGAATGATGCAAGCTCCAAATGACAAAATATTCAACATGAAAGTTGTAGATCTTTTCAGGAAAACCAATTTGGACTTCAATTTTGCATTATTTGGATTTTTAATGAAGATGTTATGGGCACTTGAAGTTGGACTTTTTCATATTTCAATGCATTTGGTCCAAAGTGACCTATAATGTTTTGCAATATCACATGTATTTATTTTGCGATTTTGCACTTTTGCTCAACATAACATTTGACTTAGACACATTAAGCTTTCCAATGCATTTTATCCCACCTCAAAATCATAAAAAATGAATGAGTTATGTTCTTGGGAAATTGACCCAAAATTAGGGTTTCAGTCAAAATGACCTATAATGTTTTGGAATGGATAATTACCTTCCAAGCTTCAAATCAAATTTTGATGAACATGAAAGTTGTTAATATTGTCCTTAAGAACATTTTTTATCTTGGGGTCATCTCCATTTGGCCAACACACAAAAAGTTAGGTCTCAGTACATTTCAAAATAGTCAGATGAATTGACTGATCAACTTCTCAAGTCCACAACTCATATCCTGGTGAATTGATTATTGAGGGCACTCAAATAAGTTCAAATATTCATGAAATGATGAATTAAAGAACTTCCCTTGATTGTATTTGACCAGGGGTTGAGGTTGCTTCATGGGCAAGGCACAGTTGATGAATAAATGAATTAGGGTTTCCTTGGGATACAAGCCTCAAGCCCCCTTGATTTGCTTTGATCAAAATGATGAGTTGAGATACTTGGGAGGCATATTTGATGGATGAGAGCTTTGGGAACCATTGCCATGTTTTCTTTCTTCTTCTCTTGACCATATCAATGCACATAGGTTCTCCTAGAAGCTTCAGACCTTGTGACTGTTCAAGCTACAAACAAGAGATGTTAGTGGCATATTTTTGTGCTTTTGGTTAGTAAATAAAAATGAGAAAAACAATAATATACAATTCAAGCATGCTTGGTGATTTCAAACCACTCATAAGAGGTCCCACCCAAAGGCAAAGGGAACCAAGATGCTTATGATCCTTGAGGCTATGCAAATGCCATGTTATGATGTCATGAGGGATCTTAGGGTCAAAATTGGGGTCTTACAGATGCCCCTATTTAAGGTCATTCTAGCTGGAGAAGTGAAGGTTAAAATCTTCGTCTCGACGAGGTAGAATGGGCTTAAATAATAACAGAGAGACGAATTTTGGTCCCTAAGAGACCTCATGGTGCAGATGTATGTATGCAAAAGGTGGTACTCTGTGGAGATATGTGTCCACAAAGAAGAAAAGAAATCCGGAGGAACTGACAATCCATATGAGTAATACGCTCAATGGGACAGAGACTCTGGGGGATTCTAATGGGGATAAGAAAGGGGATAAAATGCGTGAGCAGGTCACGACTTAGAACTTGCTGAGACACGAGAAGAACACTAAGAGAACAACTCAATGGGAAGACTCGAGTTGACTCAAGGATGCGTGTATTGGGGAATATGCCAATACAGTAAAAACTATCCATAAAGGATACTTCGGATGAAAATCCGGACTCAGATGGGTAAAATCCACCGAGGGACCCCGATGGGGAAATGTCCAAACAGGACTCACCTGGGGAAACAAAGGGACGAGGTATTACCGGTTACTGGGTAATAAGCTCAAGGAGACATGTGATCGAAACACTAGTATAAAGGGTGAGAGATCAACACGCTCAGGGAGAATGAATATCTAAGACCGGTATAAGGGTGAGAGATATCAAACATCCAAAATCGTCTGAGGAAAACCTAAAAAAAGGTATATTTCAACTCAGGAAAATCTGACTCCACAAGGGACAAAAAGTCATAATAGGGAGCAGAAAGGAAGGAACACCAGGGATACCGGTTACTTGGCATGTAATAGGTGACCGACCGAGCGTGAATTGGGGAATATTTCCAAGACACTCATCATCCAAAAGGGGGCTAAAAAGCATACTCGATTACAGGATGGGCATTCGATTCCACAAAAGGGGACATGAATCTTACTCGACTGGGGAAGAACAAAAGACTTCGACCAAAGAGTGCATGAGATATATTATATATTACCGTCAGAATGTAGATAACATACTCGCATGGAAGATTATCCACAACCGATTACGGGGTTAATGAAGGATAAATCAACCGCAAAGAAAGGACATCGGGATACTGAATATTAGGTATAAAATGATGACCAATCATATGGGAGAAACGATCATTCCCGACAAAAGGCAAATGAAATATGACCCGCTGGGGATACATTGACAAAGGCAATGATCTAGGAGATACATCACCAGTTACTGGGAGATATACTCAAAAAGGTGAGGGAATATCAATATCGAATGTAAAGATAACCGTCAAAGAGGGGATTACATCTACCGGATACTGGGTAGAAAACCACGGAAAAGTAACCGTCATCGGTTAGGATGAACAAAAAGGTTAACTCTGCAAAGGGATGAAATAGGGTTTACAACTACCGGTATGAGGGTAGAAAACCACAAACTCCGCCGAGGAAAAGATGGACAATTGCTGGTTACTGAGCAATCATTCATCTGAACTACGGGGAATCGCAGAATAAAAACACGAGAAGCCAATCTAGGAACAAACTAGAGAGACACGATGAAACAAAACTCATCCTTATGAGGATATAACTCAGAGGAAACTCCATCCCAATATATGTGTTGGGAAGAACAGAAGTAACAATCATCCATGAGGACATAACTCAGTGGGGAATATGGAAGAAAGGATGAACACTTTCTGCCTATGGGGCTGACTCTATATGGCGAGATCAGACAAAAACATCTGCTTGGGAAAATATATTACCAACTAGCAGGAGATAACCGACAAAGATATATGGCAAAGAATGCAACATGAATATCTGAATGTTAAGAATATGCATGTATATGCGTAGTTTATGTATGATGAATGCTGACAAACAGACATATCTAACACAACTAGGTCCAAGAATTGATGGACAAACATCCGGTACTACATCTCAAGAGAGAAAGCCAGACCCAGTGGGGAACATCCAATCTGATGGGGGCGAGAGATACCAGGAAACAAAGACCTCTGCAGGGGAATGAACATCAGTCATTCTAGCTGGGGACAGGATCATCGCACAGATAAAATCCTCCGTAGAAGCAACTTTACTGGGGAAATTATCAGAGGGGATAATGGAACTCTGTGGGGAACAACCACAAATCAGAAGTCCCCAAGGTCGACCACCATATATTGTACTACTGGAGAAATCACATCTTTTGAGGAGGAAGGATCACTATTCTGCTGAAGGAAAGAGGGATGAATATCTTTACCAAACACTCTGCTCGGGAGAAAAACCACAAAAAGGCTTCGGAGGAAGAGGATACAAGCATGCCAGGAATGTGAACGATTGTCTTACCCTGTTGGGAATCATACCATCTTTGGGAGAGCACCGAAGACATCCCAAGTATCCTTTCATCATTGTCAATGTTCACTTTGTTTAAAACCAAGTTATGAAAAATGTTATTTATTTAAACAATGATATTTCTCAATTAAAACATGTAAAAACAAATAAGAGTGCAAAATGATTGGATAAAGGCTCAAATTTATTTGATGGGATGGTAGTCTGCAAATGGCAAGACTCCATGGATCTTTACAAATTTGAAATTGGTGATATATATTGGAAAAGGGCTACATTGAACATAATGACCATTTCTCCACCAACTCTGAATCCGATGTATTTGAAGCTTCAGTCGACGATGACTGAGCGAGAATCTCTGACAGATGACAGCTTTGTAGAACAAAGTCTTGTCAGGATGCAGTTACTTGCCAAATCCCTAATTTTTGCCTAGATTGCCCCAGGGTGAGGTACTCAATCTAACGGGATACATATTCATTTTTTTTGTCTCTAACTTTTTCCTGGATCGCCCTTTCGGGTTTTCAATCCACCGAGACGCTCATTTTTGCCTAAGTCGCCCTTTCGGGTTTTCAACTTAGCGAGCTATTCTGTTTTTATTTTTTAGGCGAAGTATTTCTTGGCTGCATCTAAATTCACAGAACGAGTGAAATCCTCCCCATCCATAGTTGTAAGTATCAAATCTCCGCCTGAAAAGGCTCTCTTAACAACATATGGACCCTCATAGTTTGGAGTCCACTTGCCCCTGGAATCGGGCGCGAAAGACAAGACTTTCTTGAGCACAAGGTCACCTTCTCAGAACACACGAGGCTTGACCTTCTTATCAAGGGTTTTCTTCATCCTTTGCTGATATAACTGACCATGGCACATGGCAGTCAATCTTTTCTCTTCTATCAAATTCAGCTGGTCATAACGACTCTGAACCCATTCAGCATCAGTCAACTTGGCTTCCATCAGGACTCTCATTGATGGGATCTCCACCTCTACTAGGAGCACAACCTCCATGCCATATACAAGGGAGAAAGGGGTTGCCCCTGTTGAAGTGCGGACAAATGTACGGTATCCATGCAAGGCAAATGGCAGCATTTCATGCCAATCTTTGTACGTAACAACCATCTTCTGGATTATCTTCTTGATATTCTTATTAGCAGCTTCAACAGCCTCATTCATCTTGGGTATATAAGGAGAAGAATTATGATGTGAAATCTTGAACCCACTACACAGCTCTTTCATCATCTTGTTGTTCAAGTTAGATCCATTGTCGGTAATGATCTTGTCAGGCACACCATAACGGCATATGAGTTGATTCTTGATAAACTTCACAAGCACCTGCTTGGTCACATTTGCATATGATGCTGCTTCAACCCACTTGGTGAAGTAATCAATTGCTATGAGGATAAATCTGTGACCGTTGGACGTTTTCGGCTCTATCATACCAATCATGTCAATTCCCCACATAGAGAAAGGCCAAGGTGATGAAATTACATTCAGATGTGTCGGGGGAATATGAATCTTATCTGCATAAATCTGACACTTATGGCATTTTTTCACATATTTGCAGCAGTCATACTCCATTGTCAGCCAATAGTAGCCTGCTCTCAACATCTTTCTAGCCATGGCATGTCCATTGGAGTGAGTACCAAATGAACCCTCATGGACCTCATTCATTAACAGATCTGCTTCGTGTCTATCCACGTATCTGAGCAGCACCATGTCAAAGTTTCTCTTATAAAGCACATCGCCATTGAGGTAGAAACTGCCTGACAATCTTCTCAAAGTCTTTCTATCTTTCACAGATGCCCCAGGCGGCTAAATCTGACTTTGAAGAAAGCACTTGATATCATAATACCATGGCTTATCATCTTTTACTTCTTCAACTGCAAATACATGAGTTGGTTTGTCCAAGCGCATCACGGTGATATTGGGAACTTCATTCCAAAGTCTAACCACAATCATCGAAGCAAGTGTAGCAAGAGCATCTGCCATTCGATTCTCATCTCGAGGAATATGATGGAAGTCAACTTCAGTAAAGAACGTTGAAATCCTCCTCGCATAATCTCTATATGGGATGAGGCCAAGTTGATTCGTCTCCCATTCACCTTTAATCTGATTAACAATAAGGGCCAAATCACCATAAACCTCAAGATGTTTGATCATAAGATCAATACATTCTTCCAATCCCATAATACAGGCCTCATACTCAGCCATATTATTAGTGCATTTGAAAGTTAACTTGGCTGTAAAAGGAAGATGTATGCCCTGAGGAGTAATAATCACTGCCCCAATACCATTTCCATATTGATTCACAGCGCCATCAAACACCATGCTCCAACGGGAACCAGGTTCTGGCCCTTCATCGAGCATAGGCTCATTACAATCTTTCATTTTCAAATACAGATTTTCCTCATCTGGGAAGTCATACTGAACTGACTGATAATCCTCAATTGGTTGGTGTGCCAAGTGGTCAGCCAAGATACTACTCTTTATAGCCTTCTGAGCTCGATACTCGATATCATACTCAGATAACAACATCTGCCAACGGGAAATCCTCCCAGTTAAAGCAGGCTTCTCAAAGATGTACTTAATTGGATCCATTTTGGATATCAACCAAGTCGTATGATTCAACATATACTGGCGTACACACTTAGCAGCCCAAGCCAAAGCACAGCATGTTTTCTCAAGCACCGAGTATCGAGACTCACATTCAGTGAACTTCTTACTCAGGTAATAGATAACATATTCTTTCTTTCCCAAATCGTCTTGCTGGCCAAGGACACAACCCATTGAGTCTTCAAGAACTGTCAGATACATAATCAATGGTCTCCCTTCCACAGGCGGAGACATAATAGGAGGCTCAGACAAATACTCTTTAATATTGTCAAAGGCCTTTTAGCAATCGTCGGTCCAATCATAAGACTGATCTTTCCGGAGGAGCTTGAATATCGGCGCACATGTGGCAGTCATGTGAGATATGAATCTGGAAATATAATTCAAGCGGCCAAGAAAACCTCGGACTTGCTTCTCAGTTTTGGGCACAGGCATCTCTTGTATTGCTTTGACCTTCGCAGGATCAACCTCAATACCTCTCTCGCTGACAATAAAGCCCAATAACTTGCCGGAACGGACTCCAAATGTACACTTGTTAGGATTCATACGAAGCTTGTACTTCCTCAAACGCTGAAAAATCTTCAACAAGTGCTCAACATGTTCAACTTTTGTTCTTGACTTTGCGATCATATCATCAACATATACCTCAATCTCCTTGTGCATCATATCATGAAACAAGGTAGTCATAGCTCGTTGATACGTGGCTCCGACGTTCTTCAAACCGAAGGGCATCCCTCGATAACAAAATGTTCCCTAAGGTGTGATGAATGTTGTCTTCTCCATATCCTCAGGTGCCATCTTAATTTGATTATATCCGGAAAATCCACCCATAAACGAGAAGACATTGAATTTAGTTGTATTATCTACCAACATATCAATATGTAGTAGAGGGAAATCATCTTTCGGACTAGCTTTATTCAAGTCTCTATAGTCCACACACATTCGGATTTTTCCATCTTTTTTAGGCACGGGCACAATATTGGCCACCCATTGAGGATATGTAGAAGTCACCAGAAACCCCGCATCAATTTGCTTCTGAACTTCCTCTTTGATCTTTACTGCCATATCAGGATGAGTTTTTCTGAGTTTCTGCTTCACAGGCACACACTCAGGCTTCAAAGGCAGGAAATGTTGCAGGATATCAGTATCTAGACCAAGCATATCTTCATATGACCAGGCAAAGATGTCGACGTGCTCTCGTAGCAACTTAATCAACCCCTTCTTAACAGATTCTTCCAGGAGTGCCCCCAATCTTCACTTCTCGCACACAATCTTCAGACCCCAAGTTGACTGTTTCCAGATTCTCAAGATGCGGCTGAATGATCTTCTCTTCATGCTCAAGTAGACGGGTAATCTCGTCAGGAATCTCTTCAACATCATCTTCTTCTGCCTCAAATACAGGGAACTCAAAGTTGGGAGATGATGTTGGATCATTATGTTCAATGGGTTTGATCGACCTGCATAATGATTTTGGATATAAAGAGATTTTAGAATTCAAGCAAAGCAAATCATTATGCAGATGAAAAAAAATTGATTTTATTTTTATTTTTAAGGTTTTATGTGATCACCAATTTCATGCAAAAGCGAAAAGGGAAAATAATAGAAGAACAAACATTTAACATGAATTTATTGAATGAAAATATCATTGTATTTATGAGCCAACAATGTCATCACTCCTCCTTTTGGCATGTGAGGAGGGTTTTCAAACACAATGAACATTACTTTGACTTGTGGATAACTGTTGGCATATCCACAGCGACCCAATTATTGCAGACCCCTCCAGGGATGACAAGGTTGCCAGAATCCTCTGCATCCTCTTCCAAAATGGCAGCAGCCTCTTCATCTTGACCGGTGTGGATGAATCCACCATTCTTGAACAGCCCTTGCTTGTTAAAGACACCGAAAGAATACTCTATGTCAGCCCGGGATTTGTTGTCTTCCAGCTTTATCATTTGCCCCAATCCAGCAGTTGCACCATGCTCAATGGCCAACTTCGCATCTTTATAGGACGCAAATGAAGAAGTTCCTTTCTTAATAGGCTCGGCAATAGATAAAGCTTGGAACGGAGTTCCAACTTCATCCTCAGCATCTATATAAGAAAAGGAAGACAAATGGCTAACCAGGAGAGCCTTTTCTCCCCCTACCACCACCATCTTCTTATTTTTAACAAACTTCAATTTCTGTTGTAGGGTGGATGTCACGGCGCCCGCCTCGTGAATCCATGGTCTTCCCAATAGACAGCTATACGATGAGTGAATGTCCATGACCTGAAAGGTGATCATGAAATCACTTGGTCCAATTTTGACTAGGAGCTCAACCTCTCCAATCACAGTTTTACGGGACCCATCGAAAGCTTTCACCACCACTCCGCTCTGCCTCATGGGAGGCCCCTGATATGACAATTTTGCCAGAGTGGATTTCGGCAACACATTCAATGATGACCCAGTGTCCACCAGCACATTGGACATGGCATCATCTTTGCAGTTCATAGATATGTGTAATGCCAAGTTGCTGTCTCTTCCCTCCTCGGGGAGATCAGCATCACAAAAACTTAAATTGTTACAAGCGATAATGTTTGCAACAATACTGTCGAATTGCTCTATTGTAACATCGTGATCCACATACGCCACATCCAACACCTTCTGCAGAGCTTCTCGGTATGGTTCCAAATTCATAAGCAAGGACAGTACAGAGATTTTGGATGGCGTTTGTAAAAGTTGATCTACAACGTTGTACTCACTTCTCTTGATGAGCCTCAGCATCTCATCACAGTCTTCTTTTGTATTGCCACTTGGGCCAACAGAGACAGAAGTTTTCAACATAGAGGCAGGTTTGGCAACAAGTGTCGGATTCGTAGCATTCACAGCAATCCCAACCAGGCGTTCAGCGTTATCAGCAGTATCAACTTGAGGTTTCGGCGGAGCCGAGAAAACACGACCGTTACGGGTCAGGCCGCTGACATCGGCAATATTAACAACAGATGTAGAGGGTAGGGGCACCTCTTTCCCATTCTCTAATGCTACAACATTATAGCGATAGGAGACCGCCTTCTCAGAAGAATATGGCACAGGGCCAGCTGGTTTAATGGTCAAAGCCGGAGAAGCCTTTTGCTTGCTACCATCATACTTGATAATAACAGGCTTAGGGATCCGAAATACTGGGGAAATTACATTAACTTCATCAGCATCTTCATCAACATTTCTGTTTTGAAGTATCTCAATAACTCCTTCATCCAGCATTTCTTGAACATCTTTGCGCACTTGGCGACAACCTCTTTGATTAACAGAACAAACTCGGCATCTATCGTGGTCGTGCTCGTAATGACTGCACTCACACAACAATCTATGCATCTCGGCCAGAGATTATTGAATATGGCTGACATATTTGACTTTGTATTTACCAGGACAACCCTGGACCATGTTGACAGATTTCCCATGATCGGGCAATGGGTTCTTCTTTACATTAGGACCAACGTCCTCGAAACATAGAATACCACATCTCACAAGGTCTTGAACCTTGGTCTTCAATGGGTAGCAATTTTCCACGTCATGTCCGGGAGCACCAGAATGATAGACACAGTGTAACTCAGGCTTATACCACCACTGGGGGTTGGTCGGTATAGCCGGTGGGTCTCGTGGAGTAATCAACTTCCTCTCTATCAAAGAGGGATATAATTCCGCATATGTCATAGGAATAGGATCAAAGGTGACCCTCTTCCTCTCGTAGCTTGTGTTGGCTTGATTACTGTTTCGAGGCTGGTAGGCCTACTGTTGAGGATGGTGTTGTTGTTGTTAAAATTGCGGATGTGGTTGTTGTTGATTATTGTTGTGATGCCGATACTGCTGACTATCTCTGAAAATAGGTGCTATGTGAGCCACCTGGTGCTGATTACCGGCGGGACGCACGGTCTTACTCCTCACTGAGGGTCTTCTAGATTTAGCATGGGAGGTCACAGCATGTGCCTCGCCATCTTTCTTCTTCCCAAATGTCCCATACCGTTTGGTAGAAGAGCCTTCTTCTTTGGTCAGGCGCCCTTCCCTGACTCCTTCTTCCAGACGCATCCCCATGTTCACCATCTCAGTGAAGTCAGAGGGAGCGCTGACAATCATCCGCTTGTAATAAAAAGAACTCAAGGTCTTTAGAAAGATCTTGGTCATTTCTTTCTCCTCCAGCGGGGGCACAATCTGTGCTGCTACCTCTCGCCACCTCTGGACGTACTCTTTGAAAGTTTCCTTGTCCTTCTGGGACATGGCTCTCAATTGATCCCTATCGGGAGCCATATCCACGTTATACTTGTATTACTTGACGAAGGCCTCGCCAAGGTCGTTGAAGGATCGAATGTTCGCACTGTCCAAGCCCATATACCATCTTAGGGCAGCACCGGACAAACTGTCCTGGAAGTAGTGAATAAGAAGCTGGTCGTTGTCGGTCTGAGTCGACATCTTCCTGGCATACATAACCAGGTGGCTGAGAGGGCAAGTATTTCCCTTGTAAATTTCAAAGTCAGGGACCTTGAACTTTACAGGGATTTTCACGTTAGGGACCAAACAGAGTTCAGCAGCAGACTTGCCGAAAAGATCCTTTCCCCGAAGAGTTTTCAATTCCTTGTGGAGCTCAAGAAATTGGTTATTCATAGCATCCATCTTTTCATAGACATCTGGGCCCTCAGACGGCTCAGAATGATAGATGGTGTCGTCTACTCTAGGCATAGTATGCACGAAAGGAGGAGGAATAGCAAGGATCGGGCTAGATACCGGCAGAGAAGCAAAGATGGGTGCAGGACCCTCAGGCATGAAGTTGGGAGGCATCCCCCACGGAAATTCGGATGGTATGGCTGTTGGAGCAAAGTGTGTGCTGGCCGCTGGCACAGTTGAAGAGATAATCTCAAAGATGACTGTCCTCTGGGGAGGAGTGGAAGGTGTCGGAGACGACTGGCTCTGGGCAGCCATGAATGACTCCATCAGGGCAGTCAATCTGGCTACTTCCTCCTTAAGCTCACGCTTCTCTTGTTCCAAATGATCCATTAGTCTTGATGCGTTGGTGTAAGACCCCAATTTTGGGCCCTAAGATCCCTCATGGCCCATATCATATCATATCATAACTTCAAGGATCATTGCATGCCCTAGCTTTCCTCCTGGTGGGTTGGTTGCCTTGTGGGTTGTTTCTTGATCACCAAGCATACTTTGCATTTGTATATCTTTGCTTTCATATGTTTATCATTCAAAAAGTACAAAAATATTGTCAGTCTAACCTTTTTGCTTGCAGTTAAAGTAATCATCAGCAATTAGGTCAAAATCAGTCAAAGTCAGTCATTGCAGTGGCTGGTGGCCATTCTTGCAGAATTTGGGCACCATGATCAATAATCAAAAGTTCATACATCTTGGGACATCATTTGAAGTCAAGGTCTCAAGGAATTAGGGTTTGGAATTCATCAGAAGTGGTCCAATCATTCAAAACCCTAGAAAAGTCAACAGACAGTCAAACTTGGTCAACTGTGGATTTAATCAGAGATTGGATGGATAGAATTGATCTGAAGGAGCTCATTCATGCTTGTATAAGCCTCACATATCATGCCAAACCTCATCATGGAAGAAAATCAAGTGAAATCAGAAATTTTCCAGAAATAGCAAGTGGACCTGTAATTTCAACTGCCAAAAATGGAAACTTCTTGATCTTAAACTTACGTCATGATACAAGCTTCAAATGAATTTTTGCCCAACATGAAAGTTGAAGATCTTGTTCTCCCATTTTCAAAAAGTCCAAGAACTCTCAAATCCCATGTGTGGTTGTCAAGATATGATCAAATCATTTTCACCAATTTTTGAACTTCAAGAGGCCATAACTCTCAAACCATAAGGCCAAATTTGGTGGGGTTTTTTCCTACACACCACATTTTTCATCCTCTTTCCAAAAATATAAATTTCATGACCTAAAACCTTGCCAATCAAAATGGCATTTTTGGACCTTTTTCATTTAAATTCAAAGTTTGACCAAACTTTGACTTTTTGATCCTTTGACTTTTTCTCATTTTTGCCAATTGGGAAAGGTTTAAAACCACATTTGTGACTTGTCTCAAGCCTTAAACCATCATCATATCACCATGTTACTACCATTTTGGACCAAGGTACAAAGTTGGCATTTTTATGCATTTTGGTTCAAAAAGCAAAACCAGTACAGCATTTCATATGTACAACCAAAACAGCATTTTGCATAGTCTGTACAGCCTATGTCCAAGCCCACTCAAGCAGCAAACACACCTCCACTTCCATTTGCTCACACTTAGCAATTTGCAAAATGCATCATTACACACAAAACCAGCTTACCATTTAATTAAGTGATGTTAAACAGGTGATATATAAAGGTTTTTCTGTCCAAACAAACCCTAGCTTGACAGCCACACGACCAAAAAATCCTCTCATTCCCTCATTGTGCATTTCTGCAAAACAATATTTTCTGCAGAAAACATTCAAAGAAATCAAAGAACCCTTGCATCCTTCATCATCCAAACATCATTTGGAGCCTTGTTATAGCCTCATTCACCAGCTGGGATTTCATCTTGGAGCTCTGTTTTCTCAAAGCATCAGCCATGGCATTTGTGAGCTCGAGCTGGATTTGAGCTGGTTAAGTCGATTTCCTTCAAGCATTCATCACTATCAACCATCATTGGCAACTGTTTGAGCTTGAATCAACCAATACACCACTGTTTCACATTTTCTTCCAAAATAAGTAAGTGAATCGACCTCCTCCTTTTACCATGCCATGATATGCTTTAGATAGTTCACTTGATGCTGATTCTAATGGATGTTAGTTTGCTTGAAATGGTTGACTATATCGTGTTAAATCTGAACTTTCATTTTCATGTGTAAATGCATTTTTCTTCGACTTGGCTTGGACATGATGAGTTAATGAAATATGATACCACATTCCTGTTGTTTGATGCTTGATGAAGCTATTGGCATGCTTGGTTTCATTTTTTTGGGCATGTTGATTCATGATGATGTTGCATGAACTTGATGAATACTGTTGCATTAAAACCTTAATTCTGTCCAGATTTCCACAGGGTTAAATGTTGTTTTGTTGTTGGTTGATGTTAAATGATGATAGTTGTTGCATGGCTTGTTGGATTATTGCTGCTGGATGCGTTTGTTTGCGCATGACTGTTGCTTGTATGTTGAAGCTCATTTTGCTGTTGGTTAAACCCTAGGGTTTATTGCATGAGAACCCAGAATTTATGCATATGCTTGTTTATTGTTGCTGTTTTACCTGGTGATGTTTTGGTCGATAACATGATACCATTGCTGACATAACCTTGCTGCAGTTTTGAAACACCTTGAACACCATGCTGTTTGTTATGATGAGTACATAATGATGATGAAACCATTGCCCTGCTGTTTGTGAATTTTTGTTGGACTTCATTTTGATCAATTGCATGAAGTTACATGGTTTGAATGCTGAATGCTATGCTGTTGTATGTTGGTCGGGTATTATTTGGGATGCTTGGAAATGCCAAGCCATGCTGCTTTAACCCTGTCTAGAACTCCCATGATTATGCTTGTGTATTGCTGAATGATGTTGCTATACCAATACAATGTTGTTTGTGTGGTTTGGTTGAATCATGTTTGTTTGATGTGGTTGAACATGAGCATTGTGCCCTGCTAGTAGAAACCCTAAGGTCTGCATGAGAATCCAGAAAATTGTGAAGTTCATTGGCTGTTGTTGCTTGTATTTGTATGAGCATATTGTTATTGCTGTGCTGTTAGTTATGCTGTAACTGATAATGAATTGATACTGCTGCTGATTAAACATTGCTGCTGTTATTGGTATTTGCTGATCATTTGTACTGCTATGCTGAAGTTGATGTACTGCTATGCTGAATTTCAATTGATAATGATTGATAAACATTAATGTCCTGCTGCTGTTATTGGTATATGCTGTTGTTCATGATTGTTGTTTGAATGATGATTAGTGATGAATACATGAGCTGCCATGCTGTTAAACCTTAAACTGTCCAGTGATTTTCCATGCTGTTTGTCTTTTGGCATTTGAATGTTTGTTTTGAAGTTGGATAATGAACATGCCCTGCTATTAAACCATGAACATTGTCCAGAAAATCTATGTGAATGATGAATGTTGCTGTTGTTTGGGTGCTGTTTGAATGATGATGAGGAATGTTGTTGCTGCTGTTACATGAACCTGCCATGTCCAGAAATCCACCTTGATTCATGTTATGTTTGTTTGTGTTGAATGCTGTTGTTCATTTCGTTTGGTTACATGATGATGAATGTTACTGCTATGCTGTTGAACCTTGTCATTTTCCAGCTAAAACAGAAATTCCACATGCTTTGTGTTGATTATGATTGGTTATGTTTGCATGTTGATTGCATGATGATTGTTGTATGCTGTTGGAATTGTTGGTCGAAGTTTTGTGTTGCTGTTGTAGCCTGAAAATGCCAATACCATGTTTAGTTGTTGCTGTGCATTTGTTGTTGGTTTTGATTGATTGATGAAGCTGAACATGATACCATGAGAAAATGCTGTTAGAAACCCTAAGGGTTTATGTGAAAACCAGAAAATTTGAAATGGATTGGCTGGTTACTGTTTTATTGGCTGAGAGCCAATCAAAACATTTCGTTTTGCCTTGCCAAAACGCAGCACTTCAATAAGTGACTGCAGAATTACAAGTTTGCCACCGTTGACTCCTTGTTTGACCACTTGCCATGCCATCTTGTTCATGTTCATTCCATTATTTCATCAAACTTCAACAATTTATTCTTTATTCATTTCAACTCCAAAAATTGTGAAATTTTTTCCTCATACTCATGAATGTGTCTAGAATTTTATTATGAATTTTAATTATTTTTCCATTGGCTGGATTTTTAATGATAATTATTTTCTTGACATGTATGCTCAAATGATACATTGTGCCATTTCAATTGTGAAATTCTCATGTTATATCCAATGCCTTTGAATTTTTTTGTGGTGAAACTAGACACATTGACCTTCATTTCCATATAAAGCTTGTGCATTTATCATTTGTGGATTGAGAGTTATGATTTTCTGAAGTTATGTGTTACATTTGGTGCTATACCATGATCATGTATTTTCCCAATTTTTGTTCACATGCTTCCTCTTATCCAATTGACCTCAAATTTTGCATGAATCATCCTTCATATGTCTAGTTTGTATATGAATTTTCCTGGAATTAATCTTGCTGTTTTCCATTTGATTGAGAATTTTCCTCCATATGTGGTCATTTGTTGACTTTTTGTGCTATGCCTTGCCAAATCTTTTGTGAAATTCTCAAATCTTATTGTATGATCATGAAATTTCATATGTGATAACTAGACATCTCAAGCTTTGCATTGGTGTTAATCTCATTCATTTCTCTTCTGTTTTCAAATTGATATGATTTTTTGAAGTTGACCTATGTTTGTTGACTTTCACCATGCTTACTTGAATTTGGTTTGACTTCATGATTTTACTTGACTGCCTTCCTCTCATCCAAATGCCATGAAATTTTACATGTCTACCATGTTAGATGTTAGGATTGAGTGTGATTTATTTCATAATTTTTGAGATTGTTTAAGTTGACTTTTGAATGAGGTCTTGCTGTTGACTTATTTTTGCTCCTTCTTGCCATGCTTTGCATCCTTTTGCATATGAAATGACCATGATGCATGATATAATTATGAATTCACTTGAGAATGCTTCTTGAATGTTTAGACTTGGTTTGGGTTGACTTTTCCTTGCTGCCTTGACTTTTTCTTTCATCTTTGACCCTAGGCTAGTCCTAGTGGTCTTCTAAGCTTATGTTGAGTTCATCTGTTTCAGGTTAAGCACCAATGCCTTGAGGATCATTCAAATGTGTTTTAGTTTGATTGTTAAATGTGCTAACTTTTGTTTTGTAGGTGACTCATATGCTTGAGTCTTTGTGCCTTGCACAATTGATCCCTCTGTGGTTGACTTTTGTTTATCCATTTGCTTCTGATTTTGACTGTTGAGCTGTTTAATGATTGGTTTGACTTTTTCAGGTACTTTAGTTGCCTAAGTTCTTTGAACTTGCTTGCTTTGCTTTTTAGCATTTGCTTTGAGGTATAAACCTTTCTTCTTCATGTAGTCTGGAGACCCGGTCTGTTATTTGACCGGGCAAACTGTCTGAAGTCCTCCTTAAGAGGCAATGCCTGTGTGTGTTTAAAATTGTCCCAAGCAGGAAAAGTCCTTCAAGTAAGGCAATTGGTGGAAGGTAGGGATAAGCAATCTATCCCCCACTATTCAGTCTGTCCTCTCTTTGCTCCCAGTACCTGGTTGAAGCATTGAGATAAATACCCAAGATCTAATCGAGTCAATAATGTGGAGAGAGTTCCTACTTTCTGAACTCCCACACTTTCTTTGATGCTCTCTCTGATCTGAGATAGAAGCAATGAGGCACACCCCTCATTCTCCTTTTTATCTGCTTCACCTTAGCCTCTCAATGGCAAGGTTAAGAGCGACCTTTACCTATTACAGTGGACTTTCAAAGTCAAACCCTCTTGTGTGAGCCCCCATTGTTTGGCTATAGAGTGTGCTGTTTGTTATTCATTGATTGATTGATTGCTTCATATGCACTTGCTTGCCTGTATGCTATGCATTTATCATCATCATCAATTGCCATTAATGCATGATCATCTCATTTATCTTTGTGATGCTATCATTGTTGTTTGCCCATTGAGGACAATTGTAAGTCCATTGCCTTGGCATTTGCTCCTGTGATATGGAAGGATAGAGTGTAAGACCTCATTGGTCACTCATATCTTCTGTTTTATCTGTTTGTATGTGAGGATACAGTTATAAGTCCCTGTAAGTTGGCATCCGTTATCCTGTGATCATAGTTTGTTTTATCTGTTTGTATGTGAGGTTGCAGTTATAAGTCCCTGTAAGTTGGCATCTGCTTTCCTGTGATCATAGTTTGTATGAGAGGTTGCAATTATAAGTCCCTGTAAGTTGGCATTTGCATTCCTGTGATCATATTATTGCTTTTGTTCTTGTATGTGAGGATCCATTATAAGTCCCTGTAATGTGGCATTGGATTTCCTAGGACCATACTGTGGAGTTAACCTAAGTCCAGATAGATTGGCAGTTGACGTTCCATATTTCATTCTTGCTTTCTTCTGTGGAGATTAGTGTAAGACCATTGAGTGGCATCTGATATCCTATTTCTGTTTTAGGAGACTGGTGTAAATCCATCTATTGGTATCCGGTATCCGCTTTTATTTCTTTGCCTGTGGAGATTAGTGTAAGTCCATTGAGTGGCCTCTGATATCCCGTTTTGTTTTAGGAGATTGGTATAAGACCAGTGATTGGCATCCGATATCCGCTTTTGCTTGCTTTGTTTGTTTGTTATTATTCATTGCTATTCCAAAGGACACACTTGAATCATCTCCCATATGATCTCAAGAAGTGAACCTTCTAAGAAGTTTTACTATCCATCCTTCATCCATTCATCATCCATTATGTCCTAAACCTTTTCACACATTACTTTTCAAACTTGACATAAGTGTCGTGCAAACATCTTCATGTTTTTCTAACTAAAAACCTGGACTCAAGTCCTTGACCTTTTTTCAAACTCCATTTTCATAATACTTCTTTGAATCAATCTTAATCATACTTTGACCTCACTTTCATAATCACAATCAATTAACTTCACTCATTCACTTGTTTTGGCTTTGTCCATTAATTTTTTCATGCATTAGCCATAGGCTTCAATTATCTTTGTGGTTGATGTAAATCTTGCCTATCCTTAGTGAGTCGATAGTAAGACTTCCGTACTTCAAACAGGGCTAACCCCTCTAGTACGTCGAAGCTATCCTCGCATGGTGGATGTTGTTTTTGGTCGAGTGTTCTCCCATTGATAATGAAAAGCCTCAGTGCTTGTGTTTAAAACTGAATCCACCAACTTTTGGAAATCTTTTAGCCGAACTACGGCGTTTTGATCCTTACCTTTGATGGAAGGTACGTAGGCAGCGGGTTCATCCGTTCGAACACAAAATAAATAAAACCCAATAACCCAATAAAACTTGTATATTCTTCTCTCATCATCCCAATCATGTTTGCACAATCTTTATGTCATAATAAATAATAATTTAGCATAACAAGTGTGAAAAGGGCTCCCTAGGAGTACCTAGGACGTAGTGGGTGCCTAACACCTTCCCATTGCGTAATTTACCCCTTACCCAGAATCTCTGATCTTTTTATTAGTTTTCTACGTGTAAAACTTCTTAGGCTTTTGTTCGCTTTTTAGCCAATCCTTTGGATAAATAAAAGTGCGGTGGCGACTCGAAATTTTCAATGTATCTCATAGCTTATGATTTAATCGATAGATCATATAGCGACGAATACACCGCTACAGAAAAGTGGCGACTCTGCTGGGGAGAAACTCACCAGAATCCCTGGTGGTATTGCCTACTTTTCACCCTTGTTGTGCTATATTGTTATTCTTTATCTGACATATTTTTGTACAATTTGGGATGACTGTATTGATTGTAATGTGTGAATTGCTTGATATACATTTGTTGTTTGCTTTGGTGATCTGTGAGATGAGTTCTATACCCGAACTCGAGTGCTCTCTAGGATAGGAGAATGGCATAGTCTTGTCGACTGGTGTGGAGTAGTCCTTAGCCAGTTGACTTGCGAGTCCATTCACTTGGTGGAGGTCATGTTGAACTAATAATGTCACACAAGTTATTTGTGGATAGGCATTATTCTTTCAATCATGTTCCGTAGAAGCCAAGGACCTTAGTTTACCAAACCCATCTCGGCCTATTTTTAGGACCGTAGTGCGGAGGTCGTTCAGATGTCAGTTCTGATACGATTGTTACGCGATACTACACTCATAAGAGTTTCTCTTGAGAATATTCTTGGAATACGAGTATTCGTTCCTCCGATAATATTCGAAAGATGGAACGATGATTATGGGAACCTCTGATAGAACATGTCTGGCAGGTTTAAACCCTAGTACACTCCCTTTGGGTGGTTCTTAACCGAGACTCCATGCTCGTGACTCTCAACAAACCCGTGATTCGTGGTTGAGTCGTTCAAACATTGTTAATATCAATGGATCCCGGATCAGGTGTAAAAACCAAAAATCCACCAAAGCGGCTGGTTGATATTAGGAATGTTTGAACCGGTTCATGTACCGTTAATATCAATGGAACTTGGGTGTCGATAAGGTGAAAACCTAAATCCACCAAAATGGATGATTGATATTAAGGATACATAGAGCTTTCCCACGACCTTTGTTTGGTATGCTTTGTTTGATCCTTGAGTGTGCTTGTTGCATTCATGCATTCACGCATTCATCCGCATCCATGTCATCAGAAAAAAAAAAATTTCAAGGAACTCAAAGGAGTTTATTTGCAAAAATTTTCAAAACATGAAAAAACCGGGAAAATTTTTTTCACCTGATATATCTGATGAGATATTTTCATATCCGATCAAAATGCTTAAATATTTCAAAGTTTGCAAATAAAACCCTCGGTTTCCTTTGATATAAAAACAAGCATATGCATAAACACTTCATGCATCATTTGCATCAGCAGGTGTTTTGTTCCGGTCTCCCGTTCTGTGGTCTGACTCTGCGATCTTCATTTATTTTGAAGACGCATCTCGCCGGTATTATACCAAAGCCATTTCTGCCAGATTGATGGATCATCCTGAGCAAGAGAATTGTGAATTCAAAGAGGAATTTGCCAGCCCAAGTGCTTTTAATGGATTTATTCCTGTTGATGGATTTATTCCTGTTGATGGATTTATTCCTGGTTAATCGATCCCGGGCTGGCATAGGCTACTGTTCTGGGGCACTTAATGAGCGAGGTTTGTTCACGAGTGGAGGATTCATCCATATCAACCTGAAGAAGAAGCTGCTGCTATCTTGGAAGTATATGCAGAAGACTTGAACAATTTTTTATTCCTGGTGGTGTCTGCCACAATTGGGTCGCTGTGGATGTTCCTACGGTCATTCATAAGTCAGCGTGATTTGTTCATTTTTTTAAAACCCTTCTCCCATGCCAAAAGGAGAAGTGATGACATTGCTGGCAGCATTTAATACAATGATGTTTTCATTCAATTAATGCATTGTTAAACATTTGTTTTTCCACTTGTTTTCACTTTTTGCTTTTGCATGAAATCAGTGATCACAAAAAACCATGAAAAACAAAAACAGCATTTTTCATCTGCATAAATGATTTGCTTGTTTAAAATTCAAAAGCTTTTCATTATCCAGAGTCATTATGCAGGGATTTCTAAACCCATTGAACATAATGATCCAACGCCATCTCCCAATCTTGAAGTCCTTGTATCTGAGGCAGAGGAAGATGATGTTGAAGGGGATTCCCGATGAGATTACCCGCCTTCTTGAGCACAAAGAAGCTCATTCAGCTGTATCATGAGAATCAGCAAGACAGTCAAACTGGGGCATTACAATCAAAAAAAAAAAAAAAAAAAAAAAAAGAAAGAAGAAAAAAAGAAAAAGAAAAAAGAGAAGGGTGAAAAAGATGAAAAATCAAAAATCAAAAAAAAAAAATTTTCAATTTTTTCCAAAAGAAAAAAGAAAATTATACCCTCAAGTCCCTGGTTGACTGATGCTGAATGGATTCAGGGTCGTTATGACCAGTTGAATTTGATCGAAGAGAAGCGCTTAACTGCCATGTGCCATGGTCAGTTATATCAACAGAGAATGAAGAAAGCATTCGACAAGAAGGTCAAGCCTCGCGTGTTCCGAGAAGGTGACCTTGTGCTCAAGAAAGTTTTGTCTTTCGCGCCCGATTCCAGGGGCAAGTGGACTCCAAACTACGAGGGTCCGTATGTTGTTAAGAGAGCCTTTTCAGGCGGTGCTTTGATGCTTACAACAATGGATGGGGAGGATTTCACTCGTCCTGTGAATTCAGATGCAGTTAAGAGATACTTTGCCTAAAAAAAGTATATGCAAAAAAAAAAAAAAAGAATGAAAAAAACAGAATTGCTAGCTAAGTTGAAAACCCGAAAGGGCGGCTTAGGCAAAAAAAAAAAAAAGCGTCTCGGTGGAGAACCCGTAAGGGTAATCCAGGCAAAAATTAGAGACTTGAAGAAAAAAAGAATATTTGCATCCCGCTAGATTGAGTACCTCACTCTGGGGCAATCTAGGCAAAAATTAGGGATTTGGCAAGTAACTGCATCCTGACAAGACTTTCTGGTTCATCAGTTGTCATTTCGTCAGAAGATTCTCGATTCGTCGTCAACTGAAGCTTCGGATACATCGAGATTCAAATTGGTAGAGAAAGGATCATTATGTTCAATGTAGCCCTCTTCCAATATATATCACTGATTTCAAATTTGTACAGATCTATGGAGTCTTGCCATTTGCAGACTACCATTCTATCAAATCAATTTGAGCTTTTTATCCAATTTATTTGCACTCTTATTTGTTTCAATTCAACAAATGTTTTGCATGTTTTAAATTGATAAAATGTCATTGTTTTAAACAAATCAAATTTTTAAAATTTTTGTTTTAAACAAAGTGAACATTCACAAGATTGAAAGGATACTCAAGAACATCTCAGTGCTCTCCCGAGGGTGGCATGATTCCCAACAGGTAAGACATTGGTTCATATTCCTGGTTTGGTGGTATTTTCTTTCTTCGGATCTTTGTTGAGGTTGTTCCTCAAACAAGTTGTTGTTGGGGTTGTTCCCCAGTACAGTCGCAACAGTGTGTTGTTGAAGACTTCGTACTCTCCAGCAGCAGTTTTCCCGCATGGGCGTTTCTTGAGAAGTTCCGGCGGTTGATGGTTTGTCATCTTGGTGCCCCGTCACTTTCTCCAGTGGGTCGATACCCCCAGACTTCATTTGTCTCCTCAGTACAGTCATGAGTATAACTGATTGATTGATACTCCCCTCGGAGTCGCGAGTAGAGCTGTTATTAATATCCCCACCAGGGTCGCGAGCGGAGTTGTTACCGCTTTTCCCCGTGCAGTGTGCCAGCAGGATCTGTCTGTTTCCTCAGCACGTTTGTTTTCTTTTGAAGACTCGGTAAGTCAGTGGTTTGATACCCGGTACTTTACCTTTCCCCGGCGAAGTCGTCTGCGGAATTGTTGCTATCTCTCCATCAGAGTTATTCTCTCCAGCAGAGCAGGATTTATTTTCCTACTCCGTGGTTAATTGGGTTGGTATCCCAGTATTTCAACCATCCTTTCCTCAGCTTAGTCTGCAGATTGTTTGTTGTGGCAGTTTCGCCAGTTGAATACTCCTTCAATCCCCGTATAGTCGGATGATGGCTCTAGCCTCCAGGGAACGGATTTGATTTCCGGACTGTTTGTGATCCCCAGTAGAGTGGCTTATATTGCAGAACCTACTTGTTGCGATCAATTTGCTTTGTATATTCCCCCAAGTGGAGTGGTTTGTTGCAGAATATATTTGTTTGATCTATCCTCCCTCAGTGGTTTGTTCCCAAGAGAGTAGCCGACAGTTTTCCCCAGTAGAGTTGCTTATGCAGTTAGATTCTATTTGGATGATTTCATTCTCCCTCAGTGGGTTATTCCCCAGCGGAGTTTTGTGGAGTTGCTTCTACAGCAGTTTGTGCTTGTGCTTATGCACCTTTTGTTTCTCGGTTGACACTGGGATTCCCTGCAGATATACTTTGGGACTTCTCTTGTTCCCTTACAGACTTGTCTTGGTGGCCGTTTCGCCCGTTGCGACTTTCTGTGCCCTGATTGTGTTGTTTCCTGATATCTCTGATCCTCTGCTTCTTCAGCAGTACCTGCAAATCTTTGCTTTACAGCATATAGATCTCCGCAGATTGGCTCTCCAGTTGGTTTTTCCCCTGGAAGTATAATACCGGACGTTTGGTTCCTGAACCTGTTTGTGTTAGAATTGTCTGTTTTGTCAGCATTCATCAAACATAAATCACGCATATTCATGCATATTCATAAACATTCAGATATTCATGTTGCATTTGTTGCCATATATTTTTGGTTTGTCGTGTCTCCTGCTATGGTGATATAGATCTCTTTACAGATCTCCCCAAGCAGATGTCGGGTGTTTAAAATCTCTCCATATAGAGTCAACCCCATAAGCAGAAAATGTGTCTGTCTGTCCTTCTGCAGTTCCCCACTGAGATATATCCTCGTGGATGACGGTTCCTTCCGTTTCCTCCCAACACATATATTGGGATGGATTTTCCTATTTGAGTTATATCCTCATTAGGACGTGTCTTGATTCAGTCTGTCTTTTCGGATCATTCCCGAATTGGCTATTTGTCAAATGTCTTGTGCTTCCCAGTGGGTTGTTCCCCAGCGGAATGTTTTTGGGCCTCTGCCTACAAACCAGCAGTTGTAAGTCCTACTTTTCCTGGCTTTCTTAACAGAATTTGTAGTTATACACCTTTTATTCTCCAGCCAGAGTTTTTGGTTTTCTACCTACTACCCGGTAGTTGTAAATCCTATTTTCCTGCTCTTCAGCAGTTGGTAGTTTGTTATAAACCCTATTTTGGTTTCCCGTGCGGATTTGTGATTTGTTCTATCCCACGCGGAGTTGTTGGTCTTCTACCCCGTATTCGGTAGATGTAAACCCTAATTTTTGTGGTTATCTTCATTCAATATTTGATGATGATTTTCCTTTGCTTGTATAAGTTGCTCAGATCAGCACTTATATCCTCAGCAAGTCTTTTGTGGATAATTGCCGTATGCTAGCAATTTTATCCCCAGTGGGTCTTTTCACCGTATGCTAGTGATTTGTTCCCCGGATCATTGGTTGCATACCAATGCATCCCCAGCTAGTCTTCTGTCGATAATTGCCGGATGCTTGCAATTTATCCTCAGCAGTTCACCTTTCATTTACCCTTTTGTTGGTAATGTCTGTTGCTCCTTTTGATTGGTTATCATTATATACCTAATTTGGTATCCCGATGCCTTTCTTTTCGGTTGATTTATCCTTTATTAACCCAGTAACCGGTTGTGGATAGTCTTCCATGCGAGTATATTATTCACGGTCTGCCGGTAATGAATAATATGTCTCATGCACTCTTCAGTCGAAGCCTTTTGCGTTTCCCCGGTCGAGTAAGATTCGTTATTTCCCTTTGTGGAGTCGAATATTCTTGTTGTTGGATAATTGCCGGATGCTTGCAATTTATCCCTTTGAGTTGTCTTTTGTTTACCCGTATGCTTGGTATCGATTGTCTCTCTTTTTGGTTAGTCACCTATTATATACCCAGTAACCGGTATCTCTGGTGTCTTTTCCTTTCGAGTGTATTATTCACGGTCTGCCGGTAATGAATAATATGTCTCATGCGCTCTTTAGTTGGAATCTTTTGTTGATTTTCCCCAGCTGAGCAAGATTCGTATTCTTTGTAGAATCGAATATCCATCCTTTAACCAGTTTGCGTTTTGGATGATGAGTGTTTTGGAAGTGAAATCCAATTCACGTTTTCGGTAGATCACCTATTATATACCCAGTAACCGGTATCTCTGGTGTTTCTTACCATGCGAGTTTATTATCTACGTTCTGACGGTAATAGATAATATATCTCATGCGAGTATCTTATCCACGGTCTGCCGGTAATGGATATTATATCTCATACACTCTTTGGGTTTGTGTCCCCAGTTGAGTAAGATTCGTTTTCCTGTTGTGGATTCGAATGCCCATCCTGTAAGTCGATTTGCTTTTTCAAGCCCTCCTTTCGGATGATGAGTGTCTTGGAAGTGAAATCCAATTCACGTTTTCGGTAGATCACCTATTATATACCCAGTAACCGGTATCCCTGGTGTTTCTTGCCATGCGAGTGTATTATTCACGGTCTGCCGGTAATGAATAATATGTCTCATGCGCTCTTTAGTTGGAATCCTTTGTTGATTTTCCCCAACTGAGCAAGATTCGTATTCTTTGTAGAATCGAATAGCCATCCTTTAACCAGTTTGCGTTTTGGGATGATGAGTGTTTTGGAAGTGAAAACCAATTCACGTTTTCGGTAGATCACCTATTATATACCCAGTAACCGGTATCCCTAGTGTTTCTTGCCATGCGAGTGTATTATTCACGGTTTGCCGGTAATGAATAATATGTCTCATGCGCTCTTCGGTCGGAATCCTTTGTTGATCTTCCCCAGTCGAGTAAGATTCGTATTCTTTGTAGAATCGAATAGCCATCCTTTAACCAGTTTGTGTTTTGGATGATGAGTGTTTTGGAAGTGAAAACCAATTCACGATTTCGGATCTTATCCTATAAACAACCCAGTAACCGGTTCAGGATAATTTTCCTTTCGAGTATATTATTCACGGTCTGCCGGTAATGAATAATGTGTCTCGTGCGCTCTTGAGTCAATCTTTTGATTGTTTTCCCCTCAGAGTAAGATTCATTTTCCTTGTGGAATTGAATATCCATCCTATAAACAAGTTTGCTTTTCTAGCTCCCTTCAGGATGATGAGTGTTTTGGAAGTGAAATCCAATTCACGCTTTGGTCGGCCACCTATTATGTACCCAGTAACCGGTATCCTTGGTGCTCCCTCCTTTTTGCTCCCTATTTTGACCTCGGTCCCCCTGTGGAGTCAGATTTTCCTGAGTTTGTTACCCGTATGCCTGGTAACATCTCATTTGCTTTGTTACTTCCCCAGTGGAACTTTTTGTTGCTTCTCCTCAGGAGTCAGCTTGTGTCTCTCCAATGGATTTATTTTCCTTTGAATTCTTTTCCCCAGTGTGAGTCCTTCACTCCCCAGTGAGTTCTCCAGTCTGTTTTCTGTTTTCCTAATCAGAGTAGTGTTTTGTTCACGTTATGTCAGTTTTATCTTCCCCAGTCTGGAGTCGTGTCTTGTTCACACATCTCTCCTTCTGTTATTATCCCCATAGAGTCTTGTTAGAGTCTCTGTTCCTGGTGAGTGTATTACTCTGATGGATCGTCTTTTCTTCTGTGTGAATTATATTCCCCACAGAATTTGTGTTTTTTGCACGCATACATCTGCATCATGAGGTCTCTTAGGGACCAAAATTTGTCTCATTACTGTTATTTAAGTCCATTCTACCGCGTCGATATGAAGATTTCTAAACTTCACTTCTCCGGCTAGAATGACCTTAAATAGGGGCATCTGTAAGACCCCAATTTTGGGCCCTAAGATCCCTCATGGCCCATATCATATCATATCATAACTTCAAGGATCATTGCATGCCCTAGCTTTCCTCCTGGTGGGTTGGTTGCCTTGTGGGTTGTTTCTTGATCACCAAGCATACTTTGCATTTGTATATCTTTGCTTTCATATGTTTATCATTCAAAAAGTACAAAAATATTGTCAGTCTAACCTTTTTGCTTGCAGTTAAAGTAATCATCAGCAATTAGGTCAAAATCAGTCAAAGTCAGTCATTGCAGTGGCTGGTGGCCATTCTTGCAGAATTTGGGCACCATGATCAATAATCAAAAGTTCATACATCTTGGGACATCATTTGAAGTCAAGGTCTCAAGGAATTAGGGTTTGGAATTCATCAGAAGTGGTCCAATCATTCAAAACCCTAGAAAAGTCAACAGACAGTCAAACTTGGTCAACTGTGGATTTAATCAGAGATTGGATGGATAGAATTGATCTGAAGGAGCTCATTCATGCTTGTATAAGCCTCACATATCATGCCAAACCTCATCATGGAAGAAAATCAAGTGAAATCAGAAATTTTCCAGAAATAGCAAGTGGACCTGTAATTTCAACTGCCAAAAATGGAAACTTCTTGATCTTAAACTTACGTCATGATACAAGCTTCAAATGAATTTTTGCCCAACATGAAAGTTGAAGATCTTGTTCTCCCATTTTCAAAACGTCCAAGAACTCTCAAATCCCATGTGTGGTTGTCAAGATATGATCAAATCATTTTCACCAATTTTTGAACTTCAAGAGGCCATAACTCTCAAACCATAAGGCCAAATTTGGTGGGGTTTTTTCCTACACACCACATTTTTCATCCTCTTTCCAAAAATATAAATTTCATGACCTAAAACCTTGCCAATCAAAATGGCATTTTTGGACCTTTTTCATTTAAATTCAAAGTTTGACCAAACTTTGACTTTTTGATCCTTTGACTTTTTCTCATTTTTGCCAATTGGAAAGGTTTAAAACCACATTTGTGACTTGTCTCAAGCCTTAAACCATCATCATATCACCATGTTACTACCATTTTGGACCAAGGTACAAAGTTGGCATTTTTATGCATTTGGTTCAAAAAGCAAAACCAGTACAGCATTTCATATGTACAACCAAAACAGCATTTTGCATAGTCTGTACAGCCTATGTCCAAGCCCACTCAAGCAGCAAAACCACCTCCACTTCCATTTGCTCACACTTAGCAATTTGCAAAATGCATCATTACACACAAAACCAGCTTACCATTTAATTAAGTGATGTTAAACAGGTGATATATAAAGGTTTTTCTGTCCAAACAAACCCTAGCTTGACAGCCACACGACCAAAAAATCCTCTCATTCCCTCATTGTGCATTTCTGCAAAACAATATTTTCTGCAGAAAACATTCAAAGAAATCAAAGAACCCTTGCATCCTTCATCATCCAAACATCATTTGGAGCCTTGTTATAGCCTCATTCACCAGCTGGGATTTCATCTTGGAGCTCTGTTTTCTCAAAGCATCAGCCATGGCATTTGTGAGCTCGAGCTGGATTTGAGCTGGTTAAGTCGATTTCCTTCAAGCATTCATCACTATCAACCATCATTGGCAACTGTTTGAGCTTGAATCAACCAATACACCACTGTTTCACATTTTCTTCCAAAATAAGTAAGTGAATCGACCTCCTCCTTTTACCATGCCATGATATGCTTTAGATAGTTCACTTGATGCTGATTCTAATGGATGTTAGTTTGCTTGAAATGGTTGACTATATCGTGTTAAATCTGAACTTTCATTTTCATGTGTAAATGCATTTTTCTTCGACTTGGCTTGGACATGATGAGTTAATGAAATATGATACCACATTCCTGTTGTTTGATGCTTGATGAAGCTATTGGCATGCTTGGTTTCATTTTTTTGGGCATGTTGATTCATGATGATGTTGCATGAACTTGATGAATACTGTTGCATTAAAACCTTAATTCTGTCCAGATTTCCACAGGGTTAAAATGTTTTGTTGTTGGTTGATGTTAAATGATGATAGTTGTTGCATGGCTTGTTGGATTATTGCTGCTGGATGCGTTTGTTTGCGCATGACTGTTGCTTGTATGTTGAAGCTCATTTTGCTGTTGGTTAAACCCTAGGGTTTATTGCATGAGAACCCAGAATTTATGCATATGCTTGTTTATTGTTGCTGTTTTACCTGGTGATGTTTTGGTCGATAACATGATACCATTGCTGACATAACCTTGCTGCAGTTTTGAAACACCTTGAACACCATGCTGTTTGTTATGATGAGTACATAATGATGATGAAACCATTGCCCTGCTGTTTGTGAATTTTTGTTGGACTTCATTTTGATCAATTGCATGAAGTTACATGGTTTGAATGCTGAATGCTATGCTGTTGTATGTTGGTCGGGTATTATTTGGGATGCTTGGAAATGCCAAGCCATGCTGCTTTAACCCTGTCTAGAACTCCCATGATTATGCTTGTGTATTGCTGAATGATGTTGCTATACCAATACAATGTTGTTTGTGTGGTTTGGTTGAATCATGTTTGTTTGATGTGGTTGAACATGAGCATTGTGCCCTGCTAGTAGAAACCCTAAGGTCTGCATGAGAATCCAGAAAATTGTGAAGTTCATTGGCTGTTGTTGCTTGTATTTGTATGAGCATATTGTTATTGCTGTGCTGTTAGTTATGCTGTAACTGATAATGAATTGATACTGCTGCTGATTAAACATTGCTGCTGTTATTGGTATTTGCTGATCATTTGTACTGCTATGCTGAAGTTGATGTACTGCTATGCTGAATTTCAATTGATAATGATTGATAAACATTAATGTCCTGCTGCTGTTATTGGTATATGCTGTTGTTCATGATTGTTGTTTGAATGATGATTAGTGATGAACACATGAGCTGCCATGCTGTTAAACCTTAAACTGTCCAGTGATTTTCCATGCTGTTTGTCTTTTGGCATTTGAATGTTTGTTTTGAAGTTGGATAATGAACATGCCCTGCTATTAAACCATGAACATTGTCCAGAAAATCTATGTGAATGATGAATGTTGCTGTTGTTTGGGTGCTGTTTGAATGATGATGAGGAATGTTGTTGCTGCTGTTACATGAACCTGCCATGTCCAGAAATCCACCTTGATTCATGTTATGTTTGTTTGTGTTGAATGCTGTTGTTCATTTCGTTTGGTTACATGATGATGAATGTTACTGCTATGCTGTTGAACCTTGTCATTTTCCAGCTAAAACAGAAATTCCACATGCTTTGTGTTGATTATGATTGGTTATGTTTGCATGTTGATTGCATGATGATTGTTGTATGCTGTTGGAATTGTTGGTCGAAGTTTTGTGTTGCTGTTGTAGCCTGAAAATGCCAATACCATGTTTAGTTGTTGCTGTGCATTTGTTGTTGGTTTTGATTGATTGATGAAGCTGAACATGATACCATGAGAAAATGCTGTTAGAAACCCTAAGGGTTTATGTGAAAACCAGAAAATTTGAAATGGATTGGCTGGTTACTGTTTTATTGGCTGAGAGCCAATCAAAACATTTCGTTTTGCCTTGCCAAAACGCAGCACTTCAATAAGTGACTGCAGAATTACAAGTTTGCCACCGTTGACTCCTTGTTTGACCACTTGCCATGCCATCTTGTTCATGTTCATTCCATTATTTCATCAAACTTCAACAATTTATTCTTTATTCATTTCAACTCCAAAAATTGTGAAATTTTTTCCTCATACTCATGAATGTGTCTAGAATTTTATTATGAATTTTAATTATTTTTCCATTGGCTGGATTTTTAATGATAATTATTTTCTTGACATGTATGCTCAAATGATACATTGTGCCATTTCAATTGTGAAATTCTCATGTTATATCCAATGCCTTTGAATTTTTTTGTGGTGAAACTAGACACATTGACCTTCATTTCCATATAAAGCTTGTGCATTTATCATTTGTGGATTGAGAGTTATGATTTTCTGAAGTTATGTGTTACATTTGGTGCTATACCATGATCATGTATTTTCCCAATTTTTGTTCACATGCTTCCTCTTATCCAATTGACCTCAAATTTTGCATGAATCATCCTTCATATGTCTAGTTTGTATATGAATTTTCCTGGAATTAATCTTGCTGTTTTCCATTTGATTGAGAATTTTCCTCCATATGTGGTCATTTGTTGACTTTTTGTGCTATGCCTTGCCAAATCTTTTGTGAAATTCTCAAATCTTATTGTATGATCATGAAATTTCATATGTGATAACTAGACATCTCAAGCTTTGCATTGGTGTTAATCTCATTCATTTCTCTTCTGTTTTCAAATTGATATGATTTTTTGAAGTTGACCTATGTTTGTTGACTTTCACCATGCTTACTTGAATTTGGTTTGACTTCATGATTTTACTTGACTGCCTTCCTCTCATCCAAATGCCATGAAATTTTACATGTCTACCATGTTAGATGTTAGGATTGAGTGTGATTTATTTCATAATTTTTGAGATTGTTTAAGTTGACTTTTGAATGAGGTCTTGCTGTTGACTTATTTTTGCTCCTTCTTGCCATGCTTTGCATCCTTTTGCATATGAAATGACCATGATGCATGATATAATTATGAATTCACTTGAGAATGCTTCTTGAATGTTTAGACTTGGTTTGGGTTGACTTTTCCTTGCTGCCTTGACTTTTTCTTTCATCTTTGACCCTAGGCTAGTCCTAGTGGTCTTCTAAGCTTATGTTGAGTTCATCTGTTTCAGGTTAAGCACCAATGCCTTGAGGATCATTCAAATGTGTTTTAGTTTGATTGTTAAATGTGCTAACTTTTGTTTTGTAGGTGACTCATATGCTTGAGTCTTTGTGCCTTGCACAATTGATCCCTCTGTGGTTGACTTTTGTTTATCCATTTGCTTCTGATTTTGACTGTTGAGCTGTTTAATGATTGGTTTGACTTTTTCAGGTACTTTAGTTGCCTAAGTTCTTTGAACTTGCTTGCTTTGCTTTTTAGCATTTGCTTTGAGGTATAAACCTTTCTTCTTCATGTAGTCTGGAGACCCGGTCTGTTATTTGACCGGGCAAACTGTCTGAAGTCCTCCTTAAGAGGCAATGCCTGTGTGTGTTTAAAATTGTCCCAAGCAGGAAAAGTCCTTCAAGTAAGGCAATTGGTGGAAGGTAGGGATAAGCAATCTATCCCCCACTATTCAGTCTGTCCTCTCTTTGCTCCCAGTACCTGGTTGAAGCATTGAGATAAATACCCAAGATCTAATCGAGTCAATAATGTGGAGAGAGTTCCTACTTTCTGAACTCCCACACTTTCTTTGATGCTCTCTCTGATCTGAGATAGAAGCAATGAGGCACACCCCTCATTCTCCTTTTTATCTGCTTCACCTTAGCCTCTCAATGGCAAGGTTAAGAGCGACCTTTACCTATTACAGTGGACTTTCAAAGTCAAACCCTCTTGTGTGAGCCCCCATTGTTTGGCTATAGAGTGTGCTGTTTGTTATTCATTGATTGATTGATTGCTTCATATGCACTTGCTTGCCTGTATGCTATGCATTTATCATCATCATCAATTGCCATTAATGCATGATCATCTCATTTATCTTTGTGATGCTATCATTGTTGTTTGCCCATTGAGGACAATTGTAAGTCCATTGCCTTGGCATTTGCTCCTGTGATATGGAAGGATAGAGTGTAAGACCTCATTGGTCACTCATATCTTCTGTTTTATCTGTTTGTATGTGAGGATACAGTTATAAGTCCCTGTAAGTTGGCATCCGTTATCCTGTGATCATAGTTTGTTTTATCTGTTTGTATGTGAGGTTGCAGTTATAAGTCCCTGTAAGTTGGCATCTGCTTTCCTGTGATCATAGTTTGTATGAGAGGTTGCAATTATAAGTCCCTGTAAGTTGGCATTTGCATTCCTGTGATCATATTGTTGCTTTTGTTCTTGTATGTGAGGATCCATTATAAGTCCCTGTAATGTGGCATTGGATTTCCTAGGACCATACTGTGGAGTTAACCTAAGTCCAGATAGATTGGCAGTTGACGTTCCATATTTCATTCTTGCTTTCTTCTGTGGAGATTAGTGTAAGACCATTGAGTGGCATCTGATATCCTATTTCTGTTTTAGGAGACTGGTGTAAATCCATCTATTGGTATCCGGTATCCGCTTTTATTTCTTTGCCTGTGGAGATTAGTGTAAGTCCATTGAGTGGCCTCTGATATCCCGTTTTGTTTTAGGAGATTGGTATAAGACCAGTGATTGGCATCCGATATCCGCTTTTGCTTGCTTTGTTTGTTTGTTATTATTCATTGCTATTCCAAAGGACACACTTGAATCATCTCCCATATGATCTCAAGAAGTGAACCTTCTAAGAAGTTTTACTATCCATCCTTCATCCATTCATCATCCATTATGTCCTAAACCTTTTCACACATTACTTTTCAAACTTGACATAAGTGTCGTGCAAACATCTTCATGTTTTTCTAACTAAAAACCTGGACTCAAGTCCTTGACCTTTTTTCAAACTCCATTTTCATAATACTTCTTTGAATCAATCTTAATCATACTTTGACCTCACTTTCATAATCACAATCAATTAACTTCACTCATTCACTTGTTTTGGCTTTGTCCATTAATTTTTTCATGCATTAGCCATAGGCTTCAATTATCTTTGTGGTTGATGTAAATCTTGCCTATCCTTAGTGAGTCGATAGTAAGACTTCCGTACTTCAAACAGGGCTAACCCCTCTAGTACGTCGAAGCTATCCTCGCATGGTGGATGTTGTTTTTGGTCGAGTGTTCTCCCATTGATAATGAAAAGCCTCAGTGCTTGTGTTTAAAACTGAATCCACCAACTTTTGGAAATCTTTTAGCCGAACTACGGCGTTTTGATCCTTACCTTTGATGGAAGGTACGTAGGCAGCGGGTTCATCCGTTCGAACACAAAAATAAATAAAACCCAATAACCCAATAAAAACTTGTATATTCTTCTCTCATCATCCCAATCATGTTTGCACAATCTTTATGTCATAATAAATAATAATTTAGCATAACAAGTGTGAAAAGGGCTCCCTAGGAGTACCTAGGACGTAGTGGGTGCCTAACACCTTCCCATTGCGTAATTTACCCCTTACCCAGAATCTCTGATCTTTTTATTAGTTTTCTACGTGTAAAACTTCTTAGGCTTTTGTTCGCTTTTTAGCCAATCCTTTGGATAAATAAAAGTGCGGTGGCGACTCGAAATTTTCAATGTATCTCATAGCTTATGATTTAATCGATAGATCATATAGCGACGAATACACCGCTACAGAAAAGTGGCGACTCTGCTGGGGAGAAACTCACCAGAATCCCTGGTGGTATTGCCTACTTTTCACCCTTGTTGTGCTATATTGTTATTCTTTATCTGACATATTTTTGTACAATTTGGGATGACTGTATTGATTGTAATGTGTGAATTGCTTGATATACATTTGTTGTTTGCTTTGGTGATCTGTGAGATGAGTTCTATACCCGAACTCGAGTGCTCTCTAGGATAGGAGAATGGCATAGTCTTGTCGACTGGTGTGGAGTAGTCCTTAGCCAGTTGACTTGCGAGTCCATTCACTTGGTGGAGGTCATGTTGAACTAATAATGTCACACAAGTTATTTGTGGATAGGCATTATTCTTTCAATCATGTTCCGTAGAAGCCAAGGACCTTAGTTTACCAAACCCATCTCGGCCTATTTTTAGGACCGTAGTGCGGAGGTCGTTCAGATGTCAGTTCTGATACGATTGTTACGCGATACTACACTCATAAGAGTTTCTCTTGAGAATATTCTTGGAATACGAGTATTCGTTCCTCCGATAATATTCGAAAGATGGAACGATGATTATGGGAACCTCTGATAGAACATGTCTGGCAGGTTTAAACCCTAGTACACTCCCTTTGGGTGGTTCTTAACCGAGACTCCATGCTCGTGACTCTCAACAAACCCGTGATTCGTGGTTGAGTCGTTCAAACATTGTTAATATCAATGGATCCCGGATCAGGTGTAAAAACCAAAAATCCACCAAAGCGGCTGGTTGATATTAGGAATGTTTGAACCGGTTCATGTACCGTTAATATCAATGGAACTTGGGTGTCGATAAGGTGAAAACCTAAATCCACCAAAATGGATGATTGATATTAAGGATACATAGAGCTTTCCCACGACCTTTGTTTGGTATGCTTTGTTTGATCCTTGAGTGTGCTTGTTGCATTCATGCATTCACGCATTCATCCGCATCCATGTCATCAGAAAAAAAAAAAATTTCAAGGAACTCAAAGGAGTTTATTTGCAAAAATTTTCAAAACATGAAAAAACCGGGAAAATTTTTTTCACCTGATATATCTGATGAGATATTTTCATATCCGATCAAAATGCTTAAATATTTCAAAGTTTGCAAATAAAACCCTCGGGTTCCTTTGATATAAAAACAAGCATATGCATAAACACTTCATGCATCATTTGCATCAGCAGGTGTTTTGTTCCGGTCTCCCGTTCTGTGGTCTGACTCTGCGATCTTCATTTATTTTGAAGACGCATCTCGCCGGTATTATACCAAAGCCATTTCTGCCAGATTGATGGATCATCCTGAGCAAGAGAATTGTGAATTCAAAGAGGAATTTGCCAGCCCAAGTGCTTTTAATGGATTTATTCCTGTTGATGGATTTATTCCTGTTGATGGATTTATTCCTGGTTAATCGATCCCGGGCTGGCATAGGCTACTGTTCTGGGGCACTTAATGAGCGAGGTTTGTTCACGAGTGGAGGATTCATCCATATCAACCTGAAGAAGAAGCTGCTGCTATCTTGGAAGTATATGCAGAAGACTTGAACAATTTTGTTATTCCTGGTGGTGTCTGCCACAATTGGGTCGCTGTGGATGTTCCTACGGTCATTCATAAGTCAGCGTGATTTGTTCATTTTGTTTAAAACCCTTCTCCCATGCCAAAAGGAGAAGTGATGACATTGCTGGCAGCATTTAATACAATGATGTTTTCATTCAATTAATGCATTGTTAAACATTTGTTTTTCCACTTGTTTTCACTTTTTGCTTTTGCATGAAATCAGTGATCACAAAAAACCATGAAAAACAAAAACAGCATTTTTCATCTGCATAAATGATTTGCTTGTTTAAAATTCAAAAGCTTTTCATTATCCAGAGTCATTATGCAGGGATTTCTAAACCCATTGAACATAATGATCCAACGCCATCTCCCAATCTTGAAGTCCTTGTATCTGAGGCAGAGGAAGATGATGTTGAAGGGGATTCCCGATGAGATTACCCGCCTTCTTGAGCACAAAGAAGCTCATTCAGCTGTATCATGAGAATCAGCAAGACAGTCAAACTGGGGCATTACAATCAAAAAAAAAAAAAAAAAAAAAAAAAAAAAAGAAGAAAAAAAGAAAAAAAGAAAAAAAGAGAAGAGGGTGAAAAAGATGAAAAAATCAAAAATCAAAAAAAAAATTTCAAATTTTTTCCAAAAGAAAAAAGAAAATTATACCCTCAAGTCCCTGGTTGACTGATGCTGAATGGATTCAGGGTCGTTATGACCAGTTGAATTTGATCGAAGAGAAGCGCTTAACTGCCATGTGCCATGGTCAGTTATATCAACAGAGAATGAAGAAAGCATTCGACAAGAAGGTCAAGCCTCGCGTGTTCCGAGAAGGTGACCTTGTGCTCAAGAAAGTTTTGTCTTTCGCGCCCGATTCCAGGGGCAAGTGGACTCCAAACTACGAGGGTCCGTATGTTGTTAAGAGAGCCTTTTCAGGCGGTGCTTTGATGCTTACAACAATGGATGGGGAGGATTTCACTCGTCCTGTGAATTCAGATGCAGTTAAGAGATACTTTGCCTAAAAAAAGTATATGCAAAAAAAAAAAAAAAGAATGAAAAAAAACAGAATTGCTAGCTAAGTTGAAAACCCGAAAGGGCGGCTTAGGCAAAAAAAAAAAAAAAAAATGAGCGTCTCGGTGGAGAACCCGTAAGGGTAATCCAGGCAAAAATTAGAGACTTGAAGAAAAAAAAAGAATATTTGCATCCCGCTAGATTGAGTACCTCACTCTGGGGCAATCTAGGCAAAAATTAGGGATTTGGCAAGTAACTGCATCCTGACAAGACTTTCTGGTTCATCAGTTGTCATTTCGTCAGAAGATTCTCGATTCGTCGTCAACTGAAGCTTCGGATACATCGAGATTCAAATTGGTAGAGAAAGGATCATTATGTTCAATGTAGCCCTCTTCCAATATATATCACTGATTTCAAATTTGTACAGATCTATGGAGTCTTGCCATTTGCAGACTACCATTCTATCAAATCAATTTGAGCTTTTTATCCAATTTATTTGCACTCTTATTTGTTTCAATTCAACAAATGTTTTGCATGTTTTAAATTGATAAAATGTCATTGTTTTAAACAAATCAAATTTTTCAAAATTTTTGTTTTAAACAAAGTGAACATTCACAAGATTGAAAGGATACTCAAGAACATCTCAGTGCTCTCCCGAGGGTGGCATGATTCCCAACAGGTAAGACATTGGTTCATATTCCTGGTTTGGTGGTATTTTCTTTCTTCGGATCTTTGTTGAGGTTGTTCCTCAAACAAAGTTGTTGTTGGGGTTGTTCCCCAGTACAGTCGCAAACAGTGTGTTGTTGAAGACTTCGTACTCTCCAGCAGCAGTTTTCCCAGCATGGGCGTTTCTTGAGAAGTTTCGGCGGTTGATGGTTTGTCATCTTGGTGCCCCGTCACTTTCTCCAGTGGGTCGATACCCCCAGACTTCATTTGTCTCCTCAGTACAGTCATGAGTATAACTGATTGATTGATACTCCCCTCGGAGTCGCGAGTAGAGCTGTTATTAATATCCCCACCAGGGTCGCGAGCGGAGTTGTTACCGCTTTTCCCCGTGCAGTGTGCCAGCAGGATCTGTCTGTTTCCTCAGCACGTTTGTTTTCTTTTGAAGACTCGGTAAGTCAGTGGTTTGATACCCGGTACTTTACCTTTCCCCGGCGAAGTCGTCTGCGGAATTGTTGCTATCTCTCCATCAGAGTTATTCTCTCCAGCAGAGCAGGATTTATTTTCCTACTCCGTGGTTAATTGGGTTGGTATCCCAGTATTTCAACCATCCTTTCCTCAGCTTAGTCTGCAGATTGTTTGTTGTGGCAGTTTCGCCAGTTGAATACTCCTTCAATCCCCGTATAGTCGGATGATGGCTCTAGCCTCCAGGGAACGGATTTGATTTCCGGACTGTTTGTGATCCCCAGTAGAGTGGCTTATATTGCAGAACCTACTTGTTGCGATCAATTTGCTTTGTATATTCTCCCCAAGTGGAGTGGTTTGTTGCAGAATATATTTGTTTGATCTATCCTCCCTCAGTGGTTTGTTCCCAAGAGAGTAGCCGACAGTTTTCCCCAGTAGAGTTGCTTATGCAGTTAGATTCTATTTGGATGATTTCATTCTCCCTCAGTGGGTTATTCCCCAGCGGAGTTTTGTGGAGTTGCTTCTACAGCAGTTTGTGCTTGTGCTTATGCACCTTTTGTTTCTCGGTTGACACTGGGATTCCCTGCAGATATACTTTGGGACTTCTCTTGTTCCCTTACAGACTTGTCTTGGTGGCCGTTTCGCCCGTTGCGACTTTCTGTGCCCTGATTGGGTTGTTTCCTGATATCTCTGATCCTCTGCTTCTTCAGCAGTACCTGCAAATCTTTGCTTTACAGCATATAGATCTCCGCAGATTGGCTCTCCAGTTGGTTTTTCCCCTGGAAGTATAATACCGGACGTTTGGTTCCTGAACCTGTTTGTGTTAGAATTGTCTGTTTTGTCAGCATTCATCAAACATAAATCACGCATATTCATGCATATTCATAAACATTCAGATATTCATGTTGCATTTGTTGCCATATTTTTGGTTTGTCGTGTCTCCTGCTATGAATAAATAAAACCCAATAACCCAATAAAAACTTGTATATTCTTCTCTCATCATCCCAATCATGTTTGCACAATCTTTATGTCATAATAAATAATAATTTAGCATAACAAGTGTGAAAAGGGCTCCCTAGGAGTACCTAGGACGTAGTGGGTGCCTAACACCTTCCCATTGCGTAATTTACCCCTTACCCAGAATCTCTGATCTTTTTATTAGTTTTCTACGTGTAAAACTTCTTAGGCTTTTGTTCGCTTTTTAGCCAATCCTTTGGATAAATAAAAGTGCGGTGGCGACTCGAAATTTTCAATGTATCTCATAGCTTATGATTTAATCGATAGATCATATAGCGACGAATACACCGCTACAGAAAAGTGGCGACTCTGCTGGGGAGAAACTCACCAGAATCCCTGGTGGTATTGCCTACTTTTCACCCTTGTTGTGCTATATTGTTATTCTTTATCTGACATATTTTTGTACAATTTGGGATGACTGTATTGATTGTAATGTGTGAATTGCTTGATATACATTTGTTGTTTGCTTTGGTGATCTGTGAGATGAGTTCTATACCCGAACTCGAGTGCTCTCTAGGATAGGAGAATGGCATAGTCTTGTCGACTGGTGTGGAGTAGTCCTTAGCCAGTTGACTTGCGAGTCCATTCACTTGGTGGAGGTCATGTTGAACTAATAATGTCACACAAGTTATTTGTGGATAGGCATTATTCTTTCAATCATGTTCCGTAGAAGCCAAGGACCTTAGTTTACCAAACCCATCTCGGCCTATTTTTAGGACCGTAGTGCGGAGGTCGTTCAGATGTCAGTTCTGATACGATTGTTACGCGATACTACACTCATAAGAGTTTCTCTTGAGAATATTCTTGGAATACGAGTATTCGTTCCTCCGATAATATTCGAAAGATGGAACGATGATTATGGGAACCTCTGATAGAACATGTCTGGCAGGTTTAAACCCTAGTACACTCCCTTTGGGTGGTTCTTAACCGAGACTCCATGCTCGTGACTCTCAACAAACCCGTGATTCGTGGTTGAGTCGTTCAAACATTGTTAATATCAATGGATCCCGGATCAGGTGTAAAAACCAAAAATCCACCAAAGCGGCTGGTTGATATTAGGAATGTTTGAACCGGTTCATGTACCGTTAATATCAATGGAACTTGGGTGTCGATAAGGTGAAAACCTAAATCCACCAAAATGGATGATTGATATTAAGGATACATAGAGCTTTCCCACGACCTTTGTTTGGTATGCTTTGTTTGATCCTTGAGTGTGCTTGTTGCATTCATGCATTCACGCATTCATCCGCATCCATGTCATCAGAAAAAAAAAAATTTCAAGGAACTCAAAGGAGTTTATTTGCAAAAATTTTCAAAACATGAAAAAACCGGGAAAATTTTTTTCACCTGATATATCTGATGAGATATTTTCATATCCGATCAAAATGCTTAAATATTTCAAAGTTTGCAAATAAAACCCTCGGGTTCCTTTGATATAAAAACAAGCATATGCATAAACACTTCATGCATCATTTGCATCAGCAGGTGTTTTGTTCCGGTCTCCCGTTCTGTGGTCTGACTCTGCGATCTTCATTTATTTTGAAGACGCATCTCGCCGGTATTATACCAAAGCCATTTCTGCCAGATTGATGGATCATCCTGAGCAAGAGAATTGTGAATTCAAAGAGGAATTTGCCAGCCCAAGTGCTTTTAATGGATTTATTCCTGTTGATGGATTTATTCCTGTTGATGGATTTATTCCTGGTTAATCGATCCCGGGCTGGCATAGGCTACTGTTCTGGGGCACTTAATGAGCGAGGTTTGTTCACGAGTGGAGGATTCATCCATATCAACCTGAAGAAGAAGCTGCTGCTATCTTGGAAGTATATGCAGAAGACTTGAACAATTTTGTTATTCCTGGTGGTGTCTGCCACAATTGGGTCGCTGTGGATGTTCCTACGGTCATTCATAAGTCAGCGTGATTTGTTCATTTTGTTTAAAACCCTTCTCCCATGCCAAAAGGAGAAGTGATGACATTGCTGGCAGCATTTAATACAATGATGTTTTCATTCAATTAATGCATTGTTAAACATTTGTTTTTCCACTTGTTTTCACTTTTTGCTTTTGCATGAAATCAGTGATCACAAAAAACCATGAAAAACAAAAACAGCATTTTTCATCTGCATAAATGATTTGCTTGTTTAAAATTCAAAAGCTTTTCATTATCCAGAGTCATTATGCAGGGATTTCTAAACCCATTGAACATAATGATCCAACGCCATCTCCCAATCTTGAAGTCCTTGTATCTGAGGCAGAGGAAGATGATGTTGAAGGGGATTCCCGATGAGATTACCCGCCTTCTTGAGCACAAAGAAGCTCATTCAGCTGTATCATGAGAATCAGCAAGACAGTCAAACTGGGGCATTACAATCAAAAAAAAAAAAAAAAAAAAAAAAGAAAGAAGAAAAAAAGAAAAAAGAAAAAAAGAGAAGAGGGTGAAAAAGATGAAAAAATCAAAAATCAAAAAAAAAAATTTCAAATTTTTTCCAAAAGAAAAAAGAAAATTATACCCTCAAGTCCCTGGTTGACTGATGCTGAATGGATTCAGGGTCGTTATGACCAGTTGAATTTGATCGAAGAGAAGCGCTTAACTGCCATGTGCCATGGTCAGTTATATCAACAGAGAATGAAGAAAGCATTCGACAAGAAGGTCAAGCCTCGCGTGTTCCGAGAAGGTGACCTTGTGCTCAAGAAAGTTTTGTCTTTCGCGCCCGATTCCAGGGGCAAGTGGACTCCAAACTACGAGGGTCCGTATGTTGTTAAGAGAGCCTTTTCAGGCGGTGCTTTGATGCTTACAACAATGGATGGGGAGGATTTCACTCGTCCTGTGAATTCAGATGCAGTTAAGAGATACTTTGCCTAAAAAAAGTATATGCAAAAAAAAAAAAAAAAGAATGAAAAAAAACAGAATTGCTAGCTAAGTTGAAAACCCGAAAGGGCGGCTTAGGCAAAAAAAAAAAAAAAATGAGCGTCTCGGTGGAGAACCCGTAAGGGTAATCCAGGCAAAAATTAGAGACTTGAAGAAAAAAAAGAATATTTGCATCCCGCTAGATTGAGTACCTCACTCTGGGGCAATCTAGGCAAAAATTAGGGATTTGGCAAGTAACTGCATCCTGACAAGACTTTCTGGTTCATCAGTTGTCATTTCGTCAGAAGATTCTCGATTCGTCGTCAACTGAAGCTTCGGATACATCGAGATTCAAATTGGTAGAGAAAGGATCATTATGTTCAATGTAGCCCTCTTCCAATATATATCACTGATTTCAAATTTGTACAGATCTATGGAGTCTTGCCATTTGCAGACTACCATTCTATCAAATCAATTTGAGCTTTTTATCCAATTTATTTGCACTCTTATTTGTTTCAATTCAACAAATGTTTTGCATGTTTTAAATTGATAAAATGTCATTGTTTTAAACAAATCAAATTTTTCAAAATTTTTGTTTTAAACAAAGTGAACATTCACAAGATTGAAAGGATACTCAAGAACATCTCAGTGCTCTCCCGAGGGTGGCATGATTCCCAACAGGTAAGACATTGGTTCATATTCCTGGTTTGGTGGTATTTTCTTTCTTCGGATCTTTGTTGAGGTTGTTCCTCAAACAAAGTTGTTGTTGGGGTTGTTCCCCAGTACAGTCGCAAACAGTGTGTTGTTGAAGACTTCGTACTCTCCAGCAGCAGTTTTCCCAGCATGGGCGTTTCTTGAGAAGTTCCGGCGGTTGATGGTTTGTCATCTTGGTGCCCCGTCACTTTCTCCAGTGGGTCGATACCCCCAGACTTCATTTGTCTCCTCAGTACAGTCATGAGTATAACTGATTGATTGATACTCCCCTCGGAGTCGCGAGTAGAGCTGTTATTAATATCCCCACCAGGGTCGCGAGCGGAGTTGTTACCGCTTTTCCCCGTGCAGTGTGCCAGCAGGATCTGTCTGTTTCCTCAGCACGTTTGTTTTCTTTTGAAGACTCGGTAAGTCAGTGGTTTGATACCCGGTACTTTACCTTTCCCCGGCGAAGTCGTCTGCGGAATTGTTGCTATCTCTCCATCAGAGTTATTCTCTCCAGCAGAGCAGGATTTATTTTCCTACTCCGTGGTTAATTGGGTTGGTATCCCAGTATTTCAACCAACCATCCTTTCCTCAGCTTAGTCTGCAGATTGTTTGTTGTGGCAGTTTCGCCAGTTGAATACTCCCTTCAATCCCCGTATAGTCGGATGATGGCTCTAGCCTCCAGGGAACGGATTTGATTTCCGGACTGTTTGTGATCCCCAGTAGAGTGGCTTATATTGCAGAACCTACTTGTTGCGATCAATTTGCTTTGTATATTCTCCCCAAGTGGAGTGGTTTGTTGCAGAATATATTTGTTTGATCTATCCTCCCTCAGTGGTTTGTTCCCAAGAGAGTAGCCGACAGTTTTCCCCAGTAGAGTTGCTTATGCAGTTAGATTCTATTTGGATGATTTCATTCTCCCTCAGTGGGTTATTCCCCAGCGGAGTTTTGTGGAGTTGCTTCTACAGCAGTTTGTGCTTGTGCTTATGCACCTTTTGTTTCTCGGTTGACACTGGGATTCCCTGCAGATATACTTTGGGACTTCTCTTGTTCCCTTACAGACTTGTCTTGGTGGCCGTTTCGCCCGTTGCGACTTTCTGTGCCCTGATTGGGTTGTTTCCTGATATCTCTGATCCTCTGCTTCTTCAGCAGTACCTGCAAATCTTTGCTTTACAGCATATAGATCTCCGCAGATTGGCTCTCCAGTTGGTTTTTCCCCTGGAAGTATAATACCGGACGTTTGGTTCCTGAACCTGTTTGTGTTAGAATTGTCTGTTTTGTCAGCATTCATCAAACATAAATCACGCATATTCATGCATATTCATAAACATTCAGATATTCATGTTGCATTTGTTGCCATATATTTTTGGTTTGTCGTGTCTCCTGCTATGAATAAATAAAACCCAATAACCCAATAAAAACTTGTATATTCTTCTCTCATCATCCCAATCATGTTTGCACAATCTTTATGTCATAATAAATAATAATTTAGCATAACAAGTGTGAAAAGGGCTCCCTAGGAGTACCTAGGACGTAGTGGGTGCCTAACACCTTCCCATTGCGTAATTTACCCCTTACCCAGAATCTCTGATCTTTTTATTAGTTTTCTACGTGTAAAACTTCTTAGGCTTTTGTTCGCTTTTTAGCCAATCCTTTGGATAAATAAAAGTGCGGTGGCGACTCGAAATTTTCAATGTATCTCATAGCTTATGATTTAATCGATAGATCATATAGCGACGAATACACCGCTACAGTTGGCTCGGGTGTAGTACCGGTGAGTCAGCTTGTCTTCAAAATAAGTGAAGAACACAAAGTTAGACCATAGAACAAGAAGCCTGGAGCAAAACCTGCTTATGCATATGATGCATGCAATGCACATGATTTAATTTTTTTATATCAAAGGAACTTTAGAGTCCTATTTGCAAATATTGGAAGTATTAAACATTTATCACATATGGAAATATCGTATCAATAATATCTGGAAAATATTTTTACACCAAAGAAGTACAGTCTTGGTAACCAAATACAATACAAGAGAGAAGGAAATGATCATCCTATGGAATCCTAGAAGCAATCATCTAAAGCTCTGGAAACTGGAAGATAAGATGCACGAAGCCTCTTCACCTCCCTCTCGTCGGCTGCCTCCATGTCTGCCTTCTCTTTGGCGAGTCGATCATACTTCCTCTTCCAAAACTTGGAAGACTGAGGAAGTAGAGAAGTCCATGCATCATCAGGATCATCAATAACCTGGTGCTCGAGGAACTCTATCAAAGCATCCTTCTCCTTGATCTGCTGAAGCAACTCCTCTCGTTCACGCATCCAAGCACGCGAACGGTCTTCGTCTCTCAACTCCTCTACTCCTTGGTCAGGGAGGGTTGAAGGCCCAGCCACAACCAAAGGTGTAGGTCTTCGTCTCTCAACTCCTCTAACAGAATGTTATTGGGTTTATCCTTTAGAGGGAACCCAAGCTGACGACGTGCTAAAATAGGGTTGTAGTTAATCCCACCACATGTACCAAGAAGAGGCACATTGGAGAATTCACCATAAGAGTCAATGATCTGCACACCATCATATACGTGGTTGTACCAAAAGATATCATCATTAGTGAGAGACATAAGTCTCGTAGACCACCGTAAACATCCTTTGTTCTCCTTGAAGGCGACTGTCTACGACAAGTGCGAAATAAACCACTTGTACAACAGAGGCAAACAGCACACAATGGTACCACCAACCTTTGCATTCCTCATATGCAAAGAAAAGTAAGTGTCACCCAACAGAGTCGGAACGGGATTGAGAGTAGAGAAAACTCTAATAGCGTTCACATCCACAAACTTATCGATGTTGGGGAATAACACTAGCCCATAGATGAGAAGTACAAATATGGCCTCAAAGGCGTCCTCACTCATGGCCTTTCCATACATAATAGCTTGAGCAATGAGGAACTCAGAAGGGAGACCTTGAATTCCACCTTTGGTAGTCATATGGGCACCAACCAGAGATTCATCTATATGCAACATATCAGCTATCTCTTGAGAAGTAGGAACACTCTCTAAGCCACTGAACGGCAACTGGTCTAGAATAGGTATACCCACAAGGCAGGCATACTCTCTCAAGCATGGACAAAAGCTGAAAATCCGGGAATGTGAAGCAACGGTACAATGGATCATAAAATTGCACCAATACACTCATCAATCCTTCATCCACCTGAGTAGTCAGAACAGATAGAAGCTTTCCAAAACGAGCCTTGAAACTCAAGGGATCTAGTACATAGGATGTCAAATTCCTTAGCTCTTTCAAGTCTGGTTGTCTGAAACTGTACTTCTTCGTATTCCTTCTTTGTCTTTCCATGTCTAAAAATTTGCAAATAGACCTCTTAAGTTCCTTGAAAACTTTCTCATTATTGATGATATGGATGCAAGTGGGCGCATGGATGCATGAATGCAACAATCACACTCAAGGATCAAGCAAAGCACACCAAACAAAGGTCATGGGGTGGATCATGTTATCCTTAATACCAATCATCTATTTTGGTGGATTATGGTTTACACCTTATCAACACCCAAGTTCCATTGATATTAAGGATACAAGAACGGATCAACCATGAATCAAGGGTTTGTTGCTAGTCACGAGCATGGAGTCTCGGTTAAGAACCACCCAAAGGGAGTGTACTAGGGTTTAAACCTGCCAGACATGTTCTACAAGAGGTTCCCATAGTCATCATCCCATCTTTCGAATATCATCGGATAAACGACTACTCGTATTCCAAAAAATATTCTCAAGAGAGACTCTTATGAGTGTAGTATCACGTAACAATCGTATCAAATCTTACACTTGAATGACCTTCGCACTACGTCCTAAGAATAGGCCAAGATGAGCTTGGTAAACTAAGGTCCTTGGCTTCTAAGGTCTATATTGGACAGAGTAATGTCTAACCACAACTACTTGTGTGACATTATTGATCCCAACATGACCTCCACCAAGTGAATGGGCTAGCAAGTCAACTTGCTAAGGAATAACTCCACACAAGTCGACAAGACTATGCCATTCTCCTATCCTAAGTGCACTCGAGTTCGGGTATAGAACTCATCTCACAAAGATCACCATGCATACAAGGAATTAATATTCAAGCAATCCAATCATTACATACAATACAGTAATCCCAAATTGCACAAAAATATGTCACAAAAATAATATACACAACAATACAACAAATATGAAAAGTAGGCACAACCCACTAGGCAAACATTCCTCAGCAGAGTCGCCACTTTTCTGTAGCGGGGTATTCGTTACCATTAGAGATATTGACTAAATCCAAGGTAAACCATACAAGTCGAGTCGCCACCGCACTTCTATTTATCCAAAGGAATGGTTAGAAAGCGAACAAAAACCTAAAAGTTTTATCGAATCAAAAACTAGTAAAAATGTCAGAGATCGGGGTAAGGGGGTTGGTTATGCAATGAGAAGGTTTTAAGCACCCAAAACATCCTAGGTACTCCTAGGGAGACCTTTTCACATTTGTTGTAAGGTTGGTATTTTGTGAAAATTTATTTGTGCAAACATGATTCAAGAGATGAGAAGAGAATATACAAGTTATTTACAATTTTGTGTTTGGATGGATAAACCCATTGCCTACGTACCATTGTAAAAAAGATTAGGATCAAAACCTCGTAGTTCGGGGTAAAAATCTCAAAATGAGTTGGTGAATTGATTCGTCCAAAAGCCTTAAGGTCTTTTGTTATCCAAGGGAGAAAACTCAACCTAAAACCACAAATCCACCATGTGAGGATAGCTTCAAAATGCTAGTGAGGGGTTAACCCTATAATAAGCATGGAAGACTCATTGTCCATCCCTAAGGATATAGGTGAGTATTGTAACACCCCGATAAAATATGATAATTATTTAAATTAAGTTAATAATATATTTATTAATTTAATTAAATAATTGGATTATTATTGGAATAATATAAATTGGAATAATAAGTTGGAATATATATAAAGAGTTCCATTTGGTAAAGAAGGTTTTTTCACGTGAAAACCAGAGAAGCGACAGAAAAGAGGAAAAGGGCAAAGAGGCAGAGCAAGAGAGCAAGGGTTGAAGAAGGAAGAGCTTGAAGCTAAAGGATTGTCGGATTAACTCAGGTAAGGGGGGTTTATCGTCGTTTAAAGGGTATTATGGATTAACATGTAATGGGTAGTACTAAGCCATTGATTTGACCTTAATTGGGATGTTGAATGCTGAAAAATTGAGATGAATAAGTTGTGCTTAAGCTGTAATTGAATCTGTAATTGGATGAGTCTTGATTTTCCGAAAGTATAGCTTTTTACGGAATTGGAATCGGAGGTCCGGAAGTCCTCCAACGGCGGAAAATGCGGAGAATTCTGCATTCTGCTTCGTGTTAGCGCAGGAACAGCTTTCTGTCTTGCGTTAACCGGTTAACCCAGGGTGTTAACCGGTTAACACTGTTATGAATTGTGAAATATTGTTGTTTGTCTTGCGTTAACCGGTTAACCCAGGGCGTTAACCGGTTAACACTGTTGTGAATTGCCAGGAAGCGTGTTCTGTTGGCGTTAACCGGTTAACCCAGGGCGTTAATCGGTTAACACTGTTGAAAAAGTGAAAAATGGACATTTAAATGTTGTGTGTGTTTTAGAATGGAATTATGTGATGATTGGCCTATAGTGGTGAATGATATGTCGTATGTATGATATAGTAGGGGTCATTTTCCCGCTGTTTTGAGCAGTGTAGGTATTAGTAGAGTGTGCTAATACTGTGATTGATTATGTGGCATGACACAATATGATTCTGTGATAATTGTATTGATAATGTATGATGGTGTGCATAATGTTGTGAATATATCTATTATGTATGCAATTGTGGATGGACTGTTTATGGCTTAGAGTGTGAGCATATGTCCATTGTGAGTTGTTGTTGATGGTTGCATTGCTAGGTGATTTAGCGTGCATAATGTGGCCTTTATGGTGGTAGCTAATTCCCATGGTGAGGAATTAGTGAGTGAATTATTGTGGATTGTTGTTGATGTTTGCATGCTAGGTGATTAGCGTGCATAGCATAGCCCTTGGGGTGGTAGCTAATTCCCATGGTGAGGAATTAGTGAGTGAGTCACTAGGTCTCAAATGAGTGGGACTAGTGAGCTTGGTAGCCGTATCTGGATTTGATCGGTGAGGTTGAACTATATGTTCACGAATAGTCGGTACCGCATGCATGGAGTCTCATTGCATAATGTATGTATTGTGTATAATATGAATGGATGTGTTCCAATATTATACGTGTGTTTTGATGTTTATGTTGAGCATGATTATGAGTATGAGTTGATGTTGCCGTTACTGAATGTGTGATATGATTAGGGTGATGAGATGTGTTCATTTACTTAGCATTACATGATATTTTATAATGCTTATTACATCGATTGAGGAACTCACCCTTACAACTATGTTTTCAGGTAACGAGCAGTGATTGAGTAGAAGCTAGTCCTTGGAGTCTAGTGTAGTTCCTTAGTGGGTCATGCTCTGGTAGATGTAACATCGGGACGGGATGTTTTACTTGTTTTTCATTGATGATTGTTGAACAAGTTTACATGTAATGTGTTACATGTTTTGCATGTTGTTGTTAATTTCTATCCGCTGCGAATTATGCAAATGTTTGTTTTGATGAATAAATGAGCATGACGAGTTAAATTGGAACATGGTGTGAAGTGTCAAGTGTGACACCCTTAAATTGCATATATACTCTGATTTATGTTTGGTTGTTTTAATTATTTATTGGGGGTATTTTAGAAGGGTGTTACATTAGTGGTATCAGAGCATAGTCGGTCGAGTCGAGTCGTAATTATTCTGTTTCCCTGTACGGGATAGGTGTTGTGTAACCCTATCAGTACTTATTGTTTAGCTTGTTGGGTTTTCAGAATAGAGATGGCTGGAAGAGGTAGAGACGATGATGCGATTGCTGAGGCTCTGGGTATGCTAGCTGGAGTACTTGGAGGGAATCCGAATGTTGTGGGAATGGGAGCTGCTCGTCAACTGAGTGAGTTCCAGAAGAACAATCCTCCAATGTTCAAGGGAGCATACGATCCAGATGGTGCTCAGAAGTGGTTGAAGGAGATCGAGAGGATCTTCTGAGTGACTGAGTGTGCCGATAACCAGAAGGTCAGGTTCGGTACGCATAGGCTGTCAGAGGAAGCAGATGATTGGTGGGTTGCTGCCCGCACTGAGTTGGAAGCTGCTGGGAATACTGAGATCACTTGGGCGGTGTTCAGAGAGAGATTCCTGAGGAAGTACTTTCCAGAGGATGTCAGAGGAAAGAAAGAGATAGAGTTCTTAGAATTGAAGCAGGGCAACCGGTCTGTTACTGAGTATGCTGCTAAGTTCACAGAGCTGTCGAAGTATTACACTCCCTATGATGAGGCTACTGGGGAATTCTCGAAATGTGTGAAGTTTGAGAACGGGTTACGTCCCGAGATCAAGCAGGCTATTGGGTATCAGCGGATTAGAGTGTTTTCTGACTTGGTTGATTGCTGCAGAATTTTTGAACAAGATACCAAGGCCAGAGCGGAGAACTATCAGCAAAGGGTTGATAGGAAAGGCAAGAATCAGAATGATCGTGGGAAACCATATGCAGCTGGCAAAGGTTTCCAGAGGCAGAGTGGGATGAGGAGACCTAGTGGGGGAGACTCCAGTGCCCCTGCTAAGTGTTACAGATGTGGTCAGGCTGGACATCGTATCCATGAGTGTACCAGTGCTGAGAAGAAGTGTTTCAAGTGTGGCAAAGGTGGTCACTTGGCTGCAGAGTGCCGCTTGAAGACTGTGACTTATTTCAATTGTGGAGAGGTGGGTCATATCAGTCCACAGTGTCCTAAGCCGAAGAAAGAGAACCAGTCGGGAGGCAAGGTCTTTGCTTTATCGGGTTCTGAGACTTCTGCAGATGATCGTTTGATCCGAGGTACGTGTTATATTAATGGCTTTCCTCTTGTAGCTATTATTGACACAGGTGCGACTCATTCCTTTATATCTTTGGATTGTGCTGTGAAATTTAAATTAGAGATATCTGAGATGCATGGTAGTATGGTGATTGATACTCCTGCGAAGGGTTCAGTGACTACTACTTCAGTTTGTTTAAATTGCCCTTTGAGTATTTTTGGTAGAGACTTTGGGATGGACCTCGTGTGTCTTCCACTAGTGCAGATTGATGTTATCCTGGGTATGAACTGGTTGGTGTTTAACCGAGTTTATATCAACTGTTTTGATAAGACGGTGATCTTTCCTGAGATTGAGGAAGGAAAGAGTTTGTTTCTATCAGCAAGGCAGGTGAATGAGGCAGTAGCAGATGGGGCAGAGTTGTTTATGCTGTTAGCGACTTTGGAGGCTAAAGATAAACTGGTGATTCGCAATCTAGCCGTGGTGTGTGATTTTCCTGATGTGTTTCCTGAAGAAGTGAATGAATTACCGCCAGAGCGTGAAGTTGAGTTCTCGATTGATTTAGTACCTGGTACTAGGCCGATATCGATGGCTCCGTACCGTATGTCTGCTGTTGAGTTAACTGAATTGAAGAGTCAGTTGGAAGATCTGTTGGATAAGGAATTTATTCGTCCGAGTGTGTCACCGTGGGGTGCACCAGTGTTATTGGTTAAGAAGAAAGAAGGTACTATGAGGTTGTGTGTGGACTACAGGCAACTGAATAAAGTGACGATCAAGAATCGGTATCCTTTGCCGAGGATTGATGACTTGATGGATCAGTTGGTTGGTGCGAGTGTGTTCAGCAAAATAGATTTGAGATCGGGATATCATCAGATTCGTGTGAAAACTGAGGATATTCAGAAGACTGCTTTCAGAACAAGGTATGGACATTATGAGTATTCTGTAATGCCTTTTGGTGTGACTAATGCGCCTGGGGTATTTATGGAGTATATGAATAGGATTTTCCATCCGTACCTAGACAAGTTTGTTGTGGTGTTTATTGACGATATTTTGGTGTATTCGAAATCTGAAGAAGAGCATGCTGAACATTTGAGAGTGGTTTTAGAAGTTCTACGAGAAAAGAAGTTATTTGCTAAACTGTCTAAGTGTGAATTTTGGTTAGAAGAAGTTAGTTTTCTTGGTCATGTGATTTCAAGAGGTGGTATTGCGGTTGATCCTTCTAAGATAGAAGCGGTATCTAAGTGGGAAGCTCCGAAGTCAGTTTCTGAGATAAGGAGTTTTCTTGGACTTGCAGGTTATTATAGGAAATTCATTAAGGGGGTTTCTAAGTTGGCGTTACCGTTGACGATGTTGACTAGAAAGGGGCAAGCGTTTGTTTGGGATTCAAAATGTGAAGAAGGTTTCCAAGAGTTAAAGAGAAGGTTAACTACTGCTCCTATTTTGATATTACCGAGTCTGTCAGAACTATTAGAGGTTTACTGTGATGCTTCATTGTTGGGTTTGGGTGGTGTTTTGATGCAGAATAAGCAGATTGTAGCTTATGCTTCGAGACAACTGAAGGTTCATGAGAGGAACTATCCGACACACGATTTAGAGTTGGCAGTTGTGGTATTTGTTCTGAAGTTATGAAGGCATTACTTGTACGGGTCAAGGTTTGAGGTTTTCAGTGACCATAAAAGTTTAAAGTATTTGTTTGATCAGAAAGAGCTGAATATGAGACAGAAGAGATGGTTAGAGTTTCTGAAGGATTATGACTTTGGTTTGAATTACCATCCGGGTAAAGCAAACGTAGTAGCTGATGCATTGAGTCGGAAATCATTGCATATGTCTATGTTAATGGTTAAGGAATTGGATTTAATTGAGCAGTTTAGAGACTTGAGTTTGGTGTGTGAGAGTACTCACAATAGTGTTAAATTGGGAATGTTGAAGTTAACGAGTGGTATTCTGGATGAGATTAGAGAGGGTCAGAAATCCGATGTGCTTTTGGTTGATAAGTTGACTCTAGTGAATCAAGGTCAAGGTGGTGAATTCAGAGTTGATGAGAATGGTGTTTTGAAATTTGGTAATGGGTGTGTATTCCGGATATTACCGAACTTAAGAAGAGTATTCTGGAGGAAGGACATCGTAGTGGCCTGAGTATTCATCCTGGGGCTACGAAGATGTATCATGATTTGAAAAAGTTATTTTGGTGGCCGGGAATGAAAAGAGAAATTGCGAGTTTTGTTTATTCTTGTTTGACTTGTCAGAAGTCAAAGATTGAGCATCAGAAGCCGTCTGGGCTAATGCAACCGTTGGCTATTCCAGAGTGGAAGTGGGATAGTATCAGTATGGATTTTGTTTCTGGTTTACCGAGGACAATTAAGAATTTTGAAGCTATTTGGGTGATTGTTGACAGATTGACAAAATCGGCTCATTTCATTCCGATCAGAATGGATTATCCGTTAGAGAGATTAGCTGAGTTGTATATCGAGAAAATTGTAAGTTTGCATGGTGTTCCGTCGAGTATTGTTTCGGACAGAGATCCTAGATTTACATCGAAGTTCTGGGAAGGTTTGCAGAGGGCTTTGGGAACTAAGCTGAGATTGAGTTCTGCATATCATCCGCAGACTGATGGTCAGACTGAGAGGACGATTCAGTCACTGGAGGATCTTTTGAGGGCTTGTGTTTTGGAAAAGGGAGGTGCTTGGGATTGTCATTTGCCTTTGATTGAGTTTACCTACAATAATAGTTTTCATTCGAGCATTGGTATGGCACCGTTTGAAGCTTTGTATGGTAGGAGATGTCGGACACCTTTATGTTGGTGTGAGTCCGGTGAAAGTGTTGTGGTTGGACCGGAGATTGTTCAACAAACTACGGAAAAGATTAAGATGATTCAGGAGAAGATGAGGATTGCTCAGAGTCGTCAGAAGAGTTATCACGACAAGAGGAGGAAGTCACTTGAGTTTCAAGAGGGAGATCATGTGTTTCTTCGTGTTACTCCGATAACTGGGGTTGGTCGAGCTTTGAAGTCGAAGAAGTTGACACCTCGATTTATTGGTCTTTATCAGATTTTGGAGAGGATAGGAGAGGTAGCCTATCGTATCGCTTTACCGCCGTCACTTGCGAATTTGCATGAGGTTTTTCATGTGTCTCAGTTGAGGAGGTACAATCCTGATCCGTCGCATGTGGTCCAAGTAGATGATGTCCAGGTGAGAGATAACCTGACTGTTGAAACATCACCTATGAGGATAGAGGATCGAGAGTTGAAGCAGTTGCGGGGTAAAGAGATTGCTTTGGTGAAGGTAGCTTGGGGAGGACCAGCAGGTGGCAATGTGACTTGGGAACTTGAGAGTCAGATGAAGGAGTCTTATCCTGAATTATTCGCTTGAGGTATGTTTTCGAGGACGAAAACTCTTTTAGTGGGGGAGAGTTGTAACACCCCGATAAAATATGATAATTATTTAAATTAAGTTAATAATATATTTATTAATTTAATTAAATAATTGGATTATTATTGGAATAATATAAATTGGAATAATAAGTTGGAATATATATAAAGAGTTCCATTTGGTAAAGAAGGTTTTTTCACGTGAAAACCAGAGAAGCGACAGAAAAGAGGAAAAGGGCAAAGAGGCAGAGCAAGAGAGCAAGGGTTGAAGAAGGAAGAGCTTGAAGCTAAAGGATTGCCGGATTAACTCAGGTAAGGGGGGTTTATCGTCGTTTAAAGGGTATTATGGATTAACATGTAATGGGTAGTAATAAGCCATTGATTTGACCTTAATTGGGATGTTGAATGCTGAAAAATTGAGATGAATAAGTTGTGCTTAAGCTGTAATTGAATCTGTAATTGGATGAGTCTTGATTTTCCAAAAGTATAGCTTTTTACGGAATTGGAATCGGAGGTCCGGAAGTCCTCCAACGGCGGAAAATGCGGAGAATTCTGCATTCTGCTTCGTGTTAGCGCAGGAACAGCTTTCTGTCTTGCGTTAACCGGTTAACCCAGGGTGTTAACCGGTTAACACTGTTATGAATTGTGAAATATTGTTATTTGTCTTGCGTTAACCGGTTAACCCAGGGCGTTAACCGGTTAACACTGTTGTGAATTGCCAGGAAGCGTGTTCTGTTGGCGTTAACCGGTTAACCCAGGGCGTTAACCGGTTAACACTGTTGAAAAAGTGAAAAATGGACATTTAAATGTTGTGTGTTTTAGAATGGAATTATGTGATGATTGGCCTATAGTGGTGAATGATATGTCGTATGTATGATATAGTAGGGGTCATTTTCCCGTTGTTTTGAGCAGTGTAGGTATTAGTAGAGTGTGCTAATACTGTGATTGATTATGTGGCATGACACAATATGATTCTGTGATAATTGTATTGATAATGTATGATGGTGTGCATAATGTTGTGAATATATCTATTATGTATGCAATTGTGGATGGACTGTTTATGGCTTAGAGTGTGAGCATATGTCCATTGTGAGTTGTTGTTGATGGTTGCATTGCTAGGTGATTTAGCGTGCATAATGTGGCCTTTATGGTGGTAGCTAATTCCCATGGTGAGGAATTAGTGAGTGAATTATTGTGGATTGTTGTTGATGTTTGCATGCTAGGTGATTAGCGTGCATAGCATAGCCCTTGGGGTGGTAGCTAATTCCCATGGTGAGGAATTAGTGAGTGAGTCACTAGGTCTCAAATGAGTGGGACTAGTGAGCTTGGTAGCCGTATCTGGATTTGATCGGTGAGGTTGAACTATATGTTCACGAATAGTCGGTACCGCATGCATGGAGTCTCATTGCATAATGTATGTATTGTGTATAATATGAATGGATGTGTTCCAATATTATACGTGTGTTTTGATGTTTATGTTGAGCATGATTATGAGTATGAGTTGATGTTGCCGTTACTGAATGTGTGATATGATTAGGGTGATGAGATGTGTTCATTTACTTAGCATTACATGATATTTTATAATGCTTATTACATCGATTGAGGAACTCACCCTTACAACTATGTTTTCAGGTAACGAGCAGTGATTGAGTAGAAGCTAGTCCTTGGAGTCTAGTGTAGTTCCTTAGTGGGTCATGCTCTGGTAGATGTAACATCGGGACGGGATGTTTTACTTGTTTTTCATTGATGATTGTTGAACAAGTTTACATGTAATGTGTTACATGTTTTGCATGTTGTTGTTAATTTCTATCCGCTGCGAATTATGCAAATGTTTGTTTTGATGAATAAATGAGCATGACGAGTTAAATTGGAACATGGTGTGAAGTGTCAAGTGTGACACCCTTAAATTGCATATATACTCTGATTTATGTTTGGTTGTTTTAATTATTTATTGGGGGTATTTTAGAAGGGTGTTACAAGTATTACATCTACCTCAAGGATAACTCAAACCTAATAGCTAAAGGTTATGAAAAAATTTGATTAAGAGAGTGGCCATTGAAACCATAAAAAGGTATTTGGATGGGTTATATTTACCAATGAAAAGTATTTACAAAATATGGTCAAAGTTGATTTAAAGGTTCAATTCAAAATAAGTGTTATGAAAAGAAAGTTTGAAAATCAAAAGCATAAGACTTAGGTTTCTAATGTTTGAAAACAAGTATTAAATGTTTGCACAAAAGTTTTGGCTTGGGTTAGAGTGGAGGGAAGAAGAAGAATGGCTAAAGTTCTAATCATACAAAAGATAAGGGATAAGAAACAAGACCACTAATGGAGTTCCTTTCTTGAGATCATATTGATGATCCAAGTAGCTCCCATCCTTTGGAATATGCAAGCAAAATAGTAGCAAGCTCAAGCAATCAATCATAATCAAACATGCTTCTTAGAAGATCCCCAATTTCTCTTGTATCTTTCACTTTTGGATGAACATGGCAATGGTTCTTCAATTTTAGCTCACATAGGATCCCTTAGCACAAAAGCACACACATCAAAGAATTCTATGAAGTAAATCAAGAATGGACAAGAATGAGTTTAGAGGTTTGGTCTTTCTAATCCATCTTTAACATTAGGGTCCTTTTACTCCAATTTTGCATAGGGAATGTCCTAGAAACTAAGTCCATTTGTCCATTTTCTTTGCATTTGGTCCACAACAATCAAAACAAAACACAAGCGCAATAATATATACACAATTATGTGCTCAAGTGAGCAAAAGGCAAATTGCATTAACATAAACATGTGCTCAAATGAGCAAAGAAAAAAGCAAATGAATAATATGTACAAGAATAGTAAATTGCATAAATGTAAAGAGCAAGAATTAAATGTTAATGGTTAATGGTTAGTGTTAGTAGTTAGTGTGCCATAAGGCAAATTTAGCGCTATGTTAAGCAATTGTAATTGGACTTATGTAGAAGTCACAACTATCTGAGGCCGGTCAATAATAATGTAGGCAACAACACAAGTTAGAGGTTTTGATTAGTGAATCAAACTCCAACAACTTGCCATGCCAAAAAGAAGAAGAGAAATGATCTTGTATTGATTTAGGTCCTTTGCATGATTTAGAAAGCAATCTATCCTTAATGCAAAGCCATTCACTTGATCTATGATCAAGATGAATTAGATTTGAATCAAAGAAGATTAAACCTCTCTAATCAATGCTAACCACCAATCTTTAACTCATTGATCAAAAAAGAAAAAGAAGAAGAAGAAGAAGATGAAGAATTAAAGTGCATTAAATGAAATGGAATGAGATAATTAACAAGTTATGACCAAAGATAGAGGAGATCAAGGTTAAATAATAGAAAACAGAAGCAAAATGAGAATTAGAAGTCAAGAAACAAATAAAATATTTTTGGAATTTTTAATATTAAAATAAAACTTGAATTCAAATAATAAAAGAAAGGTCAAACTTCAAATTCACTTCAAATCAACTTTGAAAAGTCCAAGTGAATTATCCCAAGTTCAACAAGGTCAAACAAAGTTTGACAAAAAATTTCAGCATTTTTAAAAGTCAGAAACTATTTTAAATCAATTAAAAATGCATAAAAATAACCTAATTGAACTAAAATCTCAAATAAATCTCAAATCAATTAATAAATTGATGAGAATATTTTTCATAGATCTATCATCATTCAAAGAGGTTGAGAAAATATTTTTGTATTTTTTGAATATCAAAAGCTAATTAAAATGAATTAAAAATAACCAGAAAAGAGAAAATTACTAAAAAATAGCAAATGATAAAATAAAAAATATTAAAAATCAATTTTAGAAACTAGAAATTAAAAGAGAAATAATGCAATTGGTCCCATAATTTTTGGATCAATAATGAGAGAGATATGAATTTTTGAAATGAAATAGAATAAAAGAAATAAAAAGGAAATTAAAATCAGAAATTAAAATAAGAAAAATTGTGAGGCGTTGGATCAAGAGCTCATTAAATGAGCTGGCGCATCAAACGGATCATATGCGCGTGACCACCAAACACTTGAGTCAATGAATCACATGGAGCATTTAAAAAAGTCATAACGTTGGACAACCTGGATTGAATCTGGAAACGCGAATGGAGGGCTCAGATTGAATCTGGAGACCAGAAGGTGGAGCGCCACCGTCTTCTCCGACCAGCTCCGGCGAAGTCCAAAAATTACAGAGAAATAAATGTGAGCCAAAACGCGCGATCCAGGTATCAAAAGAAAGGTAGAGTGGTGTACATCACTCCTATGCCACTCAATTCCACTCTAGATCTCTAGATTGAGAGAAATCAGAGATGGAAGTTTTATGGTGTTCAAGTGAACTCAATGATTTTCAAAAATTGAAAGCACAATAATGTTGCCTCTATGCAGAGGACTTCAGATCACACAAAACCAAGGCAAATGGAATCATATACAAGCTGCTTCCAAGCAAAACTCAGTTGAGGAAAACCTTTGAATTGTGAGGAATTGAGTCAAGATCCTTGGGTTCTTTTGCAAACAGAAAGCTCTATGGATCAAAGTGAAGAGGTCTAGGAAATTTTAGATCTAAGAAAACAGTCGAGGAAACTGAATTCTAGATCTGAAAATTTGAGAGAAAAGAGAGAGTTCCTTTGGTGTGGGTGTGGGATTTCAGTTGCACAGCATGTAAGGCGCCTTAAGGTTGAAGAAATGAAGCTCCAATGCAATGTATTTATAGGCAAGGAAATGCTGAATGTGTGATTTCAAATTTGCATGAATGGAAAGGGCCTCCATGCATGGGCCTGTACAGGCGCATGGAGGGCCCAATTCCACTTGATTTGGCAAGCTGAGATCACAAATGAATGAAATGGACGTGCACATTGGACTGTATGAGCTCATGCATGGCAATTGAAATTATTTTCACAAAATGCACTATTACATTGAAAATTGAGCTTGAAAATTGATCAAAACTCCATTTGGGCCTTGGAAATTAATGAAAATTGAGCTTGAAGTGTAAGGTGCAAAACATGCATATGTGAAATTTCCAAAATTGGCCAAAGTTCAAGCTCTTCTGTCTCAATGATGCAAGCTCCAAATGACAAAATCTTCAACATGAAAGTTGTAGATCTTTTCAAGACAACCAATTTGGAATTAAATTTGCATCATTTGGATTTTTAATGAAGAAGTTATGGGCACTTGAAGTTGGACTTTTTCACATTTTAATGCATTTGGTCCAAAGTGACCTATAATGTTTTGCATTATCACATGTATTGCTTTTGAGATTTTGCAATTTTGCTCAATATAAGATTTGAATTAGACACATTAAACTTTCCAATTAATTTTATCCCACCTCAAAATCATAAAAAATGAATGAGTTATGTTCTTGGGAAGTTGACCTAAAATTAGGGTTTCAGTCAAAATGACCTATAATGTTTTGGAATGGATGATGACCTTCCAAGCTTCAAATAAACGTTTGACAAACATGAAAGTTGTTGATATTGTCCTTAAGAACAATTTTGTTCTTGGGGTCATCTCCATTTGGCTAACACACAAAAAGTTAGGCCTCAGTGCATTTCAAAATAGTCAGATGAATTGACTGATCAACTTCTCAAGTCCACAACTCATATCCTGATGAATTGATGATTGAGGGCACTCAAATAATTTAAAATATACATGAAATGATGAATTAAAGAACTTCCCTTGATTGTATTTGACCAGGGGTTGAGGTTGCTTCATGGGTAAGGCACAATTGATGAATAGATGAATTAGGGTTTCCTTGGGAAACAAGCCTCAAGCCCCCTTGATTTGCTTTGATCAAAATGATGAGTTGAGATACTTGGGAGGCATATTTGATGGATGAGAGCTTTGGGAACCATTGCCATGTTTGCTTTCATCTTCTCTTGACCATATCAATGCACATAGGATCTCCTAGAAGCTTTAGACCTTGTGACTGCTCAAGCTACAAACAAGAGATGTTAGTGACATATTTTTGTGCTTTTGGTTAGTAAATAAAAATGAGAAAAGCATTAATATACAATTCAAGCATGCTTGGTGATTTCAAACCACTCATAAGAGGTCCCACCCAAAGGTAAAGGGAACCAAGATGCTTGTGATCCTTGAGGTTATGCAAATGCCATGTTATGACGTCATAAGGGATCTTAGGGTCAAAATTGGGGTCTTACACTGATATCGTGCAACATTCCTTGCCGTTGAAGCCTGAGTGTGTGCCTGTGACGCAAAAGCTCAGAAGAATTCATCCTGATATGGCAGTGAAGATTAAAGAAGAAGTTCATAAGCAAATTGATGCGGGGTTTCTAGTGACTTCTACATATGCTTAATGGGTGGCCAATATTGTGCATGTACCTAAGAAAGATGGAAAAGTCTGAATGTGTGTGGATTACCGTGACTTGAATAAAGCTAGTCCAAAAGATGATTTTCCTCTACCACACATTGATATGTTGGTAGACAATACGGCTAAATTCAATGTCTTTTCCTTTATGGACGGATTTTCCGGTTATAATCAGATTAAAATGGCACCCGAGGATATGGAGAAGACAACATTCATCACACCTTGGGGAACATTCTGTTATCGAGTGATACCCTTCGGTTTGAAGAACGCCGGAGCCACGTATCAACGAGCTATGACTACCTTGTTTCATGATATGATGCACAAAGAGATTGAGGTGTATGTTGATGATATGATTGCAAAGTCGAAAACGGAAGTTGAACATGTAGAACACTTGTTGAAGCTTTTCCAGCATTTGAGGAAGTACAAACTCCGCTTAAACCCGAACAAGTGTACATTTGGAGTCCGTTCCGGCAAGTTATTGGGATTTATTGTCAGCCAGAGAGGTATTGAGGTTGATCCTGCCAAGGTCAAAGCAATACAAGAGATGCCTGCGCCCAAAACTGAGAAGCAAGTCCGAGGTTTTCTTGGCCGCTTGAATTACATTTCGAGATTTATATCTCACATGACTGCCACATGTGCGCCTATATTCAAGCTCCTCCGGAAAGATCAGCGTCATGATTGGACCGAGGATTGCCAAAAGGCCTTTGATAGTATCAAATAGTATCTGTCTGAACCTCCGATTCTGTCTCCACTTGTTGAAGGGAGACCGTTGATTATGTACTTGACTGTGCTTGATGATTCCATGGGGTGTGTCCTTGGTCAGCAAGATGAATCAGGAAAGAAAGAATATTCAATATACTACTTGAGTAAGAAGTTCACTGATTGTGAGTCTCGGTACTCAATGCTTGAAAAGACATGTTGTGCTTTGGCTTGGGCTGCTAAGCGCTTACGCCAGTATATGTTGAATCATATAACTTGGTTGATATACAAAATGGATCCAATCAAGTATATCTTTGAGAAGCCTGCTTTAATTGGGAGAATTGCTCGTTGGCAGATGTTGTTATCTGAGTATGATATTGAGTATCGAGCTCAAAAAGCTATTAAAGGTAGTATCTTGACTGACCATTTGGCGCAACAACCAATTGAGGATTATCAGTCTGTATAATATGACTTCCCTGATGAGGAGATTCTGTATTTGAAGATGAAAGATTGTGATGAGCCTACGCTCAATGAAGGGCCAGAGTCTGGTTTCCGATGGGGTATGGTGTTCGATGGTACTGCCAATCAGTATGGAAATGGTATTGGGGCAGTGATTATTACTCCCCAAGGCACATATTTTCCTTTTACAGCAAGGCTAACTTTCAAATGCATGAATAATATGGCGGAGTATGAGGCCTGTATTATGGGTTTGGAAGAATGTATTGATCTTAGGATCAAACATCTTGATGTTTATGGCGATTCGGCCCTTGTTATTAATCAGATTAAGGGTGAATGGGAGACGAATCATCTGGGCCTCATCCCATATAGAGATTATGCAAGGAGGACTTCAACTTTATTTACTAAAGTTGACTTTCATCATATTCCTCGAGACGAGAATCAGATGGCGGATGCTCTCGCTACGCTTGCTTCAATGATTGCTGTCAATTATTGGAATGAAGTTCCAAATATTACTGTGATGCACTTGGATAGACCCGCTCATGTGTTTGCAGTGGAGGAGGTGAAAGATGATAAGCCGTGGTACAATGATATCAAGTGTTTTCTCCAAAGTCAGACTTACCCGTCTGAGGCATCTGTTAAAGATAAGAAGACTTTGAGGAGATTATCTGGAAGTTTCTACCTTAATAGTGATGTGCTTTACAAGAGGAATTTTGACATGGTTCTGCTCAGATGCGTGGATAGACACGAAGCAGACCTGTTGATGACTGAAGTCCATGAGGGTTCATTTGGTACTCATTCTAATAGACATGCTATGGCGAAGAAGATGTTGAGAGCAGGCTATTATTGGCTGACAATGGAGTCTGACTAATGCAAATACATGAAGAAATGCCACAAGTGTCAGATTTATGCGGATAAGATTCATGTTCCCCCGACACTTCTGAATGTTATTTCCTCACCATGGCCTTTCTCCATGTGGGGAATTGACATGATTGGCATGATTGAACCTAAGGCGTCGAACGGTCACCGTTTTATTCTCTTATCCATTGACTACTTCACTAAGTGGGTTGAAGCGGCATCGTATGCAAATGTGACCAGGCAGGTGATTATGAAGTTTATCAAGAACCAACTCATATGCCGATATGGTGTGCCAGACAAAATCATTACTGATAATGGATCTAACTTGAATAACAAGATGATGAAAGAGCTATGTAGCGAATTCAAGATTGCACATCATAATTCTTCTCCCTATAGACCCAAGATGAATGAGGCTGTTGAAGCTGCTAACAAGAACATCAAGAAGATTATTTAGAAGATGGTTGTTACGTACAAATATTGGCATGAGATACTGCCATTCGCTTTGCATGGTTATCGTACATCCGCCCGCACTTCAACAGGAGCAACCCCTTTCTCTCTTGTATATGGCATGGAGTTTGTGCTCCCCGTAGAGGTTGAGATCCCATCAATGAGAGTCTTGATGGAAGCCAAGTTGACTGAGGCTGAATGGGTTCAGAGTCGTTATGACCAACTGAATTTGATTGAAGAGAAGAGATTAACTGCCATGTGTCATAGTCAGTTGTATCAACAAAGGACGAAGAAAGCCTTTGATAAGAAGGTCAAGCCTCGTGTGTTCTGAGAAGGTGACCTTGTGCTCAAGAAAGTCTTGTCTTTCGCGCCCGATTCCAGGGGCAACTGGACTCCATACTATGAAGGTCCATACGTTGTTAAGAGAGCCTTTTCAGGCGATGCTTTGTTGCTTACAACTATGGATGGGGAGGATTTCACTCGTCCTGTGAATTCAGATGCAGTCAAGAAATACTTCGCCTAAAAATAAAAACAGAATAGCTCGCTAAGTTGAAAACCCGAAAGGGCGGCTTAGGCAAAAATGAGCGTCTCGGTGGATTGAAAACCCGAAAAGACGGTCCAGACAAAAGATAGAGACATGAAAAAAATGAATATATATCCCGCTAGATTGAGTACCTCACCCTGGGGAAATCTAGGCAAAAATTAGGGATTTGGCAAGTAACTGCATCCTGACAAGACTCTGTTCTACAACTGTTATCTGTCAAAGATTCTCGCTCAGTCATCATTAACTGAAGTTTCAAATACAGTGGATTCAGAGTTGGTGGAGAAATGGTCATTATGTTCAATGTAGCCCTTTTCCCATGTATATCACCAATTTCAAATTTGTAAAGATCCATGGAGTCTCGCCATTTGCGGACTACCATTCTATTAAATAAATTTGCGCCTTTATCCAATTCTTTGCACTCTTATTTGTTTCTGTTTAACAAATGTTTGCATGTTTTTAATTGATGAATATCATTGTTTTAAACAAATAAAGTTTTTATAAACTGTTTTAAACAAAATGAACATTTACAATGACTTAAAGGATAAGTGGAATGTCCTCAATGCTTTCCCCAGGATAGTATGATTACCAAAAGGTAAATCATTTGTTCATATTCTGGCATTCTTATATCCTCTTCATCACCTTTTAGTTGTCTCCCCAGCGAGCGCAAAAGGAATGATACATCATCAGATTCCCAGAGAGTCTGGTATGAAAAGTTCTCCTTGATGGCAGTGGATTTGATCTATCTTATTGGATTGCTTTCCCCTAGCAGAATTTGTGGATGTTCATCCAACGCATTCTCGGATAGTTTGTTTATGCATACATGCTTGTTTCCCTCGTGGAGTTTTAGCAATCCGTGATCGGTTGGATGGTTGATTTGGGGATGATCCCTTTTGTTCCAGTTCTTGCCTTGATCTTTTAGAGACATGTATCCCTCTATAACAGGCACTAGCATTTGTTTTTTATCAATTATATGGTTGTCATCCCTTGTGTGGACTGACCTAAAATCCCTTATAGATTGATAAAAGTTGATATGCTATCTACTCATGAGGATTTTGTCTTTCCCCAGCACGAGTAAAAGTTCCCAGCGGAGTGAGCATGTGTTCCCTGCAGAGCTATCTTTCTAGTTAATTGTCTCCTCAGCAGGAAGTTGCCTAGAGCAATTGATGAAGGGTTTGTTTCCCTTTTCATCCCTAGCATATCGCTTGTTGACAAAGGATTTATTTCCGATTTCCTCAGCCAGGGTAGTTCCTTCGAGAACATTTGTAGCTTGTCCCTGGTAGGGTTTCCAGATCAGAGTTTGATGTTTGTATCTCCTCCGAGTCTGAAGATTTATTATAGCATTGAGAGCTGGTGTTGAAGATGTTTATTTCCTTCCCCAGTGGAGCAAAATGCTATTTTTCCCCCTTGCAGAGTTTCCGCTCCAACAGATAGAAGGAAATGTTTTGATTAGTGTACATCTGGTTGGTGGTTGTTCCCCACAGGGATCTACATCATTCCTTGATAAGCTTCCCCAGTAGAATTTCTTCTCCGGCGGATCTTATTGTTATTCAACCACATATCCCCATCAGAGTTTGAGTTCTCTGTTTGATCGTTTTCTTTCGCTGCTCCTGAATACATCTTCTTTGTATCCTTATCGAGTGTAGCTTTGGGATAGGTTTTGATGTCCCCGATGATTTATTTTCATCCTGCTCGGGTTGTTCCCAAACTAAATTCTCCAGTAGGCTTTGCCCTTCTTGTTGAGATGTTGTATCGGGTGTCCGTTCGTTATTCTTGGATTTGTTTGCGTTAGATATGTCTGTTTGTCAGCATTAATCATACACAAATCATGCATATACATGCATAATCATAACATTCAGATATTCATGATTTCATTCTTTGCCATATATCTTTGCTTGTTATCCGCTGCTATTGGTGAAATGTTCTTCCCCAAGCAGGTGTTTGTGTCTGATCTCTCCACACAGAGTCAGCCCCGTAGGCAGAAAGTGTCTATCATTTCTTCTTTCTTCCCCACTGAGTTACGTCCTCGTGGATGGTTATTATTTCAGTTTCCTCCCCAAGTGTGTATTGGGATGGAAATTACTCCCTTGAGTGATATCCTCATCGGGTTGAGTCTTGTTTGATTGTGTCTTTCTAGTTTGTTCCTAGATTGATTTCCTTTCTTATTATCCTCTGCAGTTCCCTATGGTTCAAGTTTGCTCAATTACTCAGTAACCAGTAATTTTTCATCTTTTCCCCAGCGGATTTTGTGGCCTTCTACCCAGTAACCGGTGGTTGTAAGTCCTATTTTTGTGGTTTTCTACCCAGTAACTGGTAGATGTAATCCCCTCTTTGTTGGTTATCTTTACCCAGTAACCGGTATTGATATTCCTTCGTTTTTGAGTATACCACCCAGTAACCGGTGATATATCTCTTGGATAATTGCTTTTGTCAGGCAATTTATCCTATGCGAGTCATCTCTCATTTACCCTTGTTTGGTAATGGTTGTTTCTCCTTCTGATTGGTCATCATTTTATACCTAGTAGCCGGTATCCCGATGTCCTTTCTTTTCGGTCGATTTATCCTTCATTGACCCAGTAATCGGTTGTGGATAATCTTCTATGCGAGTATGTTATCTACGTTATGACGATAATAGATAACATATCTCATGCGCTCTTCAGTCGAAGTCTTTTTATTCCCCAGTCGAGTAAGATTCATATTTCCTTATGGAATCGAATGTCCATCCCATAAGTCGAGTTTGCTTCTTCAGCCCTCCTTTCGAATGATGAGTGTCTTGGATATGTTCCCAATTCACGTCTGGTTGGTCACCTATTATATGCCCAGTAACCGGTATCCCTGGTGTTCCTTCCTTCTGCTCCCTATTATGACTTTTCGTCCCATGTGGAGTCAGATTTTCCTGAGTTGAGATGTTCCCTTCGGGTCCTCCTCGGATGTTTCGGATGATTGATATCTTTCACCCTTATATCGGTCTTAGATATTCTTTCTCCCTGAGCGTGTTGTTCTCTCACCCAGTAACCGGTGTTTTGATAACATGTCTCACTTTGAGTTTATTACCCAGTAACCAGTAATATCTCGTCTTTTCTTCCTCAACTGAGTCCTTTGTGGACATCCCCGCCTGAGTCCGGATTTTTTTTATCCAATGTATCCTTTGTGGATAGTTGCACTGTATTGGCATATTCCCCAATACATGCAATCTTTGAGTCAGCTCGAGTCTCTCCGTCGATTTATTTTCTTGGAATCCCTTCGTGTCTCCCAGCAAGTTTTCAAGTCGTGACCTGCTCATGCATTTTTACCTTATTTCCTCCCAGAGTCTCTGTCTCTCTAGTGAGTGTGTTACTCCTATGGATTTTCAGTTTCTCCCGATTTCTCTTTTCTTTGTGGAAATCATTCACCATGAAGATTTTATTTTTACATGCATACATTTGCATCATGAGGTCTCTTAGGGACCAAAATTCGTCTCTTTGTTATTATTTAAGCTCATTCTATCTTGTCGAGATGAAGATTTTAACCTTCATATCTCCGGCTAGAACGACCTTAAATAGGGGCATCTGTAAGACCCTAATTTTGACCCTAAGATCCCTCATGACATCATGATATTGCACAAGTGCATTGCCTCAAGGATCATAGCATGTTTGGCTCCTTAACCCTGGGGTTGGGACTTGTTTGAGTGTTTTGAGATCACCAAGCATGCTTGTATTGTATATTATTGCTTTTATTATTTGATTACTAACCAAAATCACAAAAATATGTCACTAACTCTTTTTGTTTTGAAGCTCAAGTGATCATGTGCTCCACAATACTCCTAGGAGGCTCCTATGCCCATTGAAATGGCCAGATGAAGATGAGGAAAAGCATGACAATGGTCCACAAAGCTCCTAATCATCATATATGTCTCCCAAGTATCTCAATTTTCCAATTTGATCAAGATAACCCAAAGGGCTTGAGGATTGTTTCCCAAGGAAACCTTAATTTCACTATGCTTTGATTGTGTCTTGCCCATGAAGCAATCTCAACCTATGATCAAATTTAATCAAGGTAAGTTATTTCATTCATCATTTTATGCATATGTGAACCTACTTGAGGATCCCCAATCATTTATTCATCAAAATTGGAAGTTTGGCCTTGAAAAGTTGACCAGTCAAGTCATCTAACTAAGTTGAGCACCAATGAGATATAACTTTTAATGTGTTTGTCAAATGAAGATGACCCCAAGGGAAAAAATTGTCTTAAGAACCATATGAACAACTTTCATGTTCATCATAAATACATTTGATACTTGGAAGGGCATCATTCATTTCAAAACATTATAGGTCATTTTGACTAAAACCCTAATTTTGGGTCAACTTACCAAGGGCATAACTTCCTTAATTTTTATGATTTTGAGGTGAGACAAAATGCATTGGAAAAATGAGATGTCTAATTCAAATTTTATGTTGGAAAAAATTTCATAATCCTAAACTAAATACATGTGATAATACAAAACATTATAGGTCATATCAGACCTAATTCATTGAATTTGAAAAAGTACCCAACTTAAAATGCCCATAACTTTGTCATAGAAAATCCAAATTATGCAAACTTTGATTCTAAATTGATCATCTTGAAAAGATATACAACTTTGATGTTGAAGGTGTTTTCATTTTAAGCTTGCATCATGAAAAAAGTGGGGTTTGATTAAGCTTGTTTTTGGTAAACTTTTTCAAAATGACTTGAATATGTTTTGTACTTGGATTTTCACAACCAGTTTTCATCAATTTCCAAATGCCAAATGAATTTTTTCCCAACATGACTTTTGTTCCTTATTTCAAGGGCTTTCCAACCATTACTCACACTACTTATTTAGACCTACCATTTGTGAATTTCGAAATCCTTTCCATGTATGTGCATTTTGGATATTTCATGTTATAATTTGATTTGCAAGCTTGTTCAGTTCAATGCACACGACCATTTGCTCTCTACATGATCTCAGCTAGCTTTTGCAACCATCATTGGTCCTTCCACACGCCTGTGCAGGCCCATGCAATGCATTTTCAATTTTCCATGCACATGAAATAAGTGTGATAATCTGATACTTTCAGCTATAAATAGAGGTTCCCTCTCATTCATTCAGCAACCTTTTTGAGATCTGAATTGCTGCAGCATTGAAACTATAGCCATACCAAAGGAATTGTTCAAAAAAAATTCTCACTTTCGAGCTTGAAATTCAGCATCATTAGTTGATCTTCAAAGCCTAATTCCTTAGCCTTTCACCTCCATTACATCCATAGATCAAAGAGGAGCAAGGATCTTGAAGGATTTGTGGCCTGAAGCACTTCAATTCAGAGGTATACATTCAAACTTTTTGGATCTAGAACTCTTAATTCAATGTAGCATTCTTGTGTTTGTGTGGTTTTATGAAGTCCTCACACTTGAGGCAAGTCATTGGTGCTTTCAATTCATCATTTCATGAGCTTACAGTTTGAGCACCATGATCTTCTCCTTCACATTTCTCTCAATATAGGAAGGGTGAGGAAGATCCATTGGTACAGTGATGATCTCCATCACACGAGCTTCATTTCCATGGTCTTGTTTTTAATTTTCATTAAAGTTCATTTTCCTGCAACTGGTGGCCGGAATTTGTTGTCTGGCCAGAGAAGATGGTGGTTTCCACCACCACCACCACGTGTGCACTCTTGTAGCCATTGGATCCAGTTGCCACGTTTTAATCTTGATCATTCATTGTGTTTACTTATTTTAATACACATTGTGGCGCGTTTGACTTGGATGCATCGTGCGCCCTCACATCTGAACCATTGCTTGATGCCACGTCAATTAATGAGCTCCATCACGCGGCTGTGGTTTTTTCCATTTATTCTATTTTCTTTTATTTTCAGTTAATTCATTTGATTTTCAAAAATTCATAAAAAAATTCATTTGAAGTCATAAAAATATGGGACCAACTCCAAAAATTTTCTTGAAAAATCTAGTTTCATATTTTGATTTTTAATTATTTTTGTAACTTCATTTGATATTTTTTTATGGATTATTTGATTTTTAATAATTTTAATTCATTTTAAAATACTTTCTGACTTTTGAAAAATCCAAAAATATTTTCATAGCATTTATGGATCATGATAAGTTAATGAAAAATAGTCTCATCAATTTCTTATTTGATTTGAGATTATTTGAGATTTTAATTCATATTATGCTATTTTTAATTGTTTTTAAATACTTTCTGATTTCAAAAATTTGTGAGAAAATTAGTCAAAGCTTGTTTGACTATGTTGAACCTATGAGAATTTAATTGGACTCTTTGAAGTTGATTTGAATTGAATTTGAGGTTTGACCTTATTTGTTTGTTTTTTATTTGCATTTTATTTTAATTCAAAAAAATACCATTGACTCTTTGACTTGTTATCTTCATTTCTCTTCTGTTTGGTGTTGGTTGATGATGATTTGATTCACATTTGATCAATTGGATTTGATTATGGTCTTCTTTTTTCCTCCCTTTCTTTCCATCAATGGCCAATGAGTTAAAGTCTTATGGTTAGTCTTGACAAATGAGAAGTTTAACCTTCTTTGATCCAAACCAAACTCAACTTGATCCATGATCAAGTGAGTTGTTTTGTGTCCAAGATAGGTTGCTTCTTGGTCAAGCAAAAAACTTAAAGTCAATACAAGGCCCTTCCCCTTTTGTTTTGGCATGACAAGTTTATGGAGCTTGGCTTACTAGTCATGATCTCTAACTTGTGTTTTTTGCCTATATTTTTATTGACCGGCCTCAGATAGGTGTGACTACTACATTAGTCCACTTACGATTTCTTAACATAGCGCTACATTGTCTTATGACAAGCTAACATAACCTTACTAACTATTAACTTTAATTTGAGCATTTAATTTCTCGCCATTTACTTTAAATGTCATTTATTTCTTGCTCGTTATTCATATTGACTTTCACTTTGCTCACTTGAGCACATATTTTATGTTTATGTCATTTTTCTTTTGCTCACTTGAGCCCATTATTGTATATAAATATATTGTTATCTTGTGTTTGCTTTGTGTGAACCAAATGCAAAAGGAGAAAGGACTTAGAATTAGGATTTACCTATGCTTAAAGGAGTTCAAGAGCAACTAGGCTTCATGCCTTTAGAATGCAAAAAACTTGTTGAAGAGCAACTAGGCCTCATGCCTTTAGAATGCTAAAATTTCAAAGTTGACCTCAAAGGACTTCTCCAAATTTATTCTTTGTCCATTCCCCTTATTGTGTTGTGAACTTTTTGATGTTTGCTCTTGTGTGATAGGGATCCATCTTGAGATTGTGAAAAGAGGACCATTGTCATGAGTAGCCAAGTTAAGAGCCAAGCCAAATGGAGATCCTAAGAGCTTGAATTCAAAATGTTTGATTGCTTGCTTGTGTACTAAGTCCAAAGGAAAGGAGAATCTTGAGTCATCTCTATGACTTCAAGAAAAGGAACTCCAAGGGTTTATCTTTCCTCTCTTATCTTTTCTCGCTTTAGGACTAGCCCTTCTCTTCTTCTCCCCACTCTAACCAAGCCAAAATCATTTTCAAAACTTTGACTTCATTTCAAATTATAAACCTAGGCCTTATGCCTTTGACTTTTCAAAATTCTTTTCATAAATACTCATTGTGAATAAACATTAATCCAACTTTGACCTCATTTTGTAAATAAATTTAACTTGTAAATATAACTCACTTCAAGTTGTTTTGTAGTTCCAATGGCCACTTCGTTGAAACCTTTTCATAAACATTAGTCATAGGTTTGAGTTATCATAGTGGTTGATGTAAATCTCACCTCATCCTTAGTAGTTGGATTATAAGTCTTCAATGCTTATTATAGGGTTAACCCCTCACTAGCATGTTGAAGCCTTCCTCATATGGTGGATTGTTGGTTTAGGTTGAGTTTTCTCCCTTTGATAACGAAAGACCTTAAGGCTTTTGATCAAATCAATTCACCAATCTTTGAGATTTTTACCCCGAACTACGAGGTTTTGATCCTCCTTTGTGATGGTACGTACGCAATGGGTTCATCCATTCAAACAACAAAATTGTAAATATAATCTATTCTTTTCTCATCCCTCCAATCTTTTTGCATAAATCTTTTCACAAATACCAACCTACAACACATATTTGCAAAAAGGGTTCCCTTAGAGTACTAAGGATGTTTTGGGTGCGTAAAACCTTCCTATTTCATAACCAACCCCCTTACCTAGATCTCTGACATTTTTATTAGTTTTTGATTTGAAAAACTTCTTACTTGGCTTTTGTTCGCTTTTTAGCCTTTCCTTTGGACAAATAAAAGTGCGGTGGCGACTCGAATTGTATGTTGACTTTTGGTTTAGTCAATAAACCTAAAGGTAACGAAAACCCCGCTACACTACTAGATAATATTTTGTTCTTCTTTGCCTGATACTGAAACCTTTTGATGATAAAGGCCATTTCCTCATCATTTGAATCATCTTCAGAACCTTCTACATGAGAAGATTCTTTAGACTACCACTTGGCAGATTTAGCAACAAATTTCAGAGCAAAAGGCTCTGATTTCTTGGCAGGTTCATCTCCATTGAGCTCCATCTCATGGCTCTAGAGATTGCTGATAAGGCTTTCAAGACTTAATGTGTTTAAATCTTTGGCCTCTTGGATAGCTGTCACCTTGGGTCTGTATCTGACAGGAATATTTCGAAGAATCTTCTTGACATGATCAGATTTAGTATAACTCTTGTTCAAAACCTGAAGTCCATATATAAGAACTTGAAACCTTGAGAACATGGTTTCAATGTCTCCATCATCCTTTATTATGAATAAGTCATACTATTGAACTATAAGGTTGGCCTTAGCTTCCTTAACTTGTTGATTTCCTCCATAAGTAGAACATAGGGAATAAAAATGTCTTAGGAATAGATTTATCAATAATCTTGATGAACTCATAGTAAGGTAGAGCATCAACCATAATTCCTCTAGCTCTGTGATGTTTTCTATAGGTCTTTCTGTGTGCATGTGTGAGAGTTTTTCTGTCAGTTACCATTCCTACTCCATTAACTAGAATATCAATTCCATCTTCAAAAATATCCCACAACTCATCATCAAGACCTATTATGATATGAGTATACATTTTTCTCTTCCACCAATCAAACTCAGTAGAGTCTCAACTGAAAGTTGGAGGTCTAGCTGTATAATTATTCTTTTTTGAACTTCTAAAATCATTAATAGCAACATGTCGATTAGGTGTACCATTATCAGACTCATAAAATCCATACATGATTCAATATGTTTTTCTCATGATCTTTTCTGCACCACTGTTAAGTGTTTAGCTATGACCTGTCTCTAGTGTCAACTAAAGGTGGGAAAAACACAATGAGGGGGTTGAATTGTGTTGACTTTTTCCTTCTTTTTAAAGATCTTGTCAGATTCGAAACACAAAGTGTAGAATCCGAATCAGTGGTAAGAGATAGACAACAAATAAGTAATGCAAGAAATAAGAGAGACACATAAAGTTATCCTGGTTTCTCTTACAACTCGAGAGTAATCCAGACCCCCTGTACTTATAAGATATTTTCACTATAATCACACAAGATTAAAATTTGCTCAAGTACACAAGCAAGAGACTTCCAATGCTCAAACATAAAGAAAGTAAGACACTTTTATGCTCAAGAATACAAGCAAGAGACTTCCAACTCTCAAGCATACAAGCAAGAGACTTTCAATGCTCAATCACACAAGTAAGAGACTTCAAATTCTCAAACACTAAGTAAGATACTTATAACAGTCGGCCTAATAGATAAAAGATTGTTGGGTTAATACACTTGATATACAATCACAGGTGTAGACAAAATAAAATTCAAGAATAACTCTTTAAGACTTAGAGATTTCTAGAATATACAAAGGTAAGAAATCCTAAGTCAAACGCGTGCTTATGTTTTGAAAAAGTAATTGCTTCTTGAAATTTGTCGTAGACGAGACTCTTGAGCTGGTTGAGCTTGGGCTTCCTAGAGTAGCCAGGTGAGCTCTTGGATTCGGGCTTCAAATCCTTCCATCACCGTCTTCTGGCTCTCTAAATTCCTACCCCCAAAGACTTTTACACTCGCTGTTTCTTTGTTTAGCTTCTCCGAGCTCTTGGTTTCATTGGCTGAGATCAAGGCCTGCCCTTGCCAGGAATTTTCAACTCTCTTTCTCTTCTTCCTCTCATCTTCCGTTATGGCTTCTTCTTTCTTGAGCTACTATTCTTTTTGGTTAAGTTTGAACTTCAGCTCACTCCTCTCATAAGAAACTCGGTGAGTACTAGTTTGTAGTTCTTCCTTTTCTAGCTTGAGTATGAGGATGATGTCTCTAAGCTCCTCAACCTCCTTAAGAGAAATAGGGGAAGGCTCAGGTGATGCAGGTCTAGTGGGAAGCTCAATGGAGATGGGAAGCTTGACTATATTGACCCTTTTCAAAACCCATCAATGGTATGGCTCCTTAGTTATTCAATTATTTTTGCCCAATTCAGTACCTTTGGTGCAGACTTTCACCCAGACGCGAATAATCTTATGAAGCAAAGTTGGATTACTAACACCCATATAATACAACACCATTTCTTCAAAGGCCTTGTCTTCTGGCTTTCCCAACATCACATATCTAAGTTGTATAAAAGCTAAAGTAAGATTGTAGCTTATACAACCCTTGGACCTAATCAGTGGCACATTAGGAAAGCTCCCACAATTTAAGATGATATCTTCTACATTGAGTCTTCTATTGTACCAAGTGATAAACTTTCCAGTTAAGGATACTAAGGTTTGATCCCACTCTTCACTAGTCATTTCATTGATTGAGGCATTTGGTTTGAAGAAATGTGAGGTTAGCCATGTGTAGAGTAGAGAAAGACAAAAAACTATAACATCACTTCTATTCTCATGAAGAAGATGCTAGGTACAAAATACATCAGCTATGAGTGCAGGAACATGGTTCTCCTTCTCCTTCAGTACGACCCAATATACGTTTACGGTATTAGAGTTTATGAAATCCTCATATATTGGGAATAATATTAGTCCATATATGAGAAGGGCTAATACATCGCCAAAAGAAACCCAGTGTATGGTCACAACTAGTTCTTCAGCTTTTCCTTCCAGGTAACCTCTCAAGAATTTGGGAAAGTTCCCTATTTTCTTCCAGTTGGCCATCATGTTTAGAACTGGGATCTGAAGGGCCATAGTTACTTCTCCTACCTTGGGAACCTACCCAACTTTGGTGTAAGACTTCTTTCCTTTCATAGGTATCTCCAAGACTCTCTCAAATTATTCTAGAGTAGGATTCAATTGAAAGTCTTGAAATAAGAAGCTCCAAAGTGGAGGATCGTAGAACTGAGCCAAAGAGGTGATGGCACGTGTCTGAACTCTGATAGATAGGAGGCCCAAGATTTTTCCATATCTTCCTTCAAAGGTGAATCTATAGCAAAGAGGTAGGTTTTCTGTGAGTTTCTTCAAGTTTTCTAGATCGGGCATCTTGGCGTTCAGCTGTAGAGGTTTCCTCTTATCCGAACTCATACTTGTTTTTGAATGCAATAAACCTTGAACATTGTGATTCCATGAAAACAAAATTTAGTATGCTTAATGAATTTTTCATGATGTCATGCAAATGTTATGAATTCATGATGGTTAATGTTCTTGCTAAAAAATACTAAAAGGTTGACTTCCTTGTTCTAAGTCAAGGAGAGCCTAAAATGGTTGGGGTGTCTGCAATGTATGTTAGTCACGTTTCTCGCATGCCATCTACCCTATAAATATCCTCCTATTTATAGATATCCATCTCCCGTTTCTTGAATTTTCATATCCTTCATAAATTATCTTGTCACTAACGTATGTCGCCCCTTATAATTGCCTCTTAACAGTCGCCTCTTCAATAATTACAACTCCCTGTCATAATGTATCATATTGTAATTGTCTCTTATGACATTTCAAATGGAGTCATGGCCTTGTCATCAGATCCGATTTGTTATAACTGGATCATTCTTGGCTTATGAGAAGTTGGCTTTACCTTGCTCATCCGGATATCCTGACTAGCCTCCGAGTAGGAGATCTGATGCCATTATCGAGTTCTGATTGGTGGATGACCAACTATCTGACCTATTAACCCTACCATAGTCAGTTATCTTGCCAACTCGGCCTCAAAAAGCTCATGTGCCCAAGTAGGCGTCTTATATCTCATACCTCGGTTGTTCAACTAATTTTCTGGGATGTACATAAGCCCCCCCGAGCATGAGATCTAAAAGTTTGAAATGTTCGGACAAAAGAAGCCTGGAAAATTCCTTTCTATTCAAAGTCTTCCTCGACCTTTCTATGATGCAATACTCGACTTTTGCTAGCTACTTTTTAATGATGATAAGTTTTCTCTGTCTTCATGATCACTTTTATGGGAACTACCACTTCATCATTTGCCCTTCGTTTACAACTTCTTGACTATTACCACTATATTTTCTTTAAGGGTTTCGCTTTTATTCAAATATTTTCTTCAAACATCTCTTTCCCTGAACATCTTACCAACTAATCTTCCAACCTTCAAACTTCAAGTATCATTAGTTATCTGTTTATTTGTCTTTGTTTTTATTATGTCTTCATATTCAATCGTTCTTACTGCTAGCGATAGAAATAAGATTTGCATGCGAGAATGTGAAAGTTATTTGAATATAGCGTATTTTGACCAAATTATTAGAGAAGTTTACGATGAGATTCCTTCACCCATTAGTAACGCTGATTTGGAGTCTTCCTCCTCAGGTTTTCCGAATATTCAGATGGATGCAACAGGATCCTTGATAGAAAAAGAGGTTTTCAACTACAACCACTGTATTATTGATGAAAGTTATATCTTGAAGCTTCGCTCCAATACTTCAGTCTCTTCCACCGGAAATGAAGAGGACGTAGTTTTGAAACCCTGTGTAACTGGTGAAAAAATGTGCACCTTTCTTCCTGAAGGAGTATTGGACGATTTTGTAAATATTTTTATTCAGGAGTCATTGAAGATTTCAAAGTTCGCTTTCCCTTTACTAACTTCAAATATGACCTTCTCAAAATCTTAAACATAGCTCCCTCCGAATTACACCCTAACAAATGGGGTTTTATTAAAGCTTTTGATATTATTTGTGACACGATAGACATAATGTCGATATTAAGTTTATTCTTCGAGTTAAAGGATGCAGAGAAAAGAGGTTCGGTTTCCCTCAGCGGAATTCGTGGAAAGATTTTTCTGCAAGCTTATATTACTACCTATAAGGGATTTAAAAGACAAATTCCTTCAAGTTAAAAGTGGGCGCGAGATGTCCCTAGATGACATATGGCTTAGACGTGGACCACCACTTTCCGATCTATTGGTAGGACAACCCTTTACCTGTCCCTAGGTGATTATTTCTGAAGCTGCACTCTTTTTTGCTCATTTTTCACTCAAATTTTCGTAAAGTCCACAACCTTCACATTTAGCTATTTTTTTCTCATTCTTTGGTCTTTCTTTTTCATTTTGGCTCATCTTTCACTTGTTTTGATCCGATTCTTTGACTAAATTTATGCAATGACAGACTCTCATCATGTTTACACTCAAATTTGAATTTTTTATATAATGTAACACTCTTGTCTTTTTCCACTCAAATGCTCTTTTCAATTCTTTAAAGAAACCAATCCCCAACCACACAAGAAAAAAAAATCCTAATGGTGAAACAAACACACAAGACTTAAGAAAATAAATAATAATAATAATAATAATAATAATAATAATAATGAAAATAAAGAGAGTAATAAAAATAGTAAAATATGATAAGAAAACAATCTAACTCACAAAAAATAGAAAGATGTATAGAAAAGAAAAAAAACTTACAAAGATAGAAGGAATAATAAATATGACAACAATTTAAAAGATGGAATCTCAAATCAAATAACAAGTATATTTTATTTCTTTTTTTCTTTCAACTTCTATTTGTTTTTTTTTGTTTTTTTTTTCAACTTCAATTTTTTTTAACTAAATTGAAATAAAAGAATGGTAGAAAAAGAAAACAATGGAAAATAGATGATAATGAAATTGAATCAATAAAATGGTCCAAAATGGAACCTTTGCTATAATTACCACTTGATGACTACCTAATTGATTGGTTTGTCACTCTATGTGCATATCATTGACAATTTTATCATATAATTCAAAATAATGATGAATAGGATAATAATTATGAAATGGAATAGAAATATGCATAATTCTAAGAATAAATAATAAGATGATATTAATAAAAAGAATATGGAAATATGGAATAGATATGAATGGATGGTAGAAAAGCGCCACACTCAAACTTCTATAGAGAAGATGAAATGATAAGCCTTTGGGGAATGATCGCCATAAAAAAATTGGTTTCTTGATAAGATCAAAGGGAATGGTCCAGTCCAGAACCGAGAAGAGACATAATCTCAAAAATACACAAAGTGTAATTTCTATCAAAATATTCATTGATTTTCATTGCTTTATGCATTGCCTATTTAGAGGGAAATAATCAACCTTGTTGACTTACAAGACAAGAAATAGACAATGCATTTAATTAGGAATATTCCTTTCTTGCATAAGAATTATGCTTCTTAATCAAGTAATGTCTTCTTTGCCCTTCAATACTTTCTCTTCCTTACTCCTTAAGCTTCATTGGGCGCCCCCGTGTTTATAATTCGTCCACTTTCATTTTAACAAAAAATACACCAAACAAATGAAACTTGGGTTGGGCCCATACTCCAAACTAATAAAAAATAATATAAACTTAGGGCGTTTCTTAATGAATCTTTTATGTTTCTTAGCCACCACACAAAAATATATAAATGCCCCCAGATTCCTAAGATGCATCTTCAAACGCACCTAAAGATGAGTTAATATTAAAATATTCTAGAGATGCATCTCCAAAATATTTTGGAGGTTAAATCGCGCCACACCCTTCTTCTTTCTCATTTCTCATTTTGCTCAAAATCAATTTAAAACCTCTCAAATTTTTTCTCATCACCAACTCAAAAATGAATCAACAAAGTTCAATGGAACTTCAATCAACATCAAAAACATCATCAAACCCTGAAGGAAAGTTGAAATTTGTAAGTTTTTGATAAGTGTTTTAGTCTTTGTGTAAAGGAGTAAAAATTAATGATTAAGGTTAGAAATGAGTTGAAATTGCATGTATGATAGTTTAGACATAATGTATTACACGTTTGTTGCTTGAAATGGAATATCAAATCATTTTTTTGGGATTGCATGGGTACATTACCGCCATTGACACAACTGATGAGTTGCGAAAAATTCCGGAGACGCACCTCCGAAAATTTTCAATATTTTAGTTTCCCAGATTCTGGAGATGCATCTCTAGAATTTTCTCAGTATTTATTTTTATTTTTTTATTTTCTTGCTCGTGGTGTTGTTTTCCTACAATAATTGTCTGCTTTACTTTAACTTACAAGCATAATGGATGATAGATACGATATACTGAGGAATAAGAGAGTTGCACATCACACATCAGTGTGACAGGAGAAGAGTCAGCAGGTTTCGAAGGCTCCTAGTCCCTTGGTCATGCAGAGCCATCTACTTTTGGGGCTCGTTCTTCTCCTAATGCTTCTCAATCTTATTCTTCCCGTAAGAGACATGATTCACCTACTGACGCATCACTTCCTTCATCTTCCCGTAGGCGCCAGGTTTCCCCTATTTAGACGCCTAAGGTATTCGATTCATCAATGTCATCTCCTATTGTAGATGCTTCTGAGTCCACGCCATCTTCTACTGCTGATGTTGTTGATCCACTACCATCTCCGGAGGATGAGGCTGCCGCGGATGCTGAGCCAAAGGCATTTGGATGAGGCCCTGTAAATTTGTTATTACTGTCTTTGTACCCAAACCATATTGCCACACACACACACACACACACACACACACACACACACACACACACACACACACACACACACACACACACACACACACATATATATATATATATAACATAGAGGTAGCATTAGTTGGATTCATTCTTTTTTATTTACGTTAATTTTAATTGACAAATGTCTGACATTAATTTTTATTTTTTTAGGAGCATGACCCGCATATGTTTATTAACCACATGCGGAAGATTATTGGCTTGCATCAATCAAACGAGGATTGGTTTCAGGCAGTTTTGTCCTTATCTGGCCTGAAGGACTTGTGCATGACCGGTTATACTATGGTCAACCACGAGATGCTTAATGCATTCATGGAGAGATGGCACTCGAAGACCTCATCATGTCATCTCCTGCTTGGTAAAATGTCTATCACACTCAATGATGTCTCATGTTTGCTACATTTTCTAATTAGGGGGAGACTCCTAGATCATAGAAGGATTACCAAACACGAGGCACTCGAGATGATGGTAGACTGTATGGGGGATGACCTAGGGAAGGCAAAGGAGGAGTTGGATAGGACCAGGGGGCTCATACTAGATTTAAATACTTGAAAAATGTATATACAAAGGAGCTCCAAAGAGCACATCAGGCTACATGTGATGACGAGTTGGTAGGGATCTACAAAGCGCATGCTATGAAATAATACTTGCCATATTTGGTTGGAACTGTGATATTTGTAGACAAGAGTGTCATTTATACATATGTCATCTACCTACGGTACTTCAAGGATTTCAATCGGATCCATGAGTAAAACTATGGGGGCGCTTGTTTGGTTTACCTATACTCGAAGTTGAGAGATGGTTGCATATGAAAGATGAAACAGGTCACATGAAGCATCACACTACTAACGGTAATAATTTTTGGTCTTTTAATGTTTCTTTGTCATATTTATTTCATCTTTGCAAAACCATTACTGATAATTTGTGCGTTCAAAACTTTTCATTTCAGGCTTGGATCCTCAAGCACTTCCCTCACATCTCCGGATGGGCGAGTGCTAAGAATTTCACTGAGGATATGCCACATGCTACTATTTTTTTCCTGTTCAGAGAGAACCAGGCGACTGATCCTTTCAGAGTGTATCTTAACCGTTTGGTTTCCGAGGACATGCACTTCAACAACTATGTCGATCACCATAAGATGCGGCCATTTGGCGAGATAGTGCTATAATATTGATGGTTGACATACAGATCGTGTCTCACTGCTCCTCATCTGCCCGTGCGCGTCATACAGTAGTTTGACTACACTCAGACCATTCCCAGACACCCTGTTGTCTCTGACCCTCCTGCTTTGACACGTAGACAAATATATGACATGTTTGATGATCATGAGAGTCATCTGTACTTGAGGAGGCACAAAGTATCATAGCCGTGAGCGACTGGAGCTACACCAAAGGGTATATCAGATGGTTCTTCAGGGTGTCACATTTATACATGGTGCATGCTGCTCCTGGAGATCCGCTGAGGCCAACTCATCAGGAGATACTAGAGGAGGAGCAGACGCAGTTAGATCATGTCAATGATGTCTTGCCTAGATTTCGTCGCATTATGGAAATTTCGTAGACAAGATTTGATATAAGTATCTTCCCCGATGGATCTGATGTGAGGCAGGTTCTATATGCCATCATGACAAAGGCACATGGGGCATTGATGTACCAGAGACCGTGCCAGAGGTCAGAGGGATTAATGATCAAGGACGCAAAGGAGGCAGATGAGGCATAGGCGATATAGTCAAACAGACACAATAATGCATTAGTATATAGTAATAGTACTATGAATTGTATTTTATTTTGACATCATGTTACTTTATCATTGTTCTCAACTTTTTTTGATATTTATTGGCCTTTTATTTATATATGACATTTTTGAACCATCTGGACTTATGTACGTCATTTTTTACATATTGCTTCTATGATTTAAATCTTTATATGAATACACGTAAACAAAACATAACATGAAGAGTTTTGTTCTGATACGTTACGAAGATACATCTCCGTAAAATAAATGGAGATGCATCTCCGGTACAATAAAATTATAAATGACTTCTGAGTGTGATGCATGATATATTTTAAATTGTTACAGAGATGCATCTCCGAAACATTCTAACGTTTAATCAGAATTTGGTGCGTCTGGAGATGTATCTTTGGAATCTGGAGGATAGTTTAATATTTTTGCGTGGGGTGTAAATAAAATATAGGATGCATGTTGGACTTAATTTAAACAAAGTTCTAACCAATTTTTTTTTACAACTTAATTTAAGTAAAAACAAATCAAATATGCAACATCTTTATGCACCCACGTCCTCTCCATGTAGACATATGAAGTTGCCTACTTTAGGCTCCATGACTTCTAAGTTAGACATTCTTTCAATGATAATGATCACCATTTGATCCAAGACTTCCTTAACTTTCCTAACACGTGCCCTTGTCTTTGATCCTCCTGGTCATTGGAGTGCTTCAATCATCCTTGTTAGGTATGTCCTCATTAATAGTAGAAAAATATACATATGTAAATTTGATCGAGATTTCTCCATCCATAAGATCAATAACTCAATGTTCTACTATAGGATAACAACCTTCAAAATCGCTTTAAGTAAAATTATCAAAATATGAAAAAACACTTTCCGATGATTAATATACTCTTATACCATTTATATTTTATATTTTGGATTTCATTGCTCCAAAGATATTGATTTTTTATAAAACATCTAAAAGTTTATTCATCCCAATGTTGTGTCTACTAAAATAATAAATATAATTCTAAGAAGTTTTTTTTGTTGGATTATCTTCATTATTTAGGTGTAACATTTATATTTATATTAAAATTTTAAAATTAAACTCTTTTCACAAATATAAAATACTAAAATAACATATACTTAATTAATATTATAATAAAATAACACATACTAGTAAGATTGAACAACTGTATTTTTCCCCACAATATCCATATAAATAGATAAAATTCTATTTTTATAAAAATCCATTAAACTCTTACCATTATTACTTCTACAATTAGTCTACTAACATGACAGCTAAGCATGATTAGGCAAATTTATCATAAAATAACAACTCACACGTGACAACAGCATAGATACAGTGTCTAGAGTTTTAAGGAACAACAGTACATGTCCATACAAACACACACAGTAGTTTTTTTTTCTTCCAGTTGAGTTGATAGATATAGATAGATAGTAATAATTTCACAGCTCAACTCACACACAATCATCAAATCAAAAAGGAAAAAAAATAATTAGTTACCGATTAAGAGTCACATTCATAACAAGCTATAAGAAAAATCCCAAACAACAAGAGAACCTTACATTACAGAATTGAATTTATGAAATTTACGAAATTGATGTTTTTTGTTTGTTTATAAACACATATTCATGCGTTGTAAGGTTGTATCTATTACCTACCACTGATAACTCCATCGTTTCTTCTTCTTCTACCTTTTCATCTTCATCATCACAGTTTTTCTTCTTCTTTAGATAGATAGATAGCTCCATCTTATCTTAGATTCATTCATATCATAACCACTCACATTTTCCACACTTCATATAGATATTGCTGTTTTTTCTGACAACTTCCTAGATTTGTGCTAACATAAAGATCTATAGCCGTTTTTGTTTCGTCCTATGTTTGTGTCTCTTCACTTATGAAACTGCTGTTTCTGAGATCTGGAATTTCAAGGTTTTTCACTTGAGGTTAGTCTTTTTTTTTTTTGTTAATTATTGTATTTCATGAATTAGTTATTAATTGGTTGTTGTATATTTTGTAGGTTTGATATTATCTGTGAGAAATGGGCTCTAATTTGAATGCTGAATTATCAAAGAAAACTGTTTTTGGTGTAAAGGTTTGGGAAGTGATTGCAATTGTTGTTGCTTTGTCAATTATAGTGATTCTCTCTGTGGTTTCAATATGTCTTACTTCAAGAAAGAAATCTAGGAGAGCTAGAAACAAGATTCCTGTTACTGAGATACCAAATGTGTCGAAGGAAATTAAGGAAGTTAGGGTTGAGCAAGTATCGACGAATGGATTTGCGCCGCGTGATGGAATACTTTTAACCATTCATGATAAATCTAGTGATAAAGAGTCTGATAAAGTTATGGTTCATTTAGATTTAGGGAAGAAGATGAAGAATGGTGATAGTAGTAGTCATTCGGAATCGTTTCATCAGTACATGGAGAAAGATGGTGGTGGGTCGCATTCGCAATCGGGTGAAGAAGGTAGCTCCGGAACGGTTACTGTCTATAAGCAGTCTTCTTCTTCGTACCCTATAACAGCTCCTTCGCCTCTATCTGGTCTTCCGGAATTCTCGCACTTAGGTTGGGGTCATTGGTTTACTTTGAGGGATCTTGAACTTGCTACGAGCCGTTTCGCGAAAGAAAATGTTCTCGGTGAAGGGGGTTATGGAGTGGTATATAAGGGACAGTTGATCAATGGAAGTCCAGTTGCGGTGAAAAAGATACTCAATAATATGTATGTTCCATTACAATGCTGAGCCACCGTAATTCTTTTGTTCTTCGAGGTTTTCGAGTTCACTTATTTGAGTTTATCTGCTGAGATAAGCACTTGTGAGACTTCTTGGAAGAACTTATGGACAGGATCATAAGTTGCTTTCAACTTATTTCCATAAGTTATCCATAGTAGTTTATGAAAACATTTTGACTAAAAAGTTTTAGTTTTAGTTATTGAAATAGCTTGTACATAAGTAATTTTATGATAAGTGCTTTTGCGTTCCCTTATTATCATGTTGAAGTTCAACTTTCTGCTGTTTTTGTTGTTGTTGGTATAACAGTGGTCAAGCAGAGAAAGAATTTAGAGTGGAAGTTGAAGCTATTGGCCATGTCAGACACAAAAACTTGGTTCGCCTTTTGGGGTTCTGCGTTGAGGGAACTCACAGGTATCCTTATTCTCAATTCCACTATGACTGTATTGAGTATCATCTCGACTTATATATGATTCGTAATTTGAATTGCTCTGCGACTTCATTAATGTGCTTACCTTTGCTGTAACACGTGTATTTTTAGGATTTTAGTCTACGAGTATGTGAATAATGGAAACTTGGAGCAATGGCTTCATGGAGCTATGCGTCACCATGGCTATCTTACATGGGAAGCACGTGTCAAGGTTCTCCTTGGCACAGCCAAAGCGTGAGTCTCTCTGCAACTACGCCTTTTGTTTTCTTAGTAATCCTTGTATAAAGCAATGCACTTGTTTCAGGCTTGCGTATTTGCACGAAGCAATTGAGCCAAAGGTGGTACACCGAGATATCAAGTCGAGCAACATATTAATCGACGATGATTTCAATGCTAAGGTTTCTGATTTTGGTCTGGCCAAGTTATTGGGTGCCGGGAAGAGTCATGTCACAACCCGAGTAATGGGAACCTTTGGGTCGGTGTATTTCATGTACTAAGTATTGTTATACTATTTTTAGACAAATCAATTCTTATATGCTTTTTTTTCTCTCGAAATATTTCAGATACGTGGCTCCTGAATACGCAAACACTGGCCTTCTAAATGAGAAGAGTGATGTTTATAGCTTTGGTGTTTTGCTATTGGAAGGAATTACGGGAAGAGATCCCGTTGATTATGGCCGTCCGACAAATGAAGTGAGTTAACTAATTTTCTTATCTTCGGCATAAATCCACCTTGAAATATATTTTTTTGTTGACATAGCCACACCGTAACTTTTGTAAATCTTCCATCTCTCGTACCTGGTACCATACCCACACCTATGCGTTCCTAGAAACTGGTACCATACCCACACCTACGCGTTCCTAGAAACGTACGTCCCTTTCGAATTCAGGAAACACGAATAACATTCTCAGCAATGGTAGTAACTATCATGTCTGCGTGTTTTTCGCTGTCCCTACTATCCTACGAAAAAGATTATTTGTTGCTTGTTGCTTTACACCATCCAATGTGCAGCAGCTAAGCTTTGTGGGTCATTGCTGCCTTCCTTTTTAACAACACTTTGAACCTTCTAGGTAAGATGACATATACATTGAATGATGAGTACATAGCAATAATATTTTTTTGTTTTTTTCACCTTTCAACCACTACTATTATCACTATGATTACAAGCACTCTTTTGTGGAGCAAAATTCATTACTTTGCACTTTTGAACCTTATCCTATGCTTTTAGTTTTACATCATAGACAATTGTCATCCTCAAGATTTCGGTTTTGATGTTTTTACATGGAAACTTGTTATCGTTGTTTTTATAACATAACTGCGAAACTGCAATGGTTTCAGGTGAATCTAGTTGATTGGCTGAAGATGATGGTTGGAAGCCGAAGATCAGAAGAAGTGGTGGACCCGAACATTGAGGTGAAACCATCGACAAGAGCTCTGAAACGCGCTCTCTTAACTGCTTTAAGATGCGTTGATCCAGATTCGGAGAAAAGACCCAAGATGAGCCAAGTTGTACGAATGCTGGAGTCCGAGGAATACCCTTTAGCAAGAGAGGTTTGTATTATTTTCCCCTCGTCCTCGTGAATATTAAAATGTTACTAATGTTATCGTGCAAACGGCTAAGCCAAGCTAGCGTGGCCTGTCGCAAGTTGTAGACGCAATACTCATTCGTTGTGTGGATATCAGGACCGAAGGCACAGGAGAAGAAATCAAGGAGGCAGTGCAGAAATTGAATCGCAGAGGGAATTTTCCGACACGGACAGGAGTGAGATTCAGGGCTCTAGAGAAGAGAGCAGAGGGTAGCACGGCCGCGTGTATCGCGGCCCGAAGTCGGAATCATATGGTTTATTGGGTTGTATAAAGTGGTAGTTTTTTGTTTTTCTTTTATCCAGTAGCATTTTAGATTCTTGGAATTGTTTGGTTTTTGTTTTAGTGTCTGTCCTATTGTTTCTGTATGAAGGGGGTTGGTATTGGTAAGATAAGAACCCAAAATAGCGGGTGTGTACATAATCGGACGATTTCATCGTAAATTCCAATATTTGTTTCTTAAATTTGTTCCGCGGATATGACTCGATTATTGTCGGAAATACTGATATACATATACTAATGCATTTACTATTATGCAAAAATTAGATAGTCACGACTCAAAAATATTTGATTACATCAAAATTTAATTCAAATTTAATAATAATATCAACATTGTTTTTGATTATAAAATTTATAAAAAAAATTCATAATTTTTATTTTTATTTTTCTCACATTTAAAATTTTCATTTTTTTAAAAAATAACCATTAATTTCAATTTAAATCTCTAAATAACCTATTTAAAAAAAACACTTTTTTTAATTGATGGACTGACGCATCCAATAAAGCTAGAGAGGAGGTCATGCATATGTGTATGCGCCACATGTATTGGTCTAGATGCATCATACGCCCAACAACAAGTCCCTGTCCAAGAACAATGTCAAACCATTCAAACCCAACGACCAACCTAACACCATTACCTACCATATACATCCAACAATCAAACACCCAACCTCGCAACTCATTCGTGCCAGACACCCAATCTCAAAATCAAGAATCAAACTCTATCCACCAACAATCATACGCAGTTACCACAACAGTCTATAACCCAGATGATTCATACAATGCATGCCATCGTAGCCCCCCAGCAATGACCACCCAAACATCTCATCGCCACAACACCTAACCAGTGTTTGACTATAGTACACCCTATAAACCATTGATTCGTTTCCAAACCAATTCAATGTCCCAATTCAGGCAACCATACTGTCCGCAATTCACCCAACCACAACGACCAAATTACGAGAACATGGACACCAAACTCAATTACGGAAGCACAGTTGACGGGAATCCCGTAGCTATTGGGAACAAATGATGACATATATATCAAATACCGCTGGACCTTCCACTAGACATTCACACCAACCACCATTGGATCATGTAAGCACTCAAAGACCCCAAACACCTCAGAAAAATCGTGGGAGACCTCGAAGACAGACTAACGCACCTGGATGTGGAACAGGGGGGGGGGGGCATTTCAATCGGGCGGGTCATTGAATTTCTTGTTAATTCCGTGCAATTTTTGATTATATTATATATATAATTTTTATTTTTGGTATTTTTTTATTTTTAAAATTAATATTTTAATTTAAAAAAAAAACATAGGTGCATGCGCCACATGCATTGACGCATACACTAGGTAGTCTATGCATGCGCCAATGAATGTGACACAAAGGCATGCATGCACCGAGAGACATTGCGCATAGGTTGTCCATCATTGGGAGCATGACGCCTCCTCTCTAGCTTAATTGGATGCGTCAGTTCAACTGGTGCATCGGTTAAGAAAGATAATTATTTTGGTATTTTTTTAAAAAATAGGTTATTTAAGGATTTAAATTGAAATGAGTGGTTATTTATAAAAAAATCAAACGCAGGATTATTCTAATGTATAAATTAATGTATTTCTATGTTTTTAAACATGAATTTACGTGTTTTCATTTTTTCTGTCTGTACTAGTATATTAGAACTGAGTTCATAAAGAGTGGTTTGAAATTCTAATTATAGACTTATGTGAAATGACTTACTCTGAATGTCAATGTTAAATGTGAATGTTATTAAAATTTAGGCATAATTAGTCTCCAGGTCCCATAAATTAATTTTAAGTTCCGTTTTAGTCTCTTAATAAATAATTGTTACAGTTTGGTCTCGTAATATTAGTTTCGTTAGTAATGTTGATCCCTTCCATTAGTTTAGGTGGGAAAACGTTAGTATTTGTCAACGTGGCGTGTCAGCTGTGTAATGACTCATCAAAATGATAAAAGAAAACCATTATTTAAGGTTGTCTACGTTAGAATCAAGATTGTGTTGAACTTTCTTTAAGGTTGTATGCGTTAAAAAAAACCTCCTCCCGTGTTTACTTTCTTCCTCAATCCCATCGTGTAAGTTGTTTGCGTTAGAATCAAGGTTGTGTTGAACTTTCATTTTGTATACGTTTCTAGAGTTTTAAACTTTATCTTCTCCAATGTCGAAATTGTCAATCAGTGCTTCTATTGGAACAATTGGGTCGGTTATTCATAGAAACAAGAGGAAATAGTGTTTTTGCAAAGAAGAAAGTGTCATTCGTATTGTGGGTGACATGAATAGTATTAATTTTTTTTTTGTGTGTGTGTGGGGGGGGGGGATTGGGGTTGTAAAAATTACATGAATCATATGCATAAGAGATGTAATTATTTCAAATGGTTAGATGATAATATTATTGAAGAAATTGATATGAAGATTGAAAGGCAAAAGAAGAAAATGTACACGTTGAAGAATGAAATCAGTCAGACTAGAGGATTGTTGAAAGTGTCTATTGTGGTTGGAATATTGAGCTTAGTGTTGAATGTTATATTTGTAACAATGTATTTTTAGGTTTGGATTTTGTCAGTCTATGAATTTATCTGTCTTTTATGTGTATCTGTCATGAAACGTATTTGTCAACATTGTTATGTATGTTGACTGGATTTGGTGAACAAAAGCACATTTGTGTAATGAGTTTATGAATGAAATGAATTTGTCATGAGGTTATTAGTTAAATGTTACTTTTGTTTCCAATGAACATATCCGAACAAATGTAATTTTGTGTAATGAGTTTATGAATGAAATGAAATTGTCATGATGTTATTAGTGAAATGTTACTTTTGTTTCCAATTAACATTTGAGAACAAATGTAATTTTGTGTAATGAGTTTATGTAACATAATCATAAGTCATAACAATGTTGACAGATACATAATTTTATAATTTTGTTTCCTATGAACACCTATGTGAAATGAACAAATGTAACATAACCATAAGTCATAACAAAAGGTTGCTTTATAAGTCATAACAAAAGGTTACATTATAAGCCATAACAAAAGTGGCATTATAAGTCATAAGTTAGAAACTACAAAATAGGCATTGTAAGCCATATGTTACACAACACAACCAACAAACATGGCATTATAAGACATAAATCATAAACAACAAAATAGGCATTTTAAGCCATATGTGAAGACTTTTTTTTAAATAATCATATTTTTTAAAAAAATTTCAAAAATAACCATAATTTAAAAAAAATTACAAAAATGGGCAGTTTTTGCCCTAAAGACACATGGGTGCCACCCTAGATGGCGCCTACCCTTTAGTTGGAGGGCAAGTTGCCACTAGGAGTGGCGCCTACTCCTAAATTATTTAAATTTTTTTTCTTTTTGCTTTTTTTAATTTTTTTTTTAATATGTTTTTAATTATTTTTTAAATTTTTTTAAACTTATTTTAAATTTATTAATTTATATTTATTATAAGTTATATTAATTTATATTAATACATATATAAATAATATTATTTACAAGATATATATATATATATATTATATAATATATATATATATATATTAATTTATATAGATTAATTTAATTTATAACTAAATACTATTATTTATAAATTATTAAAATATATTAATTTATATACATGTAAATAAATAATATTATGTATATATTTGTAAAATACACAAGATATATATATAAATATATATTAATTTATAAATATTAATTTATATTAATAAACATAATATATTTATATTAAAATAATATACAAGACAAATATTATAAAGTTTAATTAAAATGCATTATTAATTTGGGATTTTTTACATATTGTGCGGTCCCTGGTACGATCCGCACGGGGGAGGTCTAACTACTCGTCTAGACGGCTCACGTGGTGGTGGTGCTTCCCTATTCCCACCCCTAGTCCTAACGCGTCCCCTTGCCCTTTGCCGTTGTGGTTGGGTCGAAGTCCCTTCAATGCTGTAGGAAAGGCGGGTGCCCTCTGCGCCCTCAAAGCTTTGTCTCGGTGGGACAAACTGACTCCTGTTGGGTGCGCCCTCGAAATGTGGCCTTTGGTAGTTAAGGGTTGAATCGGGTTGGCTAAAGAACAATGTCTGTTGTGGTGTGTAGTAGTCTTGTTGGTAATCCTCTTGTATACCCGTGTCGGGGCTAAGTGGAGGACTGGAAGAGCCCGGGACATCGTCATGATGGAAGTGTTGGGATTGGTGTTGGTGGGGGGATTGAGTTTGTGGTGGGTGTTGGGACTGTTGATGGTGGTGGGAATGTTGAGGTTGGTGTTGGTAATCTTCATGATATTGGGGTTGAGTTTGTGGTATGTAGTGTTGATTTGGTTGGGGGGTGGACATGTGTTGTGGTGGTTGTTGTTGGTAATACGGTGGTGGTGGTTGTTGTTGGTAATACGGTGGTGGTGGTTGTTGTTGGTAATATGGTGGTGGTGGTTGTTGTTGGTAATATTGTGGTGGTTGTTGTTGTTGGGAATATTGTGGTGGTTGTTGTTGTTGGAAATATGGTTGTTGCATTTGGGGATCGTCCAAATAGAACGGGTCAAACACAATCATTTCTGGATTTGTATTTGCTTTATACCAATCCACATATTCTCTTGTCGGCTTCATTTCGTTGGGCGCCACCGGAAATTGTAGAACATAGTGGGCACGCTCTTTCCACATTTTACGGAACTCCTTTGCAAATGCCTTCCAATTTTGGGCATACCACTGGTGGCTGACTTTTTAAGATGCCAAGGTTCCAAAGACATTGGGGGCCTGGGATTTCTTGATGCATTCCGAATTGCAGTTTGACACGGTCACTTTGGTGCATCTCCACAGTGGTGAACCGCATGATAGCCGTTTTTGCTGTCCAAACAGCTGCATCTTCGGGGTTGGGTTGATGTTTCAATCCCAAATATGGTCTCCAAATAAACTGCAAAGAAAAAAATAAATATGTTATTTATTGAGAATGCTTGATATTAATAAATTAGTTAGAAGATGAATGATTTAGTGGTAATACATCTTGTGCTCGGAGACGATCCAAGAGTTGACGATAAAATATTATTTTATTTTTCGGGGTAAGACTGTAATCTAGTCCAGTTGCAATGAACCTAAACAAAAAAAGATAAATAATATTATTTACAAATATTTATAGAATAAATATACAAAATGAAATAACATCATAAATTTACCTAGTTGCGTAGGGGAAGGAGTAGACGTTAGGATTTTCGGGGGCTAGCCTCGACAATCTCTACCACCCCCGTGTTTGGAGCAAAAACGCACATCCAGAAAATGTACAGTGGTCATTTTGTGCATTTTTACACAAAGAGCTATATAGGAAAGCCAATACAGTAGAACCCCAATTATACGTGCTTATTCTATCTATGTCCTCGAGCAAACTCAAGTACATAAAGTTTATGCTATTTCCCGTGCCTTCGGGAAATAGCAAGTTCCCAAATAATAACATAATGTAAAACCTTGTTTTTATTATTTTTTCTTGTTCGAACGAATCCTCAGTCAAAATTATAGCGTCGTGGTAGAATTGGAGGCTCGATAGTTTAATACCCTGGCCCCTTGCTTTCGCAGATCCCTCACCCTCGACTAGATCTACGCCCAACATTTGAACACATAGTTCGTTGGGCTGTTGAACATTTCCAGTCACAGGCTTACCATCTATTCGAAGACCCAAAAGCATGTACACGTCCTCTAGTGTGACGGTACATTCACCAGTTGGTAGGTGAAAAGTGTGTGTCTCTGGTCTCCAACGTTCACACAAAGCAAGAATAAATTTCACATCAATTATGGCATTTACCACATGCATAACATGACCGAATCCCGCACGCTCTATGTAAGGTACGCACCATGGGTCTGGATAAGCCATAGGATGTGAACGTTGACGAAATTTCTTTGGATCCTTTAAAAACAAACAATATAAACAATCATTAGATTGGAGTTTTAAAAAATAAATTATAAACATACGAAAGAGGCAATGTTCAAGAAAAACTTACGAATGAGGCAATGTTCTCCCTAGTGCCTCTGTGTTCTTGGCCCATGGTAAGAAGAGACATGATTGCAATGTAGAACGTAGGTTTGTTGATGAAAAGTTTTGCCGGTGTTCTCTGAAAAAAAATGTTAGTGGATGATGAAAATTTTCAAGAATGACCTGCTATTTATAACCGTATTCAAATAGTATGAATATGTAAAAAAATTGGACACGTGAAATTTGACACGTGTAACGCATGCAAAGTTGGATATGGCATGCGTGAGAATCTTGCAGGCTAAGTGGATATGACTTTGATGGATAGGCATGCGTGAGAATCTTGCAAGCTAGGTGGATAGGTTAGCATGCATTGGTACAGGTTAGGTTGCACTTGTCTTGTCTAAGGGAAGGCTTGGTGGATGTGTTGTATGCAAAAATGTGACACGTCTAACGCATGCATCACAATTGAATCCGTGTATCTAGGCATGCGTGAGAATCTTTCAGGCTAGGTGGATATGACTTTGATGGATAGGCATGCGTGAGAACCTTGCAGGCTAGGTGGATAGGTTAGCATACATTGGTACAGGTTAGGTTGCACTTGTCTTGTCTAGGGGAAGGCTTGGTGGATGTGTTGCATGCAAAAATGTGACACGTCTAACGCATGTATCATAATTGAATCCGTGTATCTAGGCATGCGTGGGAATCTTGCAGGCTAGGTGGATATGACTTTGATGGATAGGCATGCGTGAGAATCTTGCAGGCTAGGTGGATAGGTTAGCATGCATTGGTACAGGTTAGGTTGCACTTGTCTTGTCTAGGGGAAGGCTTGGTGGATGTGTTGCATGCAAAAATGTGACACGTCTAACGCATGCATCACAATTGAATCCGTGTATCTCATGAACCCGTGAGTATAAGTATTCACACAAATTTTCACACAGGTATTCACAAAATCTTCACAATATATTCACATATTTCACACAGATCTTCACATATCATGACATCTTCATCACAATACAAAATCAAAGCTCACGTGAATGGTGAGACTTATGAATGTGATATGTCTGGCTTCCTATTTAGATACACCGATTGCACTCGTTTTTGTCTAAATAGAGGAGCTGACTTCTCTTATCTGAAAAAAAAGATTGAGTCCAAACTTAGACAACCTGTGTCCCAAATTTTTTATCAACAACCTTTTTTTTCTGAAAATAACTCAGTCAGGTTTTATAAGTCATTGATTCAAAATGACATGGAGGCACAATACATGTTTCGTAACCATGAGTATTCTGGTTACGATTATATAGTGTTGTACATTGTCTTGGAACAATTTCAACCAACTCAGAATATTCAGTCACAGGTTATTGATCCTGTGGTTGATGACGAACAAGATGTTGAACACCCCGTTGAAGACGATGTGGTTGATGATGCAGAAGACGTGGTTGATGACTTGGTGAACTGTGATTCCGAAGACGAAGACCAAGTACAAATACCTATAGCGCAACGCTACTCACCGCCTGCGCACTTCACAACCCTTAACTTGGGCGAGGATGAGCCCTCGTCAGATATGTTCTACAACCCATATATGAGGTCTGATGAGGAGTTAAAGAAGGGTGACCAATTTCGGACCAAGGAAGAGTGTCTGTTAGCAATAAAAAACTGGCACTTGAAAAACTGTGTTGACTACGATGTTAACAAATCAAACCCGGAAAGATACGTTATTTTATGCAAAAACCCGGAGTGTGGGTATAGGTTGATGACATCGTACAAGAAGAAACATAATGCGTGGGTGATAGGGTCCATTTCTCAAGCTCACACTTGCGTCAACACAAACATGGCACATGATCATCGCAAACTTAGCCATGATATGATCTGCCATTCCATAATACCTCTTGCTGAAGCTGACCCGTCACTCAAGGTCAAAACTATTATCTCCCATTGTGTTGCTGTTTTCAAATATACACCGTCGTACAGAAAGGCTTGGTTAGCGAAAACCAAGGCAATTGAACTGGTATACGGTAATTGGGAGGAATCATACAAACAACTTCCGCGCTACCTGGCTGCACTACATTTGTATTCACCTGGGACGGTTTCTATAATCGAGACCTTGCTGGCACAATCCCCTAACGGAACTCGTCTAGAAGGTAATGGAATATTCCATAGACTTTTCTGGGCATTCCGTCCCTGCATCATCGGTTTCATATTCTGCAAGCCGCTTATTCAAGTCGATGGAACTTGGCTGTATGGGAAATACAAAGGATCGTTACTGATGGCGGTCGCACAAGATGGAAATTTTAATATTTTCCCAATAGCCTTTGCATTGGTAGAAGGAGAAACGGTTGCTGCTTGGAGTTTCTTTCTTAAGAATCTCCGAACGCACGTGACTCCACAAGTTGGCATCTGTGTGATTTCTGACAGGCACGCTTCTATAGACAGTGCATACAATAATCCAGCAAATGGTTGGCATGACCCCCCGTCTACGCATGTCTACTGCATTAGGCATATTGCTCAAAATTTTGTGCGGGAGTTCAAAGATAAATTCTTGAAGCAAAATTTGATAAACGCGGGGTATGCATTAAACCAACCTGGATTCCAATACTACCGTCGGGAAATAGTGTTGGCAAATTCTGATGCAGGGAGGTGGATCGATAATATTGACAGAGCAAAGTGGACTAGGTCATACGACGATGGGGTGAGGTGGGGCCACATGACAACAAATCTTGTGGAATCAATGAACGACGTCTTTAAGGGCATACGTAATCTCCCGGTAACAGCTTTGGTGAGTGCGACCTATTTTCGGATGGCAACGTTGTTCGTAACAAGAGGCAAGCGCTGGCATGCAGTGTTACAGACGAGTCAAGTGTATAGTGATGCCTGCATGAAGCTTGTGAGGCAGGAATCTGCCAAAGCCAGCAGCCATCGGGTTACGGAATTCGACCACCATGGCCACACTTTTAGTGTCAAGGAAACAATTGACCACAACCAGGGGCTGCCCAGATAAGAGTATAGGGTCCTAATACCAGACTGTTGGTGCGACTTGTAACACCCTTCTAAAATACCCCAAATATTTGATTAAAACAACGTATAAACCTCAGAGTAATTATGCAGTTAAGGGTGTCACACACAAACACTGCACATCATTCAACAATATAACGGTCATGCTCCTTTATTAATTCAAAACATAACGTTTGCATAAAACGCAGCGGATATAAATCTCATCATTCATGTAAAACATGTAACATTCACAGGTAAATTATTCAACAAAATAAAACGTCCCCTCCCGATGTTACATCTATCAGAGCACGACCCTCTAAGGAGACTACACTAGACTCCAATCATTCGCTCCTACTCAACTCAGTTCTCGTTACCTGAAAAACAGTTGTAAGGGTGAGTTCCTCAATCGATATAATAAGCATTATAAAATATCATGCAATGTTAAGTAACTTAACACATTAATCACCCTAATCACAACATACAATCAGTAACAGCACGTCAGCTCACATCATACTCAACATTCCATCACACACAAGTATAATCTCAAATCATACTCTACAACAACACAAACACACGTATAATATTGGAATACATCCATTCATATTATACGCCATACATACATTATGCAATGAGACTCAACACATGCGGTACCGACTATTCTTGAACATCTAGTTCAAGCTCACCGATCAAATCCAGATACGGCTACTAAGCTCACTAGTCCCACTCATTTGAGATCTAATGACTCACTCACTAATTCCTCACCATGGGAATTAGCTACAGCCCCGAGGGCTATGCTATGCACACTAATCATCTAGCATGCAAACATCAACAACAAATCCACAATGATTCACTCACTAATTCCTCACCATGGGAATTAGCTACAGCCCCGAAGGCTATGCTATGCATACTAATCATCTAGCATGCAAACATCAACAACAATCCACAATGGACATATGCTCACACTCTAAGCCATACAACAGTTCATTCACCAACACATGCATAATATATACATTCACAACATTATGCATACCATTACACATCATCAACACATTTTATCACAAAAACATATTACATCATGCCACAATAGCAATCACAGTATTAGCACACTCTACTAATACCTATACTACTCAAAACAACGGGAAATGATCCCTACTACATCATACATCAGCTAAGTTACATCACTCAGCCTAACAACCAAAAACTGCACAACAACAGCTCAGAAAAACCCCAAGTCTGCCCATACGCGTATTGCCTAGTCCCATACGCGTATGGCGCATTCCTCAGCCAAAACCCATACGCGTAACACCATCCCGTACGCGTATGCTACGCGTACCACATCCCCATACGCGTACCAACAGAGAGCAAAACACGTTCAAAACATCATCTTCCTCATCCATACGCGTATTGCCTAGTGCCATACGCGTACCATGCCATCTCATACGCGTATTGCCTAGTGCCATACGCGTATGACCAGAAACCAGAATTTCCAGATCTGCAATGGCTTTCTCTGCTACGAGATCTATCCGATTCAACCTTCCACAGTCCAAATTTCACACACAATTCATTCATATCATCTAACACGAATCATACACTTTCGATTTCACAAATTGCTAACCCTTCTACCTCTAATTCCTACGAATTTCTTCAATTATAATCCAAATTTCGTTCATCCCAAAAGTTCACAAATTCATCATACATCATTCAATCAGAGGCAAATCAATGGTTTCTCACTACCCATCACATATTATCCCATAATACCCATTAATCGATGATAAACCCCCCTTACCTGAGTTAATCCGGCAAATTCCGTTAGCTTCAAGCTTTTCCTCTTCTCTTGCTCTGCCTCTTTGCCCTTTCCCACTTTCAGCCGCTTGCTCTGTTTTCCTTTTCCCGTGAAAACCTTTTTCCAAAAATTGGGACTTTTTATTATTCCCACTTATATACTCCAATAATAAAATCCAAGAATATTATTCCAAATAATAATAATAATAATCCAATTATCTAATTAAATTAATAAATATATTATTAACTTAATTTAAATAATTACCATATTATTATCGGGGTGTTACAACTCTCCCCCACTAAAAGAGTTTTCGTCCTCGAAAACATACCTCAAGCGAACAACTCTGGGTAAGACTCCTTCATCTTACTCTCCAGTTCCCAAGTCACATTGCCACCTGCTGGTCCTCCCCAAGCTACCTTCACCAAGGCAATCTCTTTACCCCGCAACTGCTTCAACTCTCGATCCTCAATCCTCATAGGTGATGTTTCAACAGTTAGGTTATCTCTCACCTGTACATCATCTATTTGGACTACATGTGACGGATCATGAATGTACCTCCTCAACTGAGACACATGAAAAACCTCATGCAAATTCGCAAGCGACGGCGGTAAAGCGATACGATAGGCTACCTCCCCTATCCTCTCCAAGATCTGATAAGGACCAATAAATCGAGGTGTCAACATCTTCGACTTCAAAGCTCGACCAACACCAGTTATCGGAGTAACACGAAGAAACACATGATCTCCCTCTTGAAACTCAAGTGACTTCCTCCTCTTATCATGATAACTCTTCTGACGACTCTGAGCAATTCTCATCTTCTCCTGAATCATCTTAATCTTTTCTGTAGTCTGTTGAATAATCTCCGGTCCAACCACAACACTCTCACCGGACTCATACCAACATAACGGTGTCCGACATCTCCTACCATACAAAGCTTCAAACGGTGCCATACCAATGCTCGAATGAAAACTATTGTTGTAGGTAAACTCAATCAAAGGTAAATAACAATCCCAAGCACCTCCTTTTTCCAAAACACAAGCTCTCAAAAGATCTTCTAATGACTGAATCGTCCTCTCAGTCTGACCATCAGTCTGCGGATGATATGCAGAACTCAATCTCAGCTTAGTTCCCAAAGCCTTTTGCAAACCTTCCCAGAACTTCGATGTAAATCTAGGATCTCTGTCCGAAACAATATTCGACGGAATACCATGCAAACTTACAATCTTCTCAATATACAACTCAGCCAATCTCTCTAACGGATAATCCATTCTGATCGGAATAAAATGAGCCGATTTTGTCAACCTGTCAACAATCACCCAAATGGCTTCACAATTCTTACTTGTCCTCGGTAAACCAGAAACAAAATCCATACTGATACTATCCCACTTCCACTCTGGAATAGCCAACGGTTGCATTAGCCCAGACGGCTTCTGATGCTCAATCTTTGACTTCTGACAAGTCAAACAGGAATAAACAAAACTCGCAATTTCTCTTTTCATTCCTGGCCACCAAAATAACTTCTTCAAATCATGATACATCTTCGTAGCTCCAGGATGGATACTCAGACCACTACGATGTCCTTCCTCCAGAATACTCTTTTTAAGCTCGGTAACATCCGGAATACACACCCGATTACCAAATCTCAGAACACCATTCTCATCAACTCTGAATTCACCACCTTGACCTTGATTCACTAAAGTCAACTTATCAACCAAAAGCACATCGGATTTCTGACCCTCTCTAATCTCATCCAGAATACCACTCGTTAACTTCAACATTCCCAATTTAACACTATTGTGAGTACTTTCACACACCAAACTCAAGTCTCTAAACTGCTTAATTAAATCCAATTCTCTAACCATTAACATAGACATATGTAATGATTTCCGACTCAATGCATCAGCCACTACATTTGCTTTACCCGGATGGTAATTCAAACCAAAGTCATAATCCTTCAGAAATTCTAACCATCTCCTCTGTCTCATATTCAGCTCTTTCTGATCAAACAAGTACTTTAAACTTTTATGGTCACTGAAAACCTCAAATCTTGACCCGTACAAGTAATGCCTCCATAACTTCAGAACAAATACCACGACTGCCAACTCTAAATCGTGTGTCGGATAGTTCCTCTCATGGACCCTCAGTTGTCTCGAAGCATAAGCTATAACCTGCTTATTCTGCATCAACACACCACCCAAACCCAACAATGAAGCATCACAGTAAACTTCAAATGATTCCGACGGACTCGGTAATATCAGAATAGGAGCAGTAGTCAACCTTCTCTTTAACTCTTGGAAACCTTCTTCACATTTTGAGTCCCAAACAAACGCTTGCCCCTTTCTAGTCAACATCGTCAACGGTAACGCCAACTTAGAAAATCCCTCAATGAACTTCCTATAATAACCAGCCAAACCAAGGAAACTTCGAATCTCAGCAACAGACTTCGGAGCTTCCCACTTAGATACCGCTTCTATCTTAGAAGGATCAACAGCAACACCACCTCTCGAAATCACATGACCAAGAAAACTAACCTCTTCTAACCAAAATTCACACTTGGATAGTTTAGCAAATAACTTCTTTTCTCGTAGAACTTCTAAAACCACTCTCAATTGCTCAGCATGCTCTTCTTCAGATTTCGAATACACCAAAATGTCATCAATAAACACCACAACAAACTTATCTAGGTACGGATGGAAAATCCTATTCATATACTCCATAAATACTCCCGGCGCATTAGTCACACCAAAAGGCATTACAGAATACTCATAATGTCCATACCTTGTTCTGAAAGCAGTCTTCTGAATATCCTCAGTTTTCACACGTATCTGATGATACCCAGATCTCAAATCTATCTTGCTGAACACACTCGCACCAACCAACTGATCCATCAAATCATCAATCCTCGGCAAAGGATATCGATTCTTGATCGTCACTTTATTCAAATGCCTGTAGTCCACACACAACCTCATAGTACCTTCTTTCTTCTTAACCAATAACACTGGTGCACCCCACGGTGACACACTAGGACGAATAAATTTCTTATCCAACAGATCTTCCAACTGACTCTTCAATTCAGCTAACTCAACAGCAGACATACGGTACGGAGCCATCGATATCGGTCTAGTACCAGGTACCAAATCAATCGAGAACTCAACTTCACGTTCTGGCGGCAATTCATTCACTTCTTCAGGAAACACATCAGGAAAATCACACACCACTGCTAGATCGCCAATCACCAGTTTATCTTTAGCCTCCAAAGTCGCTAACAGCATAAACAACTCTGCCCCACCTGCTACTTCCTCATTCACCTGCCTCGCTGATAGAAACAAATCCTTTCCTTCCTCAACCTCAGGAAATATCACAGTCTTATCAAAACAATTGATAGAAACTCGGTTAAACACCAACCAGTTCATTCCCAAGATAACATCAATCTGCACTAGTGGAAGACACACAAGGTCTATCCCAAAGTCTCTACCAAAAATACTCAAAGGACAATTCAAACAAACTGAAGTAGTAGTCACTGACCCCTTCGCAGGAGTATCAATCACCATACTTCCAAGCATCTCAGATATCTCTAACTTAAGTTTCACAGCACAATCCAAAGATATAAAGGAATGAGTAGCACCGGTGTCAATAATAGCTACAAGAGGAAAGCCATTAATATAACACGTACCTCGGATCAAACGATCATCTGCAGAAGTCTCAGAACCCGATAAAGCAAAAACCTTGCCTCCTGACTGATTCTCTTTCTTCGGCTTAGGACACTGTGGACTGATATGACCCAACTCTCCACAGTTGAAACAAGTTACAGTCTTCAACCGGCACTCTGCAGCCAAATGACCACCTTTGCCACACTTGAAACACTTCATCTCAGCACTGGTACACTCATGGACACGATGTCCAGCCCGACCACATCTATAACACTTAGCAGGGGCACTAGAGTCTCCCCCACTAGGCCTCTTCATCCCACTCTACTTCTGGAAACCTTTGCCAGCTGCATACGGTTTCCCACGATCATTCTGATTCTTGCCTTTCCTATCAACCCTTTGCTGATAGCTCTCTGCTCTGGCTTTGGAATCCTGTTCAAAAATCCTGCAACAGTCAACCAAGTCAGAAAACACTCTGATCCGTTGGTATCCAATAGCCTGTTTGATCTCAGGACGCAACCCGTTCTCAAACTTCACACATTTCGAAAATTCTCCAGCAGCCTCATTATAGGGAGTGTAATACTTCGACAGCTCTGTGAACTTCGCAGCATACTCAGTCACAGACTTGTTACCCTGCTTCAATTCCAAGAACTCTATCTCTTTCTTTCCTCTGACATCCTCTGGAAAGTACTTCCTCAAGAACCTCTCTCTGAATACAGCCCAAGTGATTTCAGCATTCCCAGCAGTTTCCAACTCAGTGCGGGTAGCAACCCACCAATCATCAGCTTCTTCTGACAGCATATGCGTACCGAACCTGACCTTCTGGTTATCGGCACACTCAGTCACTCGGAAGATTCTCTCTATCTCCTTCAACCACTTCTGAGCACCATCTGGATCGTATGCTCCCTTGAACATTGGAGGATTGTTCTTCTGGAACTCACTCAGTTGACGAGCAGCTCCCATTCCCACTACATTCGGATTTCCTCCAAGCACTCCAGCTAGCATACCCAGAGCCTCAGCAATCGCAGCATCGTCTCTACCTCTTCCAGCCATCTCTATTCTGAAACCCAAACAACTAAAACAATGAGTACTGATAGGATTACACAACACCTATACCGTACAGGGGAAACAGAATAATTACGACTCGACTCGACCGACTATGCTCTGATACCACTAATGTAACACCCTTCTAAAATACCCCAAATATTTGATTAAAACAACGTATAAACCTCAGAGTAATTATGCAGTTAAGGGTGTCACACACAAACACTGCACACCATTCAACAATATAACGGTCATGCTCCTTTATTAATTCAAAACATAACGTTTGCATAAAACGCAGCGGATATAAATCTCATCATTCATGTAAAACATGTAACATTCAGAGGTAAATTATTCAACAAAATAAAACGTCCCCTCCCGATGTTACATCTATCAGAGCACGACCCTCTAAGGAGACTACACTAGACTCCAATCATTCGCTCCTACTCAACTCAGTTCTCGTTACCTGAAAAACAGTTGTAAGGGTGAGTTCCTCAATCGATATAATAAGCATTATAAAATATCATGCAATGTTAAGTAACTTAACACATTAATCACCCTAATCACAACATACAATCAGTAACAGCACGTCAGCTCACATCATACTCAACATTCCATCACACACAAGTATAATCTCAAATCATACTCTACAACAACACACAAACACACGTATAATATTGGAATACATCCATTCATATTATACGCCATACATACATTATGCAATGAGACTCAACACATGCGGTACCGACTATTCTTGAACATCTAGTTCAAGCTCACCGATCAAATCCAGATACGGCTACTAAGCTCACTAGTCCCACTCATTTGAGATCTAATGACTCACTCACTAATTCCTCACCATGGGAATTAGCTACAGCCCCGAGGGCTATGCTATGCACACTAATCATCTAGCATGCAAACATCAACAACAAATCCACAATGATTCACTCACTAATTCCTCACCATGGGAATTAGCTACAGCCCCGAAGGCTATGCTATGCATACTAATCATCTAGCATGCAAACATCAACAACAATCCACAATGGACATATGCTCACACTCTAAGCCATACAACAGTCCATTCACCAACACATGCATAATATATACATTCACAACATTATGCATACCATTACACATCATCAACACATTTTATCACAAAAACATATTACATCATGCCACAATAGCAATCACAGTATTAGCACACTCTACTAATACCTATACTACTCAAAACAACGGGAAATGATCCCTACTACATCATACATCAGCTAAGTTACATCACTCAGCCTAACAACCAAAAACTGCACAACAACAGCTCAGAAAAACCCCAAGTCTGCCCATACGCATATTGCCTAGTCCCATACGCGTATGGCGCATTCCTCAGCCAAAACCCATACGCGTAACACCATCCCGTACGCGTATGCTACGCGTACCTGTTGAAAGAGTATATCTTTGGCAAATATTTTTGTATCGTATCCACAGAGATTGGGTAATATTACCGCCGTTCTATAATTCAAATGTTATAAGTTTAGAAAGTAACAGGGTTGTTTTGTTTGGAAAAATATCTTGTTAATCAATTTTAACATAAACTATTAAGTGGTTTTAGACAAATATAAAAGCTTGGCAAGATTGGAGTTCACTATTTCAAATATCTATGATTCACTATGATAAATAATTAGATTCAAGATTATTGATGATGTTCAAATATCCTCTCAAAGTCATTTATGTCTAAATGATATCGTGATAGTTACTATATTGATCCTTAGACGATCTCTCCACCTAACTATCAATATAGTAACCTTGAATGTTCAATATCAATGAATAGTAATGGATAAATCTATCTCTACAACTTATTCACTACTTGAAAATCTGTTTTATGTCTAAACTCAAGTAATCTCTCTCGACAACTACTCAAATCTGGTTTTCAAAGTAAAGCAAAAACAGTTCCAATACATCAACAATCTTTATCTCATATATAAATCAAAGTGAATACATAGATAGATGAGAATAGCTACTACCTCCAATCTTGACAAAAGGGAGTTTAGCTCCTCATCACCATTGTTATCAAACAGAAGGATTTAGAAGAAAAACTCTGGTTTTCTCTATTACAAAAGTTCTACAGCCCAATGTGTGAATGAATGGAATAATCCCTCAATACCCTTAGGTTAAACTATTTTGTCTCTACCAAAAAGGTTGACATTTCCCCATTTGGACATTGTCATCAGCAGCAGAAAAGCACTTTCCAGGCAGACATCAAAATGGCAATTACTTTTTCTGCACAGCAGCACATTTGACCCTTGGTCAGCTTGCTGGATTCGCAGCCTTCGCGGCGCGAAGGGAGTTCGCGGCGCGAACTGTTGCTTTCCCAGCTTCCTTGTTTGGCAAGCTTCCTCCAAAATGCCATGTTGAAACCAAAGTCTTGCTTATCCAAAATTCTACACAACTAACAAAAATGTGAAATAACTATTCAAAACAAAATAAATTAAACCTAATTGCATTTATACAAATAAATGAAGATAAAAGTGTGTAATTACATCAAAACTTGGTAAAAGGGACCAATAAAAAGGTATAAAAAGTAGTACAAATTGGTCCCTAACAACTCTCCCCAACTTAGCATTTTGTTTGTCCCTAAACAAAAGTTTCCACCCTCACAACCAAGATCATGACACAAAAGATTTAAACAAGCATTTATCAAGGACATTCAAATGGTTCAAAAGTGTTTGGCCTCTTCTCAATTCACCTCTCTCAATTCTAGACAAACATGAATAAGGGAAATGGTAAAGTGCAAAAATCATTCCAAGTATCTCAAAGCTATACATGTCAAAATTGAATCAAACTTACGCACACATCAATGTTGATGAATAACATGAAGGGTTACTTTCACTCATCCAAGCAGTTAAATCAACAACAAATCGAATCATGCGGCTATCACAACAAGTACCAAATCATGTGAAAAATGAGAATCAAGAGGTCTTTCAAAGGTTGTAATTTGGCTTAGGTTGCAAGAAAGGATATGATTAAGAGAATTCAAAAAGGTTGCCTATCCTAAGGGAGCATTCCCAAAGATTCAACTCTACCAATTTCCTTTTCCTTGGTTCCTATCTTTTCTTTTCAAATCCACACAACCATTAGCATATTTTATTTTTTTTTTTTTATTTTTTTTTTTTTTTATTATTATTATTTTTTTTTATTTTTTTTTTTTTATATGCTCTATGGTTTCAAGGGTGATTTCTTTTTCTTGTTTCTTTTCATATTCTTACCCTTCCAAAGAAACTCACTATTCCAAGTTCCCTATCAACTCTTCACTTTACTCTCCCCAACTTTAGATTCCACAACCGATTTATTCAATAATGCTCCCTACTTAAGAATAAGCAAAAGGCAAAAAATTTTTTTTTTTTGCAAACAACTCGGTTTGAGGTTTCAACTGATGCGAAAGAAATTAGGATTCATTTATTCCACAATTTTCAATTGATTTTACAATGATCAATCAAATGAATCCTAACAAGCTCAAAGGGGGTTAACTAAGGATTACTCCTCACAAGGTTCGTTGATTTAAGCTTTTTGGTCAAGTGGTTTTTCTCACAAAAATTGCCTCTATCATTTTCAAAAATTTCACACAACATTAGATTGATGCATGATTTAGCATGATAAGAATGAGTCAAAATAATGCTCGGTTTCCCGCTTTTTTAGTGCACAATGGAAAGTTTCCTCACAAATGGTTAAGTCCTATTTTGATTCAAAACTGACATATACTTCAATGAATTTATGAAATGGAATTTGCACACAACATCAACCTACTCATGTTAAGTCTAGAAAGCGATAAAGTGTACCTTGAAATTGCCGACACTAATTCTTATCATCACCACTCGAAGTATCCTATGCTTCTTTCTTTGCGAACAACTCTTGGTTGCTTTAGGCTTGACTTAAGCGTAAGAACAATTAACTAGAACTGTTGGTAAACCAATTTGATTAAAACACACTTAAATTTCACAAAGTACTCATGCAATTATAAAAAGCTAAAGAAAAATTAAAGTGCTAAGATAAAGTCACGGTGAACTAGAGCCACCAAAAAGTACATTACAAAATTCCCAAAACAAAAACAGAATTAGTCAAACGAAATTCAAACAAACAATTCTCTTCAAAACTCCACAAATTCAATTCTCTTCCTCTTCATCACCACCTACACCTCCGAGAACATCTTCCATCTCCTCATTTGGGTCAGCACTACCTCCTGCACCCCCCATAAAATTTGGCCTGCCCACAGGCCAATTAGCATAAGCTGCATAGTCAGCTTGCGATGGAAAAGTACGGGCCTCTGGTGCCAGAAACGTGTTCTGGAACTGCTGCTGCATGGCATCAAAAAGAAATGATTGAGACCTCCTGGAGGCCTCAAAGTTCTCACAGCAGTAGTTGGCAAAAGCCATCTGATCAAAACCTGGGGTACTCTGAGGTTGAGGTTGAGAACGGGACCTGGCTCGGGACCGAGAGGAAGAAGTACCAGATGCATCAGTCTTCTCATTCGGGTTCTGCAGAAACCTGTTCAAATAAGCGTCACTGATCACACTGGTGATCGAGTAGTGCACTTCCTCAGGAATGTGAACATTGGCCCTACGGCACAATCCCATGATGAGTCCTGGATAAGCTAGCACACCAGCTTTGCCCCCGAAATTTGTTCCACTTAACACAATCTTTCTCATCTCGCATGAAATGAGGGCTGCAACATCCACCGTCTTCCCGATCATGATGCAGTACAAGAGACACCCGACATCCATAGGAATTGTGGTGGTGTGGCTTCTTGGTCTGATATTGGTTAACAGTAGCACCAAAAAAGCTCTAGCTTCCAAATTGAAATTTTCCCTCTTCCACAATTTCGGGTGCCCTTGGTCATTCACTTCAAACGATTTTCCTCTGAGACAAAGGGTGGCATTGACTGCTTCTAGGTTCCATCTGTCAGCTGCCACCATGGTATTGTACTCACAACTCTCCCCCTCTCCAAGAGTTAAGGGGTGACCTAGATAAGAATTAATGTCATTCCTTCCGAATGACACAATCTTTCCCCTTACCCTGGACTGGTGAATGAAGGTCGTACCCTCCTCACGATGCATCGCATTCGCGTAGAATTCTCGGACAAGGTCGTAGTTGATTGCGGCTTCCGGCTCACACAACTTCATCCATTTTCTTTGCTCGAAAACCTCAACCACTCTGTGATACACTCTAGTTGGAGCCAGGCGGATAAACCTTTCCGGTAGAATAGTCCTCTTGACAAGACTCTCAAAGCGTGCTTCGTGCTCCTCACTGATGAACCTTCGGGTAGCACGGGCCTGAGGAGGTGCTGTGGTCTTAGTTCTCTTAGACATCTGCAATCAAAACCAGCACAACCACAAAACAAACATTACAGCATTAGTCAATAATCAAAGAGAAAATGGCTGCTGGAATTCACAGTTCGCGGCGCGAAGGGAGGTTCGCGGCGCGAACCCTGCGATTTCAGGAAATCCCCAATTGCTTTCTAGGGTTTCACCAAAGAGGGATTTAACATACCCAAACAGTCAAAATGCATAACCCTAACCTAATCCTATTCTATTTCACACAAGCATAGCAATTCCAAACAGCATTCACAGAAAAATACATCTCTAACCAACCCTAAATTGAAAAACCCCAAAAAGGGATTGGAAAAGAGGAAATGAAGATTACATACCTTTAGAATCTCTACACTTGCAGAAAGAAGAAGATTGGAAGAGTGAAATACTGAAAAACGTTGAGAAATGGTGGAATTTGGGGTTGGGATGAAAGCGCGGCAAAAGGGTTTGAAAAGAGGAAGTTTGAAATGAAACTGAATTGACCTAAACAGTATTTAAATGAATTCTGTCACGCAAAGTTCGCGGCGCGAACAGGGGGTCGCGGCGCGAACTGCAGAAAACAGAACCAATTAAAATTTTTTCATTCAGTTCGCGGCGCGAACAGGGGTCGCGGCGCGAACTGCAAAAAACAGAAAGCACTCAAATTTTTTCATTCAGTTCGCGGCGCGAACAGGAGATCGCGGCGCGAACTGCAAAAAACAGAACTTCAAAATTTTTTTTAAAACTTCAATCAAAGCTAAGAATCACACAACAGAGAAATTTAAATTGCACACAAACAACGTTGGGTTGCCTCCCAACCAGCGCTTTGTTTAACGTCGTTAAGAGCTCGACGGTACCTCAATTAGCTTGATCCAGATAAGGAAAGGACACATACATCACGGTTTATGTCACCGCTATGATAGACTTTCAGTCTTTGACCATTGACAGTCCAGCTTTCTTGCGACTTTGGATCCTCTATCACAATGGCTCCATAATTCCGTACTTCCTTGATCACAAATGGTCCGGACCATTTAGACTTCAATTTACCCGGAAACAACTTCAACCTTGAATTGAAAAGCAATACCATCTGGCCCACATGAAACTCTTTGGGGCGGACCTTTCCATCATGGTATGCTTTTGTCTTCTCCTTGTACAGCTTATTAGAATGGTATGCATTGTTCCTTAGTTCCTCCAACTCATGGAGTTGACCTTTCCTTCTCTCTCCAGCTAGAGTGGAATCGAAGTTCAAGAACTTAAGAGCCCATAATGCTCTATGTTCCATTTCAACTGGAAGATGACAAGTCTTCCCATACACCAGTTGAAACGGAGTCAGCCCAATAGGTGCTTTGTAAGCAGTGCGATATGCCCACAAAGCCTCATCAAGTTTTAAAGACCAATCCTTTCTTGAGTTCGAAACTGTTTTCTCAAGTATCCGTTTGATTTCCCGGTTTGAAACCTCAGTTTGACCGTTCGCTTGTGGGTGGTAGGGAGTGGTCACTTTATGCTTTACACCATAATGTTGCAAAACTTTTTCTAATGGTGTATTGCAGAAGTGTGAGCCTCCATCACTCACCAACACTCGAGGCACACCAAAACGTGAAAATATGTTCTTCTTTAAAAATTTGATCACGGTTTTGGCATCGGCCTTGGGTGAGGCACTCGCTTCCACCCACTTCGAAACATAATCGACAGCAACTAAAATGTACTCATTAGAGAAAGAAGAGGGGAATGGGCCAACGAAATCAATACCCCAACAGTCAAAAACTTCTACTTCTAGCATGTTGGTTAGAGGCATTTCATCCCGTTTTCCTATTCCGCCACTCCGTTGACATGCATCACAACTCTTCGCATGTTCGTGCGCATCTTTGAATAAAGATGGCCAATAAAAACCCGATTGGAGTACTTTAGTGGCTGTTCTCAAACCACTATAGTGACCTCCATACGGAGAGTTGTGACAGTGCCACAGAATGTCTCTTGATTCCTCCATTGTTACACACCTTCTCAAAATATTGTCTGCCCCCACTTTAAAAAGATAAGGGTCATCCCAGACATAATATTTTGCATCAGCTAAGAATTTCCTTCTTTGATTGCAAGTGAGGTCTTCCGGTGTTAAACCAGTTGCTTTGTAGTTAGCAAAATCAGCAAACCAAGGCCTCACTTGAATCGCATAGAGTTTTTCATCTGGAAATTCTTCTCTCACCTCTTCTTCTTTGTTTGTAATTTCTACATTGACCAATCGAGACAGATGATCTGCTACCAAGTTCTCGGAACCTTTTTTATCCCTAATCTCTAGATCAAACTCTTGTAATAAAAGGATCCAACGAATAAGCCTTTGTTTTGAATCCGGCTTGGTAAGCAGATATTTGATTGCAGAATGGTCAGTGTAAATTACAACTCTTGAACCAATCAAATAAGCTCTAAATTTTTCCAATGCATATACTATGGCTAGCAATTCTTTTTCAGTTGTTGCGTAATTAACTTGGGCGTCATTCAACACCTTACTAGCATAGTGTATGGCATGGAAAACTTTATCGCTTCTTTGTCCTAACACCGCACCCACTACATAATCGCTAGCATCACACATGAGTTCAAAATCAAGATTCCAGTTTGGTGCTACGATTATTGGTGCGGTGATCAACTTTTGTTTCAAATCTAAGAAGGCTTTAAGACATGACTCATCAAAAAGAAAAGGCGTACCTTTGTTGAGTAAATTACTCAGTGGCTTTGCGATCTTTGAGAAGTCTTGTATGAATCTCCGGTAGAAACCGGCATGTCCTAGAAAGCTTCTTATTCCTTTGATGTTGGTTGGAGGTGGCAGCTTTTCAATAATTTCCACCTTGGCCTTGTCCACCTCTAGCCCTTCAGAAGAAATCTTGTGACCAAGCACTATACCCTCAGTTACCATAAAATTGCATTTTTCCCAGTTGAGCACTAGGTTGGTCTCCACGCATCTCTCTAGAACTACATCAAGATGCTTCAAGCACACTTCAAAAGATGATCCATAAACAGAAAAATCGTCCATGAACACCTCGATGCATTCTTCTATCAGGTCTGAAAAGATAGCTTGCATACACCGTTGAAACGTGGCCGGTGCGTTACATAATCCAAAAGGCATTCTTCGGTAAGCAAAAATGCCGAAGGGACATGTAAAAGCTGTTTTCTCATGGTCTGCCGGATTTACTGAAATTTGATTATACCCCGAATATCCGTCCAAGAAACAGTAGAAGTTTTTGCCGGCGAGCCGCTCCAACATTTGATCCATGAAAGGTAGTGGGAAATGATCTTTTCTTGTGGCTTGGTTCAACCTTCTATAATCGATGCGCATCCTCCACCCTGTCACTGTTCTCGTCGGAATCAACTCGTTTTTATCGTTTTTAATCACCGTCATTCCACCTTTCTTGGGGACCACTTGTACCGGACTCACCCATGCACTATCAGATATGGGATAAATCATTCCTGCTTCTAAAAGTTTAACAACTTCTTTCCGAACCACCTCTTTCATTGATGGATTCAAACGCCTCTGAGGTTGTGCAACCGGTTTGAAGTTTTCCTCCATCATTATCTTGTGCATGCAATATGCTGGACTAATACCCTTCAAATCGGATAAAACCCACCCTATCGCACCTTGGTTCTTTTTCAAAACTCGAATCAACTTATCTTCCTCCTGCGTGGACAATGTGTTGCTTATAATCACCGGTTTGGTACACTCATCTCCAAGAAACACATACTTCAAATGCGACGGAAGCATCTTCAATTCTAACTTTTGCTCTTCAGTTTCCTTCTTTGCATTCAAATCTTCCACTAATTCTTCTTGATAGGCCAGTTCACCACAAGATTCTAACTCACGCAACATCGCTTCGATCTCTCGTTCCTCATTGTCAGTTAACACATTGTATGCTCCAATAAGGGATCTTTCCAAAGGGTTAGAAATATGGATTTGATTCACGACCTCCACTACTTCCTCTTCACTTGCATCAATTCGAAAAGAATCATGCTTGTCAGTTGGATGTTTCATTGCTTCGAAAAGGTTAAAAGTCACCTCTTCATCTTGCACTCTAACCTTCATAAGCCCATCATCTATGTCGATCATCATTCGAGCGGTCTTCATAAAAGGTCTTCCAAGGATTAGGGGTACATCGCGGTCCTCATCCATCTCTACTATTACAAAATCCACAGGAAATAGAAATTTGTCCACTTTTACGAGCATGTCTTGGGCAATTCCGTATGGTGAGGTTGTAGACTTGTCTGCTAGTTGTAAGGTCATTCTTGTTGATTTAATCTCCACATTTCCCAATCGTTTGACAATGGAAAGGGGAATTAAATTTATACTAGAGCCCAAATCTATCAAACCATTCCCAACGTATGTGCTTCCAATGGTTACCGGTAGAACAACCTGTCCCGGGTCGGACTCCTTCCGAGGTAAAGTCTTCTGAATGATTGCGCTACACCGTGCATCAAGAATGATGGTCTCATCTTCCACATGTCGCCTTTTCTTGGTAAGAATGTCTTTCATAAATTTAGCATATCGTGGCATTTGTTCTAGTGCATCAGAAAATGGAATGTTGATTTGGAGTTGCTTGAAAATGTCCATGAATCGTGCATAGTGCCTAGCATTGTCTTTCCTTGATGGAGCATGTGGGTAGGGTAGATGTTGAGTTGGGATGACATTCACTCCCTTCTCAGATTTCTTCTTTTTCTTCGATTCAGCATCTTTTTTCTCCTCACAATCAGTCTGTACAGCAGTGGGCAGAACCTGCTCTTTTTCGCGGCGCGAAGGTGGTTCGCGGCGCGAACTGAGCATTTCCAGAATCATTTTTTCTCTCACCAACTATATCTGTTTCTTCCAGAATCCCCTCAGTGGTGTTCTCTTCTACAATTTCTTTACCTTTTTCACTTACCAACGCTTTACCGCTCCTTGTGACAACTGCTTTGCAATGCTCCTTTGGATTTGGTTGAGTGTTAGCAGAAAAAGAAGGCCCTGCATTTTGTTCCGACAGCTGCTTCGCGAGTTGGCCTACTTGATTTTCCAGATTTTTTTTGCCGCCTCGTTACTTTTCTGATTTGCCATAGAAGCTTGCATGAATTGTTGAAGAGTGTCTTCTAGCTTGGAATTTCCTCCTTGCGACTGCTGACCTTGAGAGTTTGGTTGTTGGTAAGGGCTTTGCTGTTGATAATTCTGATTGTTGAACCTTGACGGTTGATACCCTTGATTGTTTCTTGGTTGATAGCCTTGATTGTTAGGCTGTTGTCTTTGATATCCCTGGTTTTGGTTGTTCACATAACTGACTTCTTCTTGAGGTGGAGGACAAAAACCAGTAGGATGATCCCCTTGACACAACTCACAACATGCGACTTGATGCTGAACTTGAAAACCTTGAATCTCTTTTATTTGCTGTGGAAGCTTGGCCATTTGTTGAGTAAGAAGCTCCACTTGCTGAGAGAGTAGCTTATTCTGTGCAAGGATGGCATCATTGGTATTCAACTCCAAAACTCCGGGCTTACGTTGTGAAGGGCTACGATCATGTTGACCTTGATGATCATTACGGGCCATCCGTTCAATAATGACTTTAGCTTCCTCCGCAGTTTTTGATATAAGCGAACCACCCGCGGTGGCGTCCAGAAGTGTCTTATGGGTTGATTGGAGACCATTCAAAAAGATGTGGATTTGAGTAAGCTCATCAAAACCATGTCCCTTACACTTCCTCAACATTGATTTGAATCTCTCCCAAGCTTCATTTAGAGATTCGTTTCCTCCTTGAGTAAATACAGCTATAGCCGTCTTGGCTTCCATGAATCGGGATTGAGGGAAGTATCTTTCTAAGAACTTTTCTTCTAATAGATTCCAATCCGTCATCACTCTTGATTCTTGATCAAGGTACCACTCCTTTGCTTTTCCCACTAATGAGTGTGGGAACATCCTCTTGAATAACGTCTCTTCACCCGCCTCGTCTATTCCCGTAGAACCCGCAATCTCATAGAATTTGATGAGATGGGTATACGGATCTTCGTGATCCATTCCGGTGAATGGAGTTGCATAGAGAAGTTGGAGGATTCCGGTCTTCATCTCCGTATTTCTTCCTCCACGGGCAAATTGAGCATTCCTTCTTGGACTATTAGCGGACATTTCAGTACGATTATCCTCCGCCATGTTTCCTTCACAAGCTTCTACAACCACTTCTTCGATTGGAACAAGTGCGGAAGTAGATGCTTCTTCTCTCCGGTTCCTCTCTTCGGCTAGTTTCCTTCTTCTTCGTGTTTTGCTATTGAGCTTCCGAAGTGTTCTTTCAATTTCAGGATCGAATTGAAGTTGCTCCTCGGTTACTTTTCCTCGCATGCACTAGAATCTACAAAACTAACAAACCAAGTGAAACAAAAGAGGAATAACAATAAAAGTAACAAAACTTAAAAACAAAGAATTATTGCAATGCTTGTAATATCGACACCAATCCCCGGCAACGGCGCCAATTTGTTGAAAGAGTATATCTTTGGCAAATATTTTTGTATCGTATCCACAGAGATTGGGTAATATTACCGCCGTTCTATAATTCAAATGTTATAAGTTTAGAAAGTAACAGGGTTGTTTTGTTTGGAAAAATATCTTGTTAATCAATTTTAACATAAACTATTAAGTGGTTTTAGACAAATATAAAAGCTTGGCAAGATTGGAGTTCACTATTTCAAATATCTATGATTCACTATGATAAATAATTAGATTCAAGATTATTGATGATGTTCAAATATCCTCTCAAAGTCATTTATGTCTAAATGATATCGTGATAGTTACTATATTGATCCTTAGACGATCTCTCCACCTAACTATCAATATAGTAACCTTGAATGTTCAATATCAATGAATAGTAATGGATAAATCTATCTCTACAACTTATTCACTACTTGAAAATCTGTTTTATGTCTAAACTCAAGTAATCTCTCTCGACAACTACTCAAATCTGGTTTTCAAAGTAAAGCAAAAACAGTTCCAATACATCAACAATCTTTATCTCATATATAAATCAAAGTGAATACATAGATAGATGAGAATAGCTACTACCTCCAATCTTGACAAAAATGGAGTTTAGCTCCTCATCACCATTGTTATCAAACAGAAGGATTTAGAAGAAAAACTCTGGTTTTCTCTATTACAAAAGTTCTACAGCCCAATGTGTGAATGAATGGAATAATCCCTCAATACCCTTAGGTTAAACTATTTTGTCTCTACCAAAAAGGTTGACATTTCCCCATTTGGACATTGTCATCAGCAGCAGAAAAGCACTTTCCAGGCAGACATCAAAATGGCAATTACTTTTTCTGCACAGCAGCACATTTGACCCTTGGTCAGCTTGCTGGATTCGCAGCCTTCGCGGCGCGAAGGGAGTTCGCGGCGCGAACTGTTGCTTTCCCAGCTTCCTTGTTTGGCAAGCTTCCTCCAAAATGCCATGTTGAAACCAAAGTCTTGCTTATCCAAAATTCTACACAACTAACAAAAATGTGAAATAACTATTCAAAACAAAATAAATTAAACCTAATTGCATTTATACAAATAAATGAAGATAAAAGTGTGTAATTACATCAAAACTTGGTAAAAGGGACCAATAAAAAGGTATAAAAAGTAGTACAAATTGGTCCCTAACAGTACCACATCCCCATACGCGTACCAACAGAGAGCAAAACACGTTCAAAACATCATCTTCCTCATCCATACGCGTATTGCCTAGTGCCATACGCGTACCATGCCATCTCATACGCGTATTGCCTAGTGCCATACGCGTATGACCAGAAACCAGAATTTCCAGATCTGCAATGGCTTTCTCTGCTACGAGATCTATCCGATTCAACCTTCCACAGTCCAAATTTCACACACAATTCATTCATATCATCTAACACGAATCATACACTTTCGATTTCACAAATTGCTAACCCTTCTACCTCTAATTCCTACGAATTTCTTCAATTATAATCTAAATTTCGTTCATCCCAAAAGTTCACAAATTCATCATACATCATTCAATCAGAGGCAAATCAATGGTTTCTCACTACCCATCACATATTATCCCATAATACCCATTAATCGATGATAAACCCCCCTTACTTGAGTTAATCCGGCAAATTCCGTTAGCTTCAAGCTTTTCCTCTTCTCTTGCTCTGCCTCTTTGCCCTTTCCCACTTTCAGCCGCTTGCTCTGTTTTCCTTTTCCCGTGAAAACCTTTTTCCAAAAATTGGGACTTTTTATTATTCCCACTTATATACTCCAATAATAAAATCCAAGAATATTATTCCAAATAATAATAATAATAATCCAATTATCTAATTAAATTAATAAATATATTATTAACTTAATTTAAATAATTACCATATTATTATCGGGGTGTTACACGACTGTGGTCAATTTCAGGCCTATCGTATGCCTTGTTCCCATGTCATTGCAGGGTGTTCACACATCCACTTCGATGCATTATCGCTAGTGTCTCCCATCTACAAAGTTGCAACATTGCTAAATGTATACGACAATCCCTTTTCGGTGGTAGCATTGGAGGCATATTGGCCAGAGTATGACTGGGAAATTGTTTGGCACAACAATTCGATGCGGCGGAATAAAAGTGGTCGCCCAAACAGCAGGCGCATTAGAACTGAAATGGACGTTTCAGAGAGAATGCAGAGGAAGTGTAGCATATGTCGACAACTGGGGTATAATAAGAACAAATGTCCATATCGTGGATCTAGTTCCACAACATAGTTTTCATATTCATAACTTTGTGTACCAATGCTATTTATCAATAAAGTTTACTTTTTATTCCAAATAGAAGATGACATTGGAACAACAAACACAAACATCTAACATTAGAACAACAAATACTAAAACAAAAACAAATACTGGAACAAGAACAAGTACTAAAACAAGAACAAGTACTAGAACAATAACAAATACAAGAACAACAACACAAACAACCATTAAAATCTAGGAAATTACAACAGTTAAAACTATGTCATCTGATCCATGCATCATTTGGATGCAATCAATGTCGCTTTCAACTTCAACACACCAACGTACCGTTTCTCCAGTTTCAAATGAGAACCTTGTTCTAAGCCTCTGAATCCTTCTAATGACTTCACCAGGTTGGTAATCTCCCTCTAACAAAGACATCAAGGACCTTTTTAGTTGGTCCAATGAACGGATGTTCCAAAATTTCATCTCCATTGGGGGTTTGACAGGCGAGAAAATAACATGCCCATCCCTTTTTAAGATTACTGGTTCAGGATCCGGCCGCCTTGATGATGTTCGCTGCCATGATGACGGTCTGGGGGATGCCATGAACTCAACTTGATAGAGAAAGTGATAGGAAAAAGTGGTGAAGAAAATGCAAGGAAATAACTCAACTTGTACACCAATGTACTTAACCCTAATTAGTGTCGCACTTGATTAATTAGTCTTAGGGAGAATTAGGGTTTGAATTAGGTCATAACTACCAAACTCTAATTATAACCGATCAATAAACCCTAATTATAATTGATTAATTAACCCTAACATGATTAACCCTAATTCTCTCAAAAATTTATAAATAATATTATTTAGTTATAAATTAAATTAATATATATAAATTAATATATATATATATATATATATATATTGTAAATAATATTATTTATATATATGTATTAATATAAATTAATATAATTTATAATAAACATAAATTAATAAATTTAAAATTAGTTAAAAAAGATTTAAAAAATAATTAAAAACATATTAAAAAAAATTAAAAAAAAAGCAAAAAAAAAATTAAAAAAAATAACATTTAGGAGTAGGCGCCACTCCTAGTGGCGACTTGCCCTCCTATTAAAGGGTAGGCGCCATCTAGGGTGGCGCCCATGTGTTATTTAGGGCAAACAAATGCCCATTTTTGTAATTTTTTTAAAATTATGGTTATTTTTGATTTTTTTTAAAATATGATTATTTAAATAAAATCTTCGCCATATGTTACATAACATAACCAACAAAATATTAATCCTAAAATTACCTAATTAATTTAAATAGAACAAATTATTAAAAAAAACAAGAAAGTAAAAAAAGGGCCTCTCCTAGCCCAAGACAGCCCAAAGTGCTCCTTGTCAGCAAATGAGGGGGGTGCAGGGAGTCAAAACAAACTCCAGGCCCAAAATCGGAGGCCCACGCCCAGGGAGAGTCCATTGGACCCTCAGTCAACAAACAAACTTTGACCGTCAGATCTGTAGATTTGACTTGGTCAAACGATCCAAAGGGAGGAAACAAGTAGACACATCGGTACACAGTGGGGGGCCCATATGTGATCCCCTGGTTGACTTAACAATCAACGCCACATGGTGAGAGGCCTGCGCGGCCAAGTGGCCTGCATGTAGGGAGAGAGACCGAGGTATTTAAACCTGGATCAACAGAGAATGAGTTCATTTGATGAACTTATTTCTCTCTTTTTGTTTCAGAGTTCACACGCTCTCTCTCACTCATCACCCTCTTCGAGCAACCTTCACCAAAGAAGACGATGGTTGCCAGCCACAAGCGGCGATATCACCTTCTTCTTCGACAGACCACCACCTTAAACCTAAAATACTAAACACCAACCCCTCCCTATTTCGGCCAAGGATTTTGAATCCGAACTTATTTTCCCCTAATTATTTTCCAAATGTCTAGATCGAACCCTAACAGAGTCCAAAACCCTAAACCACGATAATAACACCTCTCAAGATAAAACCTATCTCAAATACTCTTGAACATAAACCAAAACCGAATTATTAAAATTAAAGGTCAACAAAGAAGAAACTCTAATTTTCAAATTAGGGTCCAATCAACACAAATTTCATGAAATTAGCCTGGGGGTATCAATCTAGTCCGATGACTTTTCCGGCAAAAACAGATAAGTTCTTTCTCTGCTCCTCTTTATGCTTTTTAACGTTCTCTTCCTCTTTTCTTTCTTCTTTGCACTACGTGGTTATGTTTAATGAGTACTTCGATTTTGGCCGAGCTCAACTAACTTAGAGTTTTAGTGTGAAACTCTAAGAAGCTTTATAAGAATTATAGCTTTTGGTAAAGTTTCTTGATGAATTTTGGCAGCATAACAGTGTATGAATCCCCGCTTTTTTATGAATGACTGGAGTGTTATTTATAGGAGAGTGAGGTGATGAACTTCATACGTGTGGGATTCGAAATCTCTTCAAAATTTGTTGCATAATCGTGTGAGCTTTTAGGGTAATGGATGAGTTGTAATTCTGTTAGAATCAATCCATTGGAAACAATGGATAAATCCCTGATTTCATGGGATTATTCGTGAGTGGTGTGAGGCCAAATTTTGTTTGTTTTTTCACGTAGTACATGTAACACCCCGATAATAATATGGTAATTATTTAAATTAAGTTAATAATATATTTATTAATTTAATTAGATAATTGGATTATTATTATTATTATTTGGAATAATATTCTTGGATTTTATTATTGGAGTATATAAGTGGGAATAATAAAAAGTCCCAATTTTTGGAAAAAGGTTTTCACGGGAAAAGGAAAACAGAGCAAGCGGCTGAAAGTGGGAAAGGGCAAAGAGGCAGAGCAAGAGAAGAGGAAAAGCTTGAAGCTAACGGAATTTGCCGGATTAACTCAGGTAAGGGGGGTTTATCATCGATTAATGGGTATTATGGGATAATATGTGATGGGTAGTGAGAAACCATTAATTTGCCTCTGATTGAATGATGTATGATGAATTTGTGAACTTTTGGGATGAACGAAATTTGGATTATAATTGAAGAAATTCGTAGGAATTAGAGGTAGAAGGGTTAACAATTTGTGAAATCGAAAGTGTATGATTCGTGTTAGATGATATGAATGAATTGTGTGTGAAATTTGGACTGTGGAAGGTTGAATCGGATAGATCTCGTAGCAGAGAAAGCCATTGCAGATCTGGAAATTCTGGTTTCTGGTCATACGCGTATGGCACTAGGCAATACGCGTATGAGATGGCATGGTACGCGTATGGCACTAGGCAATACGCGTATGGATGAGGAAGATGATGTTTTGAACGTGTTTTGCTCTCTGTTGGTACGCGTATGGGGATGTGGTACGCGTAGCATACGCGTACGGGATGGTGTTACGCGTATGGGTTTTGGCTGAGGAATGCGCCATACGCGTATGGGACTAGGCAATACGCGTATGGGCAGACTTGGGGTTTTTCTGAGCTGTTGTTGTGCAGTTTTTGGTTGTTAGGATGAGTGATGTAACTTAGCTGATGTATGATGTAGTAGGGATCATTTCCCGTTGTTTTGAGTAGTATAGGTATTAGTAGAGTGTGCTAATACTGTGATTGCTATTGCGGCATGATGTAATATGTTTTTGTGATAAAATGTGTTGATGATGTGTAATGGTATGCATAATGTTGTGAATGTATATATTATGCATGTGTTGGTGAATGGACTGTTGTATGGCTTAGAGTGTGAGCATATGTCCATTGTGGATTGTTGTTGATGTTTGCATGCTAGATGATTAGTATGCATAGCATAGCCTTCGGGGCTGTAGCTAATTCCCATGGTGAGGAATTAGTGAGTGAATCATTGTGGATTTGTTGTTGATGTTTGCATGCTAGATGATTAGTGTGCATAGCATAGCCCTCGGGGCTGTAGCTAATTCCCATGGTGAGGAATTAGTGAGTGAGTCATTAGATCTCAAATGAGTGGGACTAGTGAGCTTAGTAGCCGTATCTGGATTTGATCAGTGAGCTTGAACTAGATGTTCAAGAATAGTCGGTACCGCATGTGTTGAGTCTCATTGCATAATGTATGTATGGCGTATAATATGAATGGATGTATTCCAATATTATACGTGTGTTTGTGTTGTTGTAGAGTATGATTTGAGATTATACTTGTGTGTGATGGAATGTTGAGTATGATGTGAGCTGACGTGCTGTTACTGATTGTATGTTGTGATTAGGGTGATTAATGTGTTAAGTTACTTAACATTGCATGATATTTTATAATGCTTATTATATCGATTGAGGAACTCACCCTTACAACTGTTTTTCAGGTAACGAGAACTGAGTTGAGTAGGAGCGAATGATTGGAGTCTAGTGTAGTCTCCTTAGAGGGTCGTGCTCTGATAGATGTAACATCGGGAGGGGACGTTTTATTTTGTTGAATAATTTACCTCTGAATGTTACATGTTTTACATGAATGATGAGATTTATATCCGCTGCGTTTTATGCAAACGTTATGTTTTGAATTAATAAAGAAGCATGACCGTTATATTGTTGAATGGTGTGCAGTGTTTGTGTGTGACACCCTTAACTGCATAATTACTCTGAGGTTTATACGTTGTTTTAATCAAATATTTGGGGTATGTTAGAAGGGTGTTACAGTACACATGTGTACGAACAAAAATACTGTCTTCTCTAATTTCTTTCACTTCAGCGAATTCTTCATGGAAAGTGCAAATTAAACTTTTTCTATAGTGACTTAGTATGGAATATTCTGATTGTGATGTCATTACTATGTTATTCTTGTTTTAAATTGGTCTTGAGACATTGTATGTGTGGTATTTGCATAAGAAGTTTTGAATCTTCTTTTGACATGATAACTGCACATGTAGCTAGCCCCATTCATGTCCATCCTTGCTTTTGAAATTGAACTTTTGTTGGTGTTTTTGCAGGTCATGCTTATGCTGAATGTTAATTGGTTTTGATGTAATGAATTTGAAATTTGAAAGTAGGTTGGCTTAGAAAATGAATCAGATTCTTGTAATTTGGATGAAATGGATATTAGAAACGGATAATGGATAACCGACTTGAAAACAAATCTCTTGTTTGTGGTTTTGGATACACATAATAGAATGCATTACACCCCCTAAATGTTTTATTAAAAACTTGATTAATTATACCAACATAATGCGAACTTAATTACCCAACTACACCATATTCATAATGAAAAATTAATCAAAGTATGACAATTTAAAAAAGAAATTGCAATCCTTAATCGAGTTTAGACCAATCAAATAGAACACAAATTATGGAAGCAAAACTACCTATGAACGGAATGCAAGTGAGATAAGTGGTAATGCAATGTGGCCAAAGAGTCCAACTCTTGACCTTCATCCTTCTTATTTCTTTTATTAGTTAACTTAATGATGATTTTTTTTGTGTGAAATCTATGACCAAATGAATTGGATGCGGATAAAGGTTTTTTAAATAGTGAAAACGGTCATGACCAAATGAAATGTTCATAATAATGCAGATGGTAATGAATTGGAAAAGAAATATGCAATGAAAAATAAAAGGTAGGACATTTTTGGGGTATGACAGGAAGCCTCGACTTTAGTTCAGCTACATTGACCTCGTTTTCCTCGACACAATTGTACTCTGAGTCTGATGAGTTTCCTATGTTGTCGACTTCGACATAAGCTACTTTCTTTTTACTAAACTTAGAAGTTTTAACTTCTTCATCTTTTAACTGTTTAACTTATAGAACTCTATCATCCAATTGGGCCATGTCTCTCAAGTATTGTGTGTCTAACTTTTTCCTAATAAAGTAGTCAAGACCCCCTACTGCCAATTTAACTAGCTCATGTTCTGGCACTTGAGTAAAACATCTCGCTTTCAAGGTTCTAAACCTATTGAGGTAGTCGTTGATGATTTCCACCACCTTTCTTCTCACACTGGCTAATTCCTTGAGGCTAATCTTACGTTTCCCCATGTAGAACTGCTCGTGAAAGACCCTATCTAGTTAGGCCCACGTGAAGATGGAAGTTGGGGGAAGGGTGGTGAACCATGTGAAAGCGTTCTTAGTCAACGAGTTTGGAAGATACTTGATTTCCAAGCTCTCATTGTTGGCTAAATCACCATCCTCAGGCTGGTACCGGGCAACGTGTTCGACGATGGACTCACCAGTGTCGCCATCGAACTTAGTTAATTTTAGGACTTTCCCGCCCCTAGGAAATTTGGATTACCTTACATACTTAAATAACATGGATATATAGTTTGACCTATGGAGGCCTACATCGAAGTCATTCTAGACCAAAACACGTTCGACGGTGTTGGGGATATTATCCTATCCCTCCATGTTTTTCTGTCGGGCTTATCTCAAGACTTGGTCGACATCTTAATTGCGTTGCACTAGGACCATGTTGAGGCCTTCCGACCTTTGATCGTTCTCGACAATCCTATTTTCCGGAGGGTTAACCCCCTGAGGAATGTTAGGCATTGGAGTTGATGGCGCTGGTGGTGCCCCCCCAAAAATCATCAATCCTACCCATTTGGTGGGTTAACTGTTGATAACTCCTAGTCGTGTTTTCTAGCAGTGGGGTAAAAATGTCGCCTATTTGTTGTGTAATAGTGTGAACCATATTATGGTTGCTTTCATCCATTAACTGTCTCATGACTTGGAGACAGTTATTGGTTAAAGACGAAGCACCATGCGAAGGAAAATACCTTATTCCTCCTAATTGCTGTACTAATTGGCCAAAGTTGCTCATGGTTGACGCTAAAGCCAAATATGGGTTAAAGGGAGACGATGTTGCCACCAAGCTCTCTGAATATATTGACGTACTAGAGTGAAGACTTGTTATGATTGCAGTTGCCATGCCATACAGTTGTTCCTTTTGAGGCAACGAGAACCCTAAATAAGGAGGCCTTTGGTCTCCTGGATTCCGTAATTTCCTAACGAAAGTTGGTGCGGTAGACACTTGTGGTGATGAAATCCCCATATCTGGCGGTATAGGATATGCCACTTTTTGGATTATGAGAATGGCCATCTCCTTGACTGAGGTTGGAGCCACGAAATTGCTGACACCAATAACCGTCGGTTGTCCTCTTGGATTTGGAGTATTATTTTGGGAAGGGGTTTGGTTTTTTCCAGACATACCAGAAAGACGCTTACCACTCCTCAAGTGCATACAACACAGAAGACCACAAAAACGGAAGATACAAAAACGAAGTGTAAGAGACTATTTTTTTTGCAAAAGTATTCGCAGAAAGGGGTCTCACCGGGTGTGCCAATTTGTTTAGCGGTGTTTTTGGTAAAGAATCACGAGTTTAAAAGTATATGAGATTAACTCAAAAAATCTCTAAAGTAATTTCTGCAAATAATTAGTGTGAGCGCACATGCATGTGAATTGAATGCATCGCAACAAAAGACTTTAAATGAAGTCAAATTGTGATAAATGATAAGGTAAAATGCAGTAATTAATATTAAATAAAGCAAAGGAAAAAGTACATGTTCCGTTTAAAGAGACAAAAATACTAAGAAAAAAGGGTGGACGCAGACACATACATGTTTTTCGCTCAATTGTTTCGTTCTTTGACTCAGATACTCCAGTGGTATGGAGAGCATGTATGAAATTTTGTGACCTTTGATCCATGTATGAGTATGCTATTTATTCTATTTACAAGATAACTGTCGAAGGTGGTTATGACCACTAGCGAGTTTGTTGCATTTGCTTCACGTTCAGTCCTTCAGGTTTTCACTAGTGCGCTTACGTGTCTTCCAAGACGCTATCTGCTTATAACCCACATTGAGTGGTAAATGCTTTTCCATTTCTTCAACTTCTTCACGATATTTCGACGATAACTGCTCAAACATGCTGTTGATGATGCCTATCAAGACCCCAAGACTTGTAAAATTCACTAAGTCTTTTATACCATGCTGTCCTGGTCCTTTTTGGTGGAATTAGGGCTCATGTCGATTGTCCTTCTCGAGATTCTAGACATGCTTCCCCAATGATCTAGGTTTAGGGATTTCCCCCCGAGATTCCTTGAAACCATATCTCGTTGTATCGATGGTTCGGTCGAGCCTTCGTCGTTGATCTGTCGATGACCCATCATTAATGCTTCTATTAAAGACACTTCATCAATGTTTATTCAGTAAACGTCTTTTCATTGACTTTCTAGTCAGTGAAAATCCAAGTGTAACAATATCATTCACCCGTGATTGATAATTAAAAGAAAATAAAGTTCAATAAGTGTGTGAGAGATGAATGTGCTGGATTTGAATGAAAATGAGTAAAAGTTGATGAATGTGCTTAGTTTGAATGAACAATAGTATATATTGAGAGAAAGGTCGAAACAATGATGAAATCATATTTTTAAGAGCTCTCTTCGTGTTATTGAATGAACGTGTTTTTGATTTTAAATTCAAGAGAAGGAAGGGGGAAAGAATGGTCGTATCATTTAAATGAATGTGTCCAAATTTCAATGTCGATAGGATGTATCTAAATTTTCTATTTCAAACATGTTTTTTACTTACATTTGACATGATTATGAAGAAAAGGTTTGTTCAGTTGTTGTGTGTCCGAATTTCGAATTGTAAATAATAATAAAAAAAGATATTTTAGAATTTTTACAAAAATAATGAAAAGATATTTTAGAATTTTTACAAAAATAATGAAAAATAATGAGTAAAAGTGAATAGGACCAGGGGACTCATGCTAGATTTGAATACCTGAAAAAGGTATATACACATGAGCTACATATAGCACACCAAGCTATGTGTGATGACGAGCAGGTGGCACTTGAGAGCATACTTTTATATTTGGTTGTGTAGCGGTAAATTCATTACCATCAAGCTATGGATAAGCTTAACGTCAATAAAACCAGAGTCACCTCGACTGAGGCTGGAGCCACGAAACTGCCGACACAAATAACCGCCGGTTATCCTCCTGGATTTGGAGTATTACTTTGGGAAGGGGTTTGGTTTTTTCCAGACATACCGGAAAGACGCTTACCACTCCTCAAGTGCATACAACACAAAAGACCACAAAAACGGAAGACACAAAAACAAAGCGTAAGACACTTTTTTCTGCAAAAGTATTCGCAAAAAAGAGTCTAATCGGGTGTGCCAATTTATTTACCGGTGTTTTTGGTAAAGAATAACGAGTTTGAAAGTCTATGAGATTGACTCGAAAAATCTCCAAAGTAATTTGTGCAAATAATTAGTGTGAGCACACATGTGTGTGAATTGAAGGCAGCGTAACAAAAAGCTTTAAATAAATTCAAATTGTGATAAATGATAAGGTAAAATGTAGTAATTAATATTAAATTAAGCAAAGGAGCAAGTACATGTTCCGTTTAAAGAGACAAAGGGTGGACGCAGACGCATACATGTTTCTCGCTCAACTGTTTCGTTCTTTGACTTGGATACTCCAGTGGTATGGAGAGCATGCATGAAATTTTACGATCTTTGACCCATGTATGAGTATGCTATTTATTCTATTTACAAGATAATTGTCGAAGGTGGTTATGACCACTAGCCAGTTTGTTGCATTTGCTCTATGTTCAGTTCTTCAGGTTCTCACTAGTGCACTTACGTGTCTTCCAAGACGTTATCTGCTTATAACCCACATTGAGTGGTAAAGGCTTTTCCACTTCTTCAACTTCTTCACGATCTTTCAACGATAACTGCTCAAACATGTTGTCGATGATGCCTATCAAGGCCCTAAAACTTGTAAAGTTCACTAAGTCTTTTATACCATGTTGTCTCGTCGGCTGGTCCTTTTTGGTGGAATGAGGGCTCTTGTCGATTGTCACTCTCGAGATTCTGTACATGTTTCCCCAGTGATCTGGGTCTTGGGGATTTCCGCCTGAGAGTCCTTCAAACCATATCTCGTTGTGTCGATGGTTCGGTTGAGCCTTTGTCGTTGGTCAGTTGATGACCCATCATTAATGCTTCTATTAAAGACACTTCATCAATGTTTATTCAATAAACATCTTTTCATTGACTTTCTAGTCAGTGAAAATCCAAGTGTAACAATATCATTCACCCGTGATTGATAATTAAAAGAAAATAAAGTTCAATAAGTGTGTGAGAGATGAATGTGCTTAGTTTGAATGAACAATAACATATATTGAGAGAAAGGTCGAAACAATGATGAAATCATATTTTTAAGAGCTGTCTTCGTGTTATTGAATGAATGTGTTTTTGATTTTAAATTCAAGAGAAGGAAGGGAGAAAGAATTGTCGTATCATTTAAATGAATGTGTCCAAATTTCAATGTGGATAGGATGTATCTAAATTTTCTATTTCAAACATGTTTTTTACTTACATTTGACATGATTACAAAGAAAAGGTTTGTTCTGTAGTTGTGTGTCCGAACTTTGAATTTAAATAATAATAAAAGAAGATATTTTAGAATTTTTACAAAAATAATGAAAAGTGATACGAATGCAATGACAAATCCTTCTCCTTAATTTATAGAAAACAAGGTTAGGGATAAAAAAAAGTTTCCATTTTGATTTGTATTTAAGACTTCAGCTCATAGAAAACCTCAAAATATAAGTAACAGGCTACCTAAGACATAAAACCTAGGAAACCCTGAAATGGTCGGGCGAGCACCGCCGTCGTTCACCGGAAATCAATCTCCGTGGACAATGAAAAAGAAGAGAAGTAAAACAATGGCAGAAGCAGAATACTATTTCTATTTACCAGATGATTGTTGGGAACGCGTATTCAAATTTCTGAACGACGACGGTGATGACTACGATCATAATCGTAACTTGAAGTCTATCTCCGTCGTCTCGAAGCAATTCTTCTCTATCAGCAACCGTCTCCGATTGTCTCTCACCGTATACGATCCAACAACCCCTTTCCTCCACCGCCTCTTCCATAGATTCACAAACCTTACCTCCCTCGACCTCAGTCACTTCCATGGCGACCTCGACGAACTTCTCTTTCAAATCTCTCTTTTCCCATTGAAACTCACATCACTCAATCTCTCTCATAAACCTATCATTATTCCCGCTGTTGGCTTGCGAATTTTCTCCCAAAAAATTACAACTCTAACCTCTCTCACTTGTTCCAAACTACATTCTTTCACTAGTACTCACTTGTTCCTCATTGCTAATTCTTTTACTTTACTCGAAGAACTCGATCTCTCTCACCCTTGTTTCCAGGATCACAATCACAACTACACTAGCTACCTACATGGGATTGAGGCTCTCTCGTTGGCACTTTTCAAACTCCGCAAGATTAATCTATCTGGGCATTCCTATATCAATGACAAGTCCATTTTTCACTTGCTTAAGAACGGTAACCTTCTCCAAGATGTCATCTTGCTTGATTGTTTTCGAATAACCAAACAAGGAGTTGCCTCTGCTCTCAGTCAGAAACAAACAACATTCACATATTTATGCCTTCCAAAATTCATTACTGCACATATCATTCACTCCTTGCTGAGTTTTAAGGGTTTGACTTATATTGATTTGACTTATTCTACTATTTCGGATGAACTGCTCACCTCTATTGCAATGGAACGTCTTCCTTTGAAGAGGCTAGATATCGGTTTTTGCAATGGACATAGTTATGCTGGTATGTTTAGTTTGTTATCCAAATGTCAATCTATCCGACATTTGAATCTTCAACTCACCGAGTTTTTGAACGATAGTCATGTTGTGGACTTGTCTTTATATCTTGTTGGTTTGGTTTCTGTAAACCTTAGTCATTGTCCCATGGTCACAGATTCATCCTTGTTTGCACTAGTTAGGAAATGTCCTTCACTTAGTGAGATCATAATGAAAGAGATTGGGGGTAATAAGAGTATAGTCAATTATGACTATTTGATCGATTTTGGAGTATACCCTCAATTAAAGTCTCTCAATATGTCTTACCATTTATGGTTAGACGATGAAAGCATCAAAATGTTTGCTTCTGTTTTTCCCAATCTCCACCGTCTTGAGTTGAAAACTTGCAGTAAAATATCTCATCAAAGTATTGTTCATGTTTTAAGTAGATGCCGTAAGATAAGTCATTTGAATTTATCATCTACATGGTTGAAGCTACGTGGATTGAACTTTGAAGTTCCCAAGCTTAGGATGTTGAACTTATCATTTTCAAACCTTGATGATGAAGCACTCTATTCGATCTCAAACAGTTGTTGTGGGCTTTTGCAATTGTTAATAAATGATTGTTTAGGATGTACGGAGAAGGGAGTGAAACATGTGCTAGAAAAATGCACACAATTGAGAGAGATCAATTTGAAAAACTGTTCCAACGTGCATACCAATGTTGCTGCCTCAATGCTATTTTCAAGTCCATCATTGAGAATGATAACTCCTCCACCTCATATTCATTTCACTGAAAGTGAGAGGAAACTCTTGTTGCGTCGAGGATGCATTGTTTGCTCAAGTTTGAACTCTCAAAGGTAAGATGTTTCAAATGAGTGGGTCACACTTCATTTATTTTAGTAAAACTTTTGTATTAGAACACTATGATATTAACGTTTGTGGCTCTATATAACTGTTTTTTTGACCTATTTTCAATTTTCTAAGTGTAATGAAGTATTTTAATGTCTCAAATGTTAAACTCTAAATATATTTGAATTTTGGTATTTGGTATCATACTAGTTACATTCCATTTGGGTATTCTGATGGCAGAGTGTTTACATTTTCAGATATGGCAGTTTGGTATTCCTACATTAGCTTCATAACTCTATTGTTAGATTCATTCGATTGTGTCTTATTTTTACGTTTATTCTTCATGGACCATACTGTTAGATTATTATTAATGCACCATAACATATCACCCTCTCTATGGCCTCATACAGGGAATGGGGTTGGACGCATTAGTAGCAATTGACGTCATTCAATCTCGTCATTTGAAGTTAGATGTGGAGCAAATTGAGGAAGCATTACAGAATACTTTGGTTTTTATAAAAAATGATGGTCTTTTCTGTTAATGCTGATCGTCATTGTGCTGTGGCGGTAAACTCACCTTCTTCGTGGTGATTGTGATTTTCCAGCTTAACTAACAAAAATTGGCTGGTATATACTATCTAGTCTGTGACTTTTTACTCAGGATGGTAATTGTTTCTAATTATGGGTTTGAATCATATATATAAGCCTCAGCAAGGCTTTTTTACTTGCACTGTCTTGGATTTTTGTGTTTCGTGTCTTCAAATCATAAATTTAGCCATAGTAATCTCAAGGATCAATTTTTTTCCCTTCATCTTAGTAACTATCATTTTGGATTTTCAATTGTCAAAACTACAGTAATTCACTACGATTTCGGTAGAAGGTTTAATTTGGAGTTTGAAATTTTTTATAATTTAATTTTTTTTTCTTCTTTTCTTAAAACTAAAATAAACGAGCCTATTATCCATTTATGTTTAATCGTCTGATGTATGTTGTACTTGAAACACTTCTAACATTGAAATTTTTTCCTCTTTGGTTTGAATATGACTTCCCACTTGACCATATGCATATTCTTATTCTCACCTAATCAATTGGGGATCTCATCACATAGTCCTCATCCACAATTTGACGAGAGAAAGTGAAACCTCACATAATCGATCAAGATGTTCCAAAAGGAATCATGTCAATGGAAACTTCACATCATCGATGAAGAAGTGGTTGATGATTGTTATAAAGAGATTAAGGTCGTGTTCGATTATAATATACTCCCCCCGTTCCTTTATAAGTGTCACTTTCTTGTAAAAAAATTGTTTCTTTTTAATTGTCACTTGCAAAGTTCAAGGTAATTTCAACTGGGGATCTCAAATTTTATTTTTGTGACGTGTTTTTTTGAATTATGTATCTCAATATTTTTTTTGTTGAAAGAATTTTATATGAATTGCGTAATCTAATTTGAAGTTACGAAGAACGTGTATATTTTTCTATGGATTACGTAATCTAATTTGAAGTTTCAAAGAATGTAATCTAATTTGGATTTTGGATTGCGTAATCTAATTTGAAGTTTAATTTGAAGTTACAAAGAACGTAAGTTAATTTGGATTGCGTAATCTAATTTGAAGTTACAAAGAACGTAATCTAATTTGGAAAGCGAAACACCTTTGTTCCATAGCTTCACACTTTCCCTTCTAAATGTCTCTTTCCTTGGAAGGATTTCCTGTAGCCAAGACATCCCCTCTACCGGCACCAGCTAGAGAAAATAGAGAACAGGCCCATTACATGTTGAAGGTGATCTTAGAAAGAAGCTCAATCTTTTCATCTATGAATTCTTTTGGAGGAATGACATGTCTTTTGTCGATACAACGACGAAAGCTTCCTCAGGGGTGCGAGCAATCCGAGAGGGAAGAATGACAGACATTCACAAGAATGGAGTAATTGAATCCGAGGATACATTCTTGGTCAGACAGGTCCATTTGGATGTTTTTAGCTGCAATAAATGGTTTGAAAATGTATGTTTTACTGAACAATATTATGCGTAGGTCAGTTAGGTGTGCTCATCTAATTTTTTCGCATTCGCACTTTGACACTTCAATTCTATCCGGGCATTTAAAAAAAATCTTCAAAAAATATGTGAATATTAGATCTATTTCAATTGCATTTTATTTATTAAAAAAATTCTTAAAAAAAGGTTATTTTTGTCTTTTATTTTATTTTATATGTTTGTATCTATTTTAATACAAAAAATCACAAAAAATAATATTTATATGAAAATTATTTGTATGGTTTTTTTCCAATATTGAAAAATTCCAAACAAATAATATTCTGATTTCCTTTCCCCTTAATTTAATTTATAAAAAAAAATCCTTTTTAGTTGACCTATTTTTTTCATTATAAAACCAAACAATTACACATTAAGGGGGAGGAGAACAAAAAAATTAACCAAAAGCCTCACAAAATCCACAACTCTCCGTCTCTCACACGTACAGAGCCACCAACACCAAGAAAAGTCACATGAAAGTTCCTAAAACCAAACCTTCATCATTTCTCTTCATAAACCATCTCCATAGTTAACCTTCAACTCCTCATCAACCACTCTCCAAATTCCGCCTTAATACACCATATTCATATCTCATTCATCACTCCATCATCTAATATCCTCATCCTTCATACACCACACACAAACACCACAAAATCATCACCATTAAACTACCTATCACCAACATCCTCACTCCATCATAAACCGCACACACCATAAATTCATCACTAACCTCAAATTCATCAAACTCCATCAAACAAAACAATAACAACAAGTCACAACCCAAAATAAAAATTGGACACAAGAAGGAAGAAAAAGTGAATTACCAAAACACTCTTCAAGCGTTGTCAGAGGACCCTCCTCATTCCGCTTTTCCACTGTCGGCCTCTTATGCACGTGTTAGTTCATATTTTTGACGCCCATCCCAAATTACCAAGATTGGAAAATATGCACAATTGGTTTCGACCAAGAAATAATTCGACCAGCTGGAGGTGAATCGACTTAGCTGGTTGGATAAGGATCAAACTCATAGCTGAAATTTCGGAGCAGTTCTTTAAGAAGCAGTTAAAAAATGATTTTCGATCAAAGATTCAAATTTTAAATAAAGGAGGGAAGTTCACATTCGTCAGAAACCGCAAGAGCACACGTGGAGCAAGGTGAGCGAACGTGCACATGCAGGGTGCCACGTGTATCAACGTGATTGAAGGACCATCAAAGTGGTTATTTCGATCCAGTATAAATATAGGGTATTAGTGTTAGAAAAGTGTGTGTCAAATTGTGTACAAAATCTGCAAATTTACTAAGTATCAGTGTGAAGAAGAACTGTAAAACGCAGAATGTACGTTGTCTACACCATTGTTTAGTTATTTCAAAGCAATATAAATTTGTCTTTACTTTCTTTCCAGAAACATTCTTCCTTGCTTCTTCCTTTCAAACACTTTATTTTTACTTTGTCATTTGCAAATTTAAGATCCTTTCGTTCCTTTCCTTACCTTCAACTTTCATCTTACAGTCTTAAGATTCCAATACTTGCAAACTTTACTTTACTATTTTCAATCCTTTACAATTCTTGTCGTTTACTTCATTTTTCTTTACTAGTTCTAAACGCTGATTTAAGACCTTTCTTTTCGTTTAAGTTACTCTTTTGTCCTTAGTTTTCTTTAAAACTCTGATCTGACGTTTAATTTTTGATCATTTATTATTACCATGTTTACGAAACACTTAGCACATGTCCTAGGATCAATCTGATCGATCATGCGAGCAACCAAATTTAGAAATTTGGAAGATCAGCGGTTGTTTACCAATTTTCAAGGTAAACAAATTGGCACGCCCAATGGGACCAGTGCTAACGTCATGTATTGTGTAACACTTTTTATTGCTAAGTTTTGCTTGGGAAAAGAGTCGTTGTATGCTTTTAAGAAGTGGTAAAATAGCCATAAACGACGAACGGCGAACAAGGAGAGAATCCCAGACAAGGATGGTGAATATGAATCCACCAGAAACTCAAAATTCTCAAAATCCATCAACTAGCAACATAGTGCCCCCTTCTTCTTCTATAGGGGCAAACACGACATGCGTATGAAGTAGTTCTGTCTACGGTGAGTTCGATACCTACGCATTCTATCTACCATTCTGAACCAATTCTAACTTACATTGGACCTAGGGGACCTCTTCACACTCCTTCACCAATTAGGGATCCCAAATAGGTCATTGGTGCCCCCTGGTTTCTCAATACCATTTAGCGGTCGAGAACAGCCGTATGGAATGCCAACTTCAGTGATGGCTAATCTACAGAATATGGGTTCTACTTTTTCGGAACCGGGGGCTAACATAAATTCACCAGTGCAAGGGTCTGGGATAAACACGGGTCGAACCAATCAAGCGTTAGGTCTAAGACACCCAGCGTAACTACCCACTCTTACCAACAATTTTACGGCGGCATGGAGGCAATAAATGGACGAAAGCAATCATGAAAGTGTCCAAATGTTAACTCAAACTTTGACCACTGTGTTGAATCCTCTGATTCAGAATACGACTCAGTTAAATCAACAGATGACAACACAAGTGGCTCGAATGTCTGAGTTTCTTGGTATACCTCACCACCAGCGTCCCCTGCCTAGGGATTGGGTAAGAGAGAATCAAGAGCCCACGTTTGAGGAAGACCTCACCATTAACCAGATCCCACAAAATCAAGGGGGAGTAACAGTAACCCCTAGGATTGAACCACATGTACCCAGGGAACCAAGGGTGTTAATGGTAAACATGAATCAAAATGCTGATGATATCATACGGCAAGTTCGACATGATGATGTGGCAACAGATAATAACCTAGCAACTATAGTCGAAATAATTATGGTTCGAAATGGGGTAAATTTTGGCCTTAGAAGACCAAATTATACGTCGCCTTTAGCAAAATATGTCCTATAAACAGATGCACCCCTAAGGACCAAAATCCTCAAATTCACAAAGTTTGCTAGGGATACTACTGAGTCCACTGTTGAACACGTGGCGAGTTATTTAATTGAAGCTGGAGATATGTCAAATAACGAGAGCCTTCGGATGAAAATTTTCCAAGTTCTCTTACAAAGAATGCTTTCACATGGTTCACAACTTTGCACCAAAATTCGATCCACTCATGGAACCAACTGGAAAGAATGTTCCATGAACAGTTCTACATGGGGAAAATGAAGATAAGTTTGAAAGAGTTGGATAGTTTCAGACAAAAATTCACTGAGCCAATTGATGACTATCTGAACAGATTTCGACTACTCAAAGCCAGGTGTTTTACGCAAGTACCAGAGCATGAACTGGTCGAAATGGCCACTGGGGGCCTTGACTATTCGATTAGAAAGAAATTGGACACTCAATACCTGAGGGATATGGCCCAGTTGGCTGACAGAGTTCGGCAGCTAGAGCGTTTAAAAGAAGAAAAGGCTAGGACGAATAAAGGTAAAAGGGTAGCCTATGTCGATTTCAGGAAAGATGATGAAGATTCATGTCATGAAGTTCCAGACTTCGACGATACTGAGATCGACCTTGCTGAATTGACACAAGGTCCACCATATGCGTGCAAGTCGTGACAGAATTCGGCTCAAGATAATATAACCAATCCTTAGCAGCACTCTGTAGTGAAAACGGGAAGGCTCTCAGCTTGATGTGATCTTCGGTGATTCCTTTAGGTCTCAATGGTGTAGAGCAAACAACCTGAAATTCCTTAAGATGCTTATGCGGATCCTCACCTGCAAGACCACTAAACCTTGGCAACAAGTGTATTAAACCAGATTTCAACCCAAAAGGAACAATAACATCAACATATTCAATACATAAACCATTAATTCATATCAGGAGCAACAAGCTGCCTTAGTGTTCTATGTTCAGCCATGTTATTAAAATCAAGTTCAGAATCAAAATCAAATAAGTTATGCAAATAATCAGAATCAGAATCGCTAACGGGTGGTGAACTAGTGCTAGCTTGATTTGCTCTATGGCGTGCGTGCAAGGCTCTCTCTATCTCAGGATCAAAATCAAAAAGATCAGAACAACTAGACCTAGTAGCCTGAACTAATGCAGCAACAAATGCGAAAATGCCAACAATGTCCCTATTAGGCAAGAAAAAAATATGATCAAAATAAATTCAGAAAAATACAAAAACACAAAACTGAATCTAATTAGACGAAATAAGAATTTTGGAAATTTTTTGGAATTTTGTCGAGACTATGAAAACAGTAAAAAATTCATAAAAAATAGAAAAAAGATGAATTTGGGAATTTGAGGGTGGTTACCCGTAACTGAAATTCTAGTTATCAGACTTTAGATGTCAGTCAGATTGTTATGACATCCAATTCTGCACAGACAAGAATTATGCAGAACTTAAAAGTAAGTGCAGTAAATAACACAAGTAATTGTTCACCCAGTTCAGTCCAACATGACCTACATCTGGGGGCTACCAAGCCAGGGAGGAAATCCACTATTAGTAGTATCAATTCAAAGCTAAACTCACCCGTTTACAACTTCTCACTTAATCACTACCCAATGCAATTTCAATCTTACACTAAGATCAGAGTTCCTACTCACTCCCCCTCAATCACCTCAGTGATAACTACCTTTAATCAATATTAAAGACACTTTGAAGTCACACTTCAAAACAACTCTTGATTATGCTTCACAGCTTAAATCAAGATGCACAACACTCACGCTTAAAAGCTTTGAGCGACACAACACTTACAACTCAATGAACACCCTATGCCAAAGCAATCATCTACTTGATAATGGCTTGGCTTACAAGTTACGTCTACTACTAGACTCACAAAACTACAGCAGTGAAGTATGATGGACACACAAAATCTTCACGCCTCAAAGTCCCTGAAACTGAATGAAGGAACGCCTTCCTTTTATATTGCAGTACCTGGGCTTTTGCACTTGTATTTTCCTGAATTTAAGGTCACGCGAGTTCCCATAAATTCAACATTTAGGTTACTAACAAATAGGCTATTTGTTAGGTTCATTAAATGTAGCTTGGTTGTTGATTTCCTGGATTTTCTCTAAGCTGTTGAATCCCTGAAGAATAGCCTGAGAAAAAGCTGAAACAGAAAACTGAACAACCTACAATATAGCATATGCTGTCAGGAATGAATGTCACGACATTCAGCTTGACATCAAGGTCCATATGCTGAGTCTGTTTTTCCAGAAAACAGACTGTACAATTTTGCTGACCTGTACATGATCAAAATGACCATACTACAATAACAGCTTACATTAATAAATGTCAAAGTGTCCAATTTAACATTTATACATTTGGCCTTAAGTTAGTTCTGTTATTCTCTTGAAGAACAGACTAAGTAACATGCTGAAGTATAGCAGAACACCACTCTGTCTAATCTTCAGTAGCTGCTGTCAATGATGAATGTCATAACATCCAGTTTGACATTCAGTCAGTAGGCCTTATGTCAGGTCTGGTCTTTCCTTGATAACCAGACTGGAAATAAATACTAAGTTCTAACAGAACACCAGCTGTTCTATTCCTTAGTATCTGCTGACAGGTATGAATGTCACATCATCCAGTTTGACATTCAATAAATCCTGTGTTAGCTAATCCTGCAGTGACTACTCAAGTGTGTCATGACCTCAGTCAAGACATCAGAGTACAGTTAGTTATTCTAACCTACAATGTAGTCACACATACATACCATGTCATGACATCAGTCAAGACATCAGTACCCATCTAGTGTTTTACCATATAATGCAGCCAATTAAACATCTATAAACTCCCCCTTTGGCAAATTTTTGGCTAAAACACTTTGATCCCCATAACAGAGTTCATGGCAGCGGAATCACACACCTAGCAGGAAAAAAACTAGCTAATACACTCAGAGTGGCAGCACACTCACACAAATGGAAGTTAAATAAAAACTTCACACAGCAGCACACACATACAGAAGTTAAATCTAAACTTCAACACACAGCAGCTGCAGGGGAGAGGGAAGTTAAATAAAAACTTCACACACATATCAGCATACACACAGAGGCATACAACAGCATACACACAGAAGCTAAATACACACTTCATCACACAGCAGCTGTAGTAGAGGAAAACTTCAATCTGTCATGAATGAGAACCTGTTTTAACAAAGTTTAACAATGTAAACTTCTGTTGTCCTGGGGTATCACTTGTCACTCCCCCTTTTTGTCAAAAATGTTGCCAAAGCAACACTTTAATTTACAGATCCACAAATAGTAATTAGAATTACACAAATGACAGAAAAACACAAAAGAAGTATTTAATCCTCAGCCTCATCATCAGCCTCTTCTTCAGAGCTGGCCTCTTCCTCCTCCTCAGAACTTTGCCTATCAGCTCCATCCGTGTCCTCAGCAGTAGACTCCAATTGCAAGATGAACTTTTCCAGTGCATGCTTTCTAGCCTCCAGCTCTCTGCAGGTCTCTTTGAGAACTGCAATAACATCAGCTTTGTCTGGTTGGTTGCCAGCTTTGGGTGTTTCTCCCGATGTCAAGACAATGTCAGGGACATGCTTGCCCAGGAACAGTTTGTAGCTGAAAGCCAATGGATTCTCTCTTCTTTTCACGAAGTCATTATCTGTCAGGATATGTGGAAATTGATTCAGCACAATTCCACATATGAGAGATGGAAAGGCAATGGGTCCCTTCACACTAAAGCTCCCAGCATGTTTCATTGTCTGATCAAATATGTATGTACCATAGTCCACCTTTGCCTTGGTTCCCACTGCATAGATGAACTTCCCTAACACCATAGACACAGTCGACTTGTGATTAGTGGGTACCTAGTTGGCTGCTCCAACTTTGTGTAGCATTGCATACTTTACACTTAGTTGGCTGGCCACCAGCTTCCCTTTGAGAGGCCATTTTCGGACTTGCTTTGCTGTGATGACTTGACAGACAGCATTGTCAGTCACTTCAAGCTCTGGTTGCTCTTCATCCGCTCTTCCCAGATACTGATTTATCACAGAGGGGGAAAAGGTCACACATTTGCCGCGCACGTAGACCTTTCTAAACTCTTTGGATTTCCCATCAGAACACTCCTCTGACAAATTTACAATGAACTCCTTCACTAAGGTCTCATAGCACTTAGGAAGTTGAGACACAGTTCGTATCAACCCTGCCTCTTTGATGAGATCCACAATCTCCTTACAGTCCAGTGCATTCTGTGCCAGTTCTCTCTCCAGGGCCAGCCTCTTGTGGTAGACATACTTCCACCTGTTGACACTGGATGCAAAGTGGAAGGATACATTGTCAATGGGAACTTCTGGGACACTAGCAGCCAACTTGCTCGAAGAAGGCTTCTTCCTGGACATGGATGTTGTGACATCACATGGGACATCAGATTCAGACTCCACCACCACTGCCTTGGTCTTCAACTTCTTGGGCATCTCTTTGCTCCAAGATTTGGCAGGTCCATAGCCTTTCCTTTTGCGAGCACTCTCTGTCCCTGGTTGTCTGTGAGGAGTTGTCTCATCAACTTCCTTGGCTGGAGACCTTTGCATCACTGTCTTTTTTCCCTCTCCTAGTCCTGACCCTCTTGGCTATGCTAGGGATCACCGAGGCCAACAGTTCGTTATCAGAAAACTCGTCCAGGTTGACTGTGTCAGCTCTAGGGTTGACTTCAACATCTTGAGGGACACTTGCTTTCTCACCTCTCACCTGGCTTACAGGTTTATCATTCTTAGGGTCCTCTTTAGGTAACCCAGCTATATTTTCCCTCAACACAACTGCAGTTTCACGGCATGCACCATCATCGGGAACGATAGTGTTCAAGGGTACAGAAACCCCAGGAACATTTTGATCCCCTGACAAAATCTTAGTGACAATGGAGGCAATGGCATTGTGCACGTACCTCGATCCTTCCTTGGAAGGGTTGTCCAGCGCAATGGCTGATGAGATTCTGGAGACCGTTTCTTTTGGTCTTCTTGCATGGGACGACGTTCCAGCGTTGGCACTAACTTCCTCCCGGTTGGGATTGCTGAACTCCGTGCTGTGAGAGTCGGACACGGTGGTATAGGAGGTGGTATCGGATTGATGGGCCATGCTGAAAATCTCAGAGGGAAGATGAACCGTTTCTTTGGACGAGGGTTTGCACGAGTGGAGTTTGAAGTGACTGAATGTGAAACGCTTTATGCAGGAGTAAGGTCTATTAGATTTTGACCACTCAGAGCTCACTATTTGTTGTTTAATAATTTGACTTATTAAACAGTAGCTAACTAAATTCATTAGTTGCTATAACTTTTCAGACGCACGCATTCCCTCTTTGCCCTTACTATTGTCATACTTAGAAGAGTACAATGTTATGACATTCCGGGTGACATTGTACCCTGTCTGCATCAGGTTTCTCCATACTGGAGATGACCACCTGCTACCATACGCTAGGTGCTGAGTTTCTGCAGACGACAATGGTACACACTTCTGACTGTCCCTAGCTGCCATATTATTTGTCTGATGACCAATAGCTGCCAATGGCTTATTGCTTTTAATCAGACATTTTCCACAGTCTGTCATTTTGTCTAAAGGCCGACAAGAGACTCTTCTCACAGCTTCCTTAGGGATTTTCTTCTTCATTCCTTTTCCCTGAAGCAGATCAAGTCTTCCATGCCCCAGCTCCCCTTCCTGATCTCCCTTGGCTAGGGGACATTTGAGAGAGTATCTAGCTTTCCATAGATAGCAATTCTCTTTGGATATGTCTCCTCTCATCACTTCTTGATTTTCCCCATTCAACACCACACAACCTCCCTTGGTAAATTGTACCTTGCATCCTTGGTCACATAGCTGGCTTATGCTTATGAGGTTCACAGCTAGTCCTTTTACTAACAGCACACCATTCAATTTTGGAGCTTCAGGACTGTCCAGCTTGCCAACACCCTTGACTTCTCTTTTGGTTCCATCACCAAGAGTCACAAACTTGGTGGTAGGAGAATGCAAATTCACCACTAGGTTGCTCACCCCAGTCATATGCCTTGAACAACCACTGTCAAGGTACCAGTCTGGTCTGATATGTGCCTTTGGATATGTGTGAGCAAGGTTAGCAACACATAGCTGATTCTCAGGAGGGAGGTGATGCTTGGATATCTTCTGCTTAGGATTGACCTGAGATGTCTGCTTAGCCGCCCATGTTTGTTTCTTACTGAGGACATTATGCATAGACACCTTCTTCTTAGGCTTACCTTGTGAGGTCTGGTTTGGGTAACCATGCAGCCTATAGCAGAAGGGTTTTATGTGACCGAATCTACCACAATAATGGCATTTCCATCTCTTGAACTTTTTCTTCTGATGCTTGCTCATTCTGGGTCCTCGATGTTGAGACATTGGATGTGACTTCCCTTGGGATTTCTGAACTTTAGCCTTTGGGCGTTTGCGTTCAGCTGAGGATCCTTTCCCAGGGCCCAAGCCAGATTTGGTTCTAGACTTCTGTCCGATCTTTAGGATCTCTTCCACGGTGTCAGATCCCTTATTCAACATTTTGATGGATTTGGTCATTTGGTCTAGCTTGGAGGTCAGCAACGAAATCTCACTCTTCAGCCCCTCTATGACTTTCAGCTGCTCTAGTTTCTCAACTTCTAGCTCCTTGATGAGTTTCTTATGTTTTTCTCCTAGGATACACACTTCTGCACTTTTAACACATAGTTCTTTATATGAGGCAGCAAGTTCATCCAAGGTGAGCTCATCTCCACTTGAGTTATCCTCTGAGGCACAGACACTGGTCAGAGCCGTGATGTGTTTGGCAGATTCTCCTTCAGATTCACTCTCAGTGTCTTCCTCTGGCCAGGTGGCAGATAGCCCTTTTCTTTGCCTCATGAGGAAGGTAGGGCAGTCAGTCTTAGTATGACCATATCCTTCACATCCATGGCACTGGATTCCCTTGCCTTGGTTGGACTTTTCTTTAGAAATTGATCTTTTTCTTATGTCAGACGGAATGTTCTTGACATTAGGTCTACCCTGTTGATCAAATTTCTTTATGAGCTTGTTGAACTGTCTCCCAAGCATGGCTAAGGCTTCTGATATACTTTCATCACCTTCAGTATATCCTGCTTCTGACTCTTCTGCAGTATTAGATACAAAGGCTACGCTTTTGTTCTCCTTTTCAACATTCTCACCCAAGCCCATTTCAAAGGTTTGGAGAGAACCAATGAGCTCATCTACCTTCATATTGCAGATGTCCCATGCCTCCTCTATGGCTGTAACCTTCATGGCAAACCTTTTAGGCAAGGACCTGAGAATCTTTCTTACAAGTTTCTCTTCAGCCATTTTCTCACCTAGTCCACCAGAGGTGTTTGCAATTTCAAGGATATTCATGTGAAAGTCATGTATAGTCTCATCCTCTTTCATCCTCAGATTTTCAAACTTGGTGGTCAGCATCTGAAGTTTGGACATCTTCACCTTGGAAGTACCTTCATGAGTTACCTTGAGGGTATCCCAAACTTCCTTAGCTAGTTCACAGTGGTGCACCAGCCTGAAGATGTTCTTACTGATTCCATTGAACAATGCATTCAAGGCTTTGGAATTTCCAAGAGCTAATGCCTCTTGCTCCTTATCCCACTCTTCTTCAGGAATCTGCACACTGACTCCATCTTCATCTGTCTTCGTTGGATGTTCCCATCCTTTGTTGACAGCTCTCCAGACTTTGCTATCTAGAGACCTTAAGAAGGCTATCATACGGGGTTTCCAGTCATCATAATTAGAGCCATCCAACATGGGTGGTCTATTTGAGTGTCCTATATCCTTGTCCATGGTACTAGAAGGTAACTTCCCTAGATCTCACCCAGAAATTCACAGGCAGGGTGCCTCCTCTGATGCCAATTGAAATTCTAGTTATCAGACTTTAGATGTCAGTCGGATTGTTATGACATCCAATTCTGCACAGACAAGAATTATGCAGAACTTAAAAGTAAGTGCAGTAAATAACACAAGTAATTGTTCATCCAGTTCAGTCCAACATGACCTACATCTGGGGGCTACCAAGCCAGGGAGGAAATCCACTATTAGTAGTATCAATTCAAAGCTAAACTCACCCGTTTACAACTTCTCACTTAATCACTATCCAATGCAATTTCAATCTTACACTAAGATCAGAGTTCCTACTCACTCCCCCTCAATCACCTCAGTGATAACCACCTTTAATCAATATTAAAGACACTTTGAAGTCACACTTCAAAACAACTCTTGATTATGCTTCACAGCTTAAATCAAGATGCACAACACTCACGCTTAAAAGCTTTGAGCGACACAACACTTACAACTCAATGAACACCCTATGCCAAAGCAATCATCTACTTGATAATGGCTTGGCTTACAAGTTACGTCTACTACTAGACTCACAAAACTACAGCAGTGAAGTATGATGGACACACAAAATCTTCACGCCTCAAAATCCCTGAAAACTGAATGAAGGAACGCCTTCCTTTTATATTGCAGTACCTGGGCTTTTGCACTTGTATTTTCCTGAATTTAAGGTCACGCGAGTTCCCATAAATTCAACATTTAGGTTACTAACAAATAGGCTATTTGTTAGGTTCATTAAATGTAGCTTGGTTGTTGATTTCCTGGATTTTTTCTAAGCTATTGAATCCCTGAAGAATAGCCTGAGAAAAAGCTGAAACAGAAAACTGAACAACCTACAATATAGCATATGCTGTCAGGAATGAATGTCACGACATTCAGCTTGACATCAAGGTCCATATGCTGAGTCTGTTTTTCCAGAAAACAGACTGTACAATTTTGCTGACCTGTACATGATCAAAATGACCATACTACAGTAACAGCTTACATTAATAAATGTCAAAGTGTCCAATTTAACATTTATACATTTGGCCTTAAGTTAGTTCTGTTATTCTCTTGAAGAACAGACTAAGTAACATGCTGAAGTATAGCAGAACACCACTCTGTCTAATCTTCAGTAGCTGCTGTCAATGATGAATGTCATAACATCCAGTTTGACATTCAGTCAGTAGGCCTTATGCCAGGTCTGGTCTTTCCTTGATAACCAGATTGGAAATAAATACTAAGTTCTAACAGAACACCAGCTGTTCTATTCCTTAGTATCTGGTGACAGGTATGAATGTCACATCATCCAGTTTGACATTCAATAAATCATGTGTTAGCTAATCCTGCAGTGACTACTCAAGTGTGTCATGACCTCAGTCAAGACATCAGAGTACAGTTAGTTATTCTAACCTACAATGTAGTCACACATACATACCATGTCATGACATCAGTCAAGACATCAGTACCCATCTAGTGTTTTACCATATAATGCAGCCAATTAAACATCTACAGTAACTCTTTCCAAAACAGAGTTTGAATCGCATGATTTTTCTGCTCCTAGTAGATAAAAAGATGAATTTGGGAATTTGAGGGTGATCGCACGATTTTTCTACTCCTAGAAGATAAAACAGAATTTGAATCGGACACAATTTTTTAGAAAATCGGGTTTTCGGACCAGGTCGGACGAAGGAACGCGAATTGGCCAAAACAGCAAATCGGAGGGCCAAAACACTACAATCGACACCTATGACTCAACTAACGATTAAAAACAGCAAGAATCCCCGGCAACGGCGCCAATTTGATCCGCTGTCGCGCACGGGTCAAACAAGTAATTAGAAAACTGTAGTTTAGCGGAAGCGATAATCGAGTATCGTATCACAAGGATTCTTGTACTATTCCTAACCTAAAGAAATCGGTTTAAGGGGTTTATGTCTTAGTGGTCGATTTAGAAAACAAAGCAAAAAAAATGATTAAAATAAACGATTACAAAATAAGTCAATCTACTATTTTCGGTTTCCGGCTAATCATTGGTTTTTACCTACCAATTCCCTAAGCGACTTCGATCTCTATTCGATTCAATTTAGATTGACAAGCGCAATAGATATATGGCAGATTTATATTCCTATATTCCGAATTAAGCAAACGGATAAATACAATCGTGAATTAAGCAAACACGATTTACAAACGCAATTTAACGACAAAATGACGAAAATGGCGATTAATAGTTAGGAATGCAATCATACGAATTTAATCAAAACCATTCCATAAAATACAGATTAAGCAAATGAAATTTCATAGAATAGAATTGAATAAAGAACGAAATTAAGTTGATAGAATAAAAACCTTAAAGCCTTGGAAATTCGGTTACAGTAGATTGACTCTAGGAGATTAGTTCCTCTTCATGATCGCACGAAAGCAAAAAGTTATTATGAATAATGTGTAATTGCTACAGTACCGCGGCTGCTCTTTTAAACATAATAAGAGTTTCATTAATAATTCAAACTGGGCAAGAAAACCTAAATTCGACCCAACAAATGGCCCAAAAGAAAATATTTCCTAAAGTACGAAACTTCAACGAATTATTTGAGACATCTTCACTCCGAATCAGCTTTTGGTTTCAACATAAAAGTCATAGATCTTTCTCTTAGATTTCCAACACATGTCAAAACTTGCAAAACGGTATCTCGTAGCTCAAGTTATGATCTGAACAGTGGACAAGTATCAAATGACCGCTAAAATTCAAAATAGCAAACGAAAATAGATTAAAGGCAAACATGAACTTAAATCTAAAAACATAATAAAATAGTAAAATAAGCAAAATAAACTAGATAAATGCCCAAGTACAATTATAGAAGAATGGATTGTCTAGCTTATGAGGAGCTTACAAACCTCAGACTCTAATGTTAGAGTATGTTAATTAAATCATCAACCATTGTTCTTAAATACATTTGTTTGTCATCATCAAGAAGGGGGAGATTGTTGTAACAAGATTTGTTCATGCCCTTAAAAGGTTTTGATGATAAAAGAAGTATTTAAAGAATAATAGGGTTTACTAATGGTTGTTCAAGTGTGCAGGATCAAAAAACATTAACCTTGATATAAATCAAGTTAATCACTCAGAAGAACCATTAAAGGGAAGCAAATTTGTTATGAATATGAAGGATCAAAACCAAGCTTTCAGACTCTAAAGAGTCTACTTAAGTCTTTCAGATGTTGAGCCTAAGCTTACTTGAAATACAAAGATAAACAAAGCTCTGAAAACAATAATCATTTGAAGCAAGCAGACTCTATTTTAAAGGAATAACTATGCATTTTCTGAACAAGCTTCATCAACAATTTTGAAGATACTGCTTCAAAGGAACTTGTCTATATCAAGTCATCAACTCTAAAAGTGTTCATCCATACTAGTTCTGGTCAAGACTCTGATGAAGGCAAGTTCAGAACCTGAGATCCAAGACTCTGAGGTCTCATTTCAACCAGGTTCTAAAGACATATTCTATCTTCTGATTATTCTTTAACTAATTATATTAAAATACTCCGATTCAGGAAGCTAAGTATAAAGAGAACAATGACTATGAGCAAGCTTTAACAAATGTCGACAAGAAGTCTCCAGACAGAAGTTATCGAAAGAAGATCATGTGACAACGATACACTACTTTATGTCTAATCAGCATAAAGTAACGTTGTCAGGATCTTATCTCTCCAACTACTCTGAACTTTGTTATGCTCCTCTCAACGTCTTTATGCTAACTGAGTTTTTATCTTACTCTATTATACACTAGATAAAACCTTCAATGACTACTTGAACCAAGGGTAGTTTCAATCTTAAAAGGATCTATTCTCAGTATCTATTTGAAGAAGAAGGTTGAAAACATTTAAAGTGCTCAAAAGCTCTCACGTAGATCTCTAAAAGAGAATGAATGTGAGTTGAAGAATATGTGACTTTGTTCACAAGGATGTGGTACTAGTTCACATAAATGGGTTGAGAGAGAGAAAATGTGTTTGTACATAAAACATAGATAAAATAAACACACACTAAAAAGAAAATATAACCAGAAGGGTTAAGTGTGTGATAGTAGAATGAGACGTATTCACATATGTTTTAAAGAAATAATATGTGAATATGTTCAACATAGCAGAAAGATACAACAAAAGAAAATATGTGCAAGGAGAGAAGAATAATGTAATTTCATTCTTCTACACTCAGGAGCAAACAATTCATATTTTGCTCAACTGTGTAAATCTTTGTGTATCTGCTTAACCAAGAAGCACACACATAAACACAAAGTTAATACCAGACTCTTTGTTAAGAGAATCTGAAGACTCTAGTCGTTGTGCTTAGAGTAAATGTCTTTTTGTTAGATTGAGCAAAGAAGTCTATTTCTGGATAATTTGAGCATTGAAGTCTCATGCTTGCGGACAAAACAAAATTCTCTTTCAAGGATTGATTGAGCATTGAAGTCTCATGCTTGAGGACAGAGCCGAAGTCTCTTTCTGTGGGATTGAGCGGGAAGTTCTGAATGGGTAGTTTAGGCAAGGAAGTGTCTTGCTTGAGGGCTTGAGCATAAGTCTCTTTTCGTGGGATTTAGCAGGAAGTCCTGAACGGGTAGTTTAGGAAAGGAAGTCTATTGGTTAAGGGCTTGAGCATAAGTCTCTTTCTAGTTTGATTTAGAAAATTGTAATCTAAGTGATTATAGAGAAAATATCTTGTGCTGCAAGGGGACTAGAATACTCTCGGTTTGAGAGAAACCAAAATATATTGTGTGTCTCTTTATTTACTTCTGCATTTATATTCCGCTGTGCAAGAAAATATGAAGTCAGACTCTGAACTAATTCAGCCTCTTACTTGTATCAGGATTTGAGCTTGACACCTTAGGTTCTGAAACAGGGTTAAGAAAAAGGAAGTAAACTTTTCACTGTTGTTACTCACTCTGGTATCAAACTCTGAATGTGGTTAAGAATCTGATGTTCCAAAATCAGAAGTAAAAAGATGTTTTTGGGCATACACAATTTAACCACCCCTTCTTGTGTATTTTTCTCACATTCATAATTTTTTGCTCCACCATGATCTTATAAGAGGACTTCGAAAGAGTTGAATGAAGAAGCTCCCTCATCAAGGGATTTCCCAAATACGCTTTTCGAATCATAATCGTCAGTCATTGATATATAAATTTTTGGCGCATGCGATTGCGAGCAAGGCGAGGAAGAGGAGGATTGGGGGATATCCTTATCCTGTAGTAGAAGAAACACCACTCTCAGAATCACTCACTATATGAACATAACTATCACTCATCTTGGCTAGAAAATAGGAAATGATGAAGGTAAAAGCTTGAGTTAAGAAGGATATTTGGTTATGTGAGATTTTTGAAACAAAGTAAATGGAGAAAGGAAAAAATGTTGATCAAAGAACTCCAATCGCCTGATAAATGCTTTCAGGAAGGAAGAGAGGAAGGTGTTTGCTAATGAGAGCGATTATTAATGAACTTGAATGCGAAGGATTGTGAAAAATGTTCCTCAATGCTAAACTCCTATAATAATAATAATAATAATAATAATAATAATAATAATAATAATAATAATAATAATAATAATAATAATAATAATAATAATAATAACAATAAAGGTTAAATATGTTCCTTCTAAATATTATAAATTTCATTTTTAGTATTTCAAAATATTTAATTTAAAGAATGGTTCTCTTAAAAACATTTATCCACACTTTTGATCTCTAATATTAAAACCGTTGTTAAAACTATTGTTAACTCAGTTGTTAAATAATAAACCGTAGTTAAGTCTTTCGTTAAGTTGTAAAAATCGACTCTAAGTTGCAGGAGGGGGCAAAATTGTGGATGCAAATTTGTATGAGAATCATTCTTTGAAGAAAATATTTTAAAAAATTAAAAATAAAATTTAAGATATTTAGAAGGATCACACATATTTAACTTTAATAATAATAATAATAATAATAATAATAATAATAATAATAAATTATATTAAAATAAACAAACAATATCATATTTAGAGAGTTAGTTTAAGGATAACAATTTAGTATTGCAACCTAAAATGTGAAAGGACAATTCTAAAATATTTTTGATGAACTTTAGTACTTCACCAATATGGTCCAACTAATCATCTTAACTCATGAAACTCAATGGCCAAAATAACTGAATCATCTTAACTCATGAAACTCAATGGCCAAAATAACTGAATGTGACTGTGAAGCTTATCCAATAAAAACAACTTTTGAGTGAAACCATTGACATGATGAATGAAAACTAAGAATGAAAAATATGAATATAGCATGTTCAAACATATCTCTTTTAATATCTACACACTGCTTGGTTGAGGACAGGTTCAAGGAATTTAGTTTTCATCCTCTATTTCAGCTGATCAAGCTGTTTATCTATAAAACCCATTCAAAATCTGTAACCACTCAATGGCTACAATTTATTGCACATAGTGCTCTAAACAAAAACCATAACCCAGCATTACAAAGAAATGTAATATAAGTCTTGATCAAAGTCTTAATTCAAATAGTGATCCCAATCAATCTTCTCTGGCCAAAAGCCCTCCAAAATCTCTACAGCTATGTCCCTAGCATCAGTATTTTCATTGTGCTGTAAAACTGCAATCTTCTCCATCCCTCCACACTCCTCAACCATTCCCTTGCGTGCTTGATCTGCCCTTAAAATGTTTCTCAATCCATTTAAGCAAATACACACCGTCATTGGATCTGCACAGGTCAAGAGGGCACAAAGTGGGGGAATGCATCCATCATTCACCAATGACCTGATGCAAAAAGAGAGTTGTCTAGGTCAGGTTAAGGAAATATTTGTTAGTAAATTGACTGCAGGTTGCAGGATGCGTGTTAGAATAGTCATTGCAGCCTATAAACTTACAGAATTTGTTCCGGACTTCCATTATTGGTGATATTCAAAATCGCCTGTGCAGCATCCTTTCTAAAGTCTGATTCAGCCCGAGTAGAATTAACCAAAGCAAAAACCAAACCAGCAGAAATGACGGCCTACCCAACAAATCATCAAAATGATATGAGTTGATATATATTTTGTATACTCACTACTATACCGCAAGAAAGTTATTGTTTATACCTGGATTTGAAATACAGTCCAAGTGAGATTTGATATTAGCCTCAAGGCTTGTGTAACTATCTTTATATTATTTTGATCCGTAAAAAATGATTGAAGCCATTGGAGATCTTCTCCAATTATTCTCTAAAAAGACATGCCAAATTTGTTACCAATAAATCAATTTTATTTTGAATATTAAAGAAGAACAAAGACACAAAAAATTATGCTAGATCCTTTTTACCTGAGCAGAAACATGATTCTGAGCAGCAATCTCTGCTAAAGTTAGCAAAGCTGGCTCAAAACATTCTGGCATAGGTTTTCTGTAAAAACAAGGCAAAATATTTAAAAAAGGACTAACTTCAACTTATTGATAGTTGAGTACAGACAGTATTGCAATGATTTACTTGATTAATTCAATCATTCTTGCACAAATTTGTGCTTCATCCACAGCTTGGATCATATCTGCTTTGCTAGCAATTAATGAAAATGTTGTACAAGCGTTTGTGGCAACTTGTTTATCTGTCATCAACAGGAGTTGCTTTAATACAGGCATGTTTTGCCGTATCTGAAAGAAGAAGAAAAATTTGCATAAGAGCATAATATATTCTGAGTGCATTAGTTATTCAAACTTTTTCAAACCTGATTGAAAACAGTTTTATTAGGAGGTTCTCCACGGCAGAAATTTGCTAAGGCGAGTGAAGCTTTTGTTAGTATAGTTAATCGTGGCTCAAATGGTTGCTTCAACAACTTCCATAATTCCAAGAATGCACCACTGTCAATAACAGCCTCCCTTGTGTGGGTAGAATGATAGGAAATATTGCTTAACGCACATATTGCCTGCAAAAGTTTGAAATCTTATAAGATACAAAGCAATTACATGATTAGACAAAAAAAATAATTATGTAGCATGCATTGTACCATTTCTCTGATTTCATCATTTCCAGTCCCAAGCCTATACACAAGTGGGGGAATGCCATTTTGATCAATTATAACCTGTGTTTGCACTAGGTTCCCACGGGCGATGTTAGCGAGACTCTGTGCGGCTATAAGTCGCAGTTCAGCGGTATCGCCAGTTGCCAAAAATTCAACCAAGACAGGCACACCACCTTGGTTAATTACCTCATCAATGACAGAGATTTCTCCTGAAAGCATGGTTTAATGTTAAAATTATATAAGGCATATTATAAGAATATAATTTAATTAAATTTATGAATATACCTTTTTCTACAAGCATAGTGAATTTATCACTTGCCTCAAGTTGTTTACCAAGTTGATTAGACATCAACCATCCAGGGATTTCAGGAATTTCATCTTTCTAGCATGATTAAGAACAAAAAGCTTCTCATGGTTAATTTTCAACTCTTATCAAGTCAAATTCAAAATACAACAACGTTTATCCCTAATCTTCATTAGAATTTTGAATTAATATCTTCAACATTACACAGTCCAATGTTTATCCCTAATCTTCATTAGAATTTTGAATTAATATCTTCAACATTACACAGTCCAATGTTTATCCCTAATCTTCATTAGAATTTTGAATTAATATCTTCAAATCAAAGGTATACTTACGATCTTCTGATAGGAACTAGCTTCCCTTTTAGCTTTGTAGCTTTTCCTTCTTCTTTCGTTCTTCTCAATTTTCTTCAATTCAGCTTCGGATTCAGGTCTTGGAGGAGACATTGTTTGCAACTGTTTGAAGAAATGTTCCTGAGAGAGATGAAAAAGAACAGAGTTGTTACAAAGTAGAAGATAACAACTGTTTCTGAGAGAGAGATGAAAGAGAACAGAGTTGTTACAAAGTAGAAGATAACAAACTTGTTGTGTATAACAAACTTTTGGTTTGAGAGAAACTTACTTTCCAAGTTTGAGTTTCAAAATGTGAGTGAACGAATGAATTTTGTTCCACTTCAATACCAAATAGCTTAGTTTTAAGCGCGCCTTTTCTCCACACTATTTCTAATTTTGCAAGCCTCTCAAATATCTTTAAACTGTTTCATTTCAAAAATAATTATTTTATATTTTACGTCCGTACAAATTATAATATATATAATTGAATATTAATTTTTAATTATGGTTTTAAATTTTGATAATGCACCAACAGTATGATTTACATGACTACAAAGCTAAAAGGATAATGGTCTTGTAAGATAAAAATAACTTTGGTTCTCCGAGCGTGAGGATATAATTAATATATAAATAATTTTGTTCAGGATGTATCATATAAACATATTTAAAATGATAATTTTGTTTACTAAATATACATTTTTATCAAACAATTTTTAAGCTATTTCAACAATCTATAAATTAACTTTATTACTGTTATCAAACTATAAATTTGAAATTAAACTGTTTTTTTTAGAACGTAATGGATAAAGAGGGAAGCCTCTTGTCTATCAGATATATTTATTTAAATGCATAAATGTAAATATTTTTTATACTAAAATATCATATTTATAAATTATATTTGGAAGTAGCTTATTTGTTTATATTAAAATATCTATTGTTAGTCAGATATATTTATTTAAATGAATAAATATAAATATATTTTTATACTAAAATATCGTATTTATAAATTATTTTCACATGTAATATTCACTCATAGTGTGAGGAGTGTGGAGAGTGGATTGAGTTGTGTGAATTGGTGAGAAATTCGTTAGTGAATTGAGTGGAGGTATAATGATGAGTATGATGTGTGATACCACAGGGGAGCACACGTTTTCACTTGTCCTTATTATTTTTTTTCAAATTTTAATTTATTATAATTTGTTTTTGATGCACATGTTGTGATGCTATTTGATGAAATGATGAATTGAATTAGATGTGTTCACATGTTTTACATCTTGTTTCGAATAGTTTTTTCTCTTCTCAATTTCATTTTGATGCATATACTATCATGTTAATGTATGTTATTGAGATGATTAAGAATGTATGCTGATGAGTCTTTGTTGCTGTAACAAATCGTGTCCCTCAATTTCAATCTTCTTCTC